>NC_064454.1:965000-1269525 GCF_023343835.1 Lagopus muta | reverse complement strand
TCATTTAGGCAAATAATGCACATATCTCAACATCAGAATGTATTTTTCCATTAAATATAATTTGCTTTTGGGGTCAGAAGCAGTCCTGCATCATCTTTTCATGCATACAGTATTAATTGCAGTTGATTTTTAATTTAACAGAAAATTACACACAGAGCAAGGGCAGAAGCAGTCCTGTGGCATCCTTGCTCTTTCCTTGCCTAGATAAACTCAAGCAGTCGAAGGGGTTAAACTTGATATCCACTCTTGCTCATTATATAAAATGGAACTTTGTTTAAGTTTAGGAAGCAATCAAGAGAGGAATGAATGCACTGGCAGAGGTGACAAGTGGTGTTCAAGTTGTATAATCGTATTCTTTGTGCTTGACAGAAGTTTCTGTTAAAGAATTGCTTGGAACAGGAGTTCTTGATGCAGCTTCCCAGTCAAGGTAGAAGAAGGCTGTCTCGTTATGTAAATCTAATTATCATCCTTGTAAGCTGTCGAGGTGGAGGTTGCTCAGTTGGCCCTCAGTGCAGCGATGTCGGAAGCTCTGAGGGCTGGAGGTGCAGTCCTGCCCTGCTCCCCATTACCCTGAGTGTTAAGATTGAGATGTGTGTCCAAGCTTGAGGCTGCCTTAGCTGGACTTTGCTGTTACTGACATTGTTCTGCTCTGTTTTCTTTATGTAGAGGCTGCGGGGGGGGGCTGTATGAGGAACACACTTGGGTTTCTCCCCTTGCAGCTCCACTGCTCAGCCCAACAGCGTGCCTGAAATTACAGCTGATGCATTGCAGACGGTATCTGTTGAGTTGTCATGCTTCATCACCGTATAAAATGAGTCTGTTCTTGCTCTGTTACTGTTTCATTGCTGTCCTACACCCCAGCTGTAGGACACACCTCTTGGCAGCAGAATTTTACCTTCTGGGCCTCTCAGAATTGTGGTTGTTCATCCTGGTGCAAAGTGCAAACAGTTGTTTCTAAACGAGCATGTTATTTCCCAGTCACTTCTCCTTATCTCCAGCTTGTCCCACCGGGGCAGGTCTGTTTGGGTGAAACAAAGAAAAATTAGCACTGGGAGAAAGGGATTTAGAAACAGTCATCAGGCTTTCTAGGCACAGAGCAGGTCTAACCTGTTTGACTTTGCCCACAGTCTTCTCCTGGAACTGCTGAACTAATGGTTAGCATGACTCTGTCCTTATTCATTAGGTCTAATTAACAAGGTCATTGTTGCTGAGTTACAGAGCATACAATGCAACACAAACAACAGTAATCCAGCCATTTAAACAGGAAAAAAAGCCCACAGCAGCAGCAGTTATGTTGACTGTTTTGCATAATTTGGGATTGGGCAGCCTTTTCTCTTCGATTTAAAACAGATTTACTACGTAGGAACACTTTGTTTTTCTACTTCCTTTTTTTCCACCGAGTCCTGAGAGCACACAGAAATACTTCATACACTTGAAATCTGCATTTAAAATTGATGACCTGCTGAGGCAGAGGAACCGTGTGCAGAATTGGGTGCTGCTGGATGATAATGAATTTCCATCAGCTGTGTTCCTGCGTGGAAGCAGTCCCTAATAGTGAAATTGTTACTTACTCCAGCTGCTGTTTCAGAGCTAGAGCTTTAGTACAGTAATAGGAGCACAGAGAAGCAGTGCTGCTTCACAGAAATATTGCAGCTCCGTGCTGTGTGGAGACAGAGAAGGGCTGATGGAGGTGGCACAGTGTGTTGGGGACACAGGCAGAGCCCAGGGCTGCACCTCAGTGCCTTCTGTGTGTGTCCCATGGGGTGGGCTCTGAAGTTGGGTGATGGTGCTCTGTCTGTATGGCTTAATGTGTAAATGGGAAAGGGTAATATCAGCTGTGCACAACTTCTAAAACTGCCTGCGTAAAGGCAGGAATAAATTAAAGCCTTCTGAGTCTCCTCTGGGAACCCGGTGAACGCTGTCCCGTTTTCAGGAGGAGGAGGAGGCAGAACGCTGATGCGATGCAGCCAAGGTTACGGCACATCTGGGAACAGTCTGCTGCTTTTATGCCTCCGACTGGTCACATGCATCACAGCTGCTGAGCTTTGAATTCGGGATAGAGGTGTCCGGCCAGGTAAGAGCATCGCAGGGTAGGCAGGGCAGAGAAATCCAGCTAGGAAAGCGTTACAGCCTGCAGCAGCCCGGGGGATGCACGAAGCCCTGCAGGCGATGGGAGGCACGGAGCAGCTGGAGCCAGCGGCTGTGTGCGCCCTGGCCCGGGTCCCGGTTCTGTGTCCCGGCTCGGTGCCGGCAGGACCCGCCTGCAGGGCACACGGCTCGTGTCTCTGCAGCCCTGCGTGGAGGGTTGTAATGGTTCTGTATCTGCACGGAAGGTAATTGCTTCACAACTGGGGATAGCGGGCAGCGTGTAATGGAAACGCCGAGTGCAGTGTTGAAATGCAGGCATGTCGCTTGCACTTGGAAATGCAGCTTTGTTTTAATTTTTAGTGGGGTTTTTTTTTAGTATATGTATACGGCTGCATTGTAAGTGATTGAGTGTTTGAATAGAGAAAGGTTAATTCCAGCCTTTGATCAGATTGTGCTGCAGAGGCTGTGTGAGCATGCAGAAAGCAGAGAGTAATTTGGCATTGCTGCTCTTTGTGTCACTGAGGTGTTTGAGGCGTTTTCCGTTTGTGCGCAGTGTTGATATTTGATATTTGCATGAGCAGAACTTCGGTTTTTTAGCCAAAAACGAAATATTTCCTATTTGTAGCAGAGTAAAGCATGCAGTCTGCCCTTCAGCTGTTTGCAGGCAGCAGCAGTCAGAAGAGTTCTGTGCTCAGCATGCATTTCTTGTCCTTTATAATGGGTAACTAAGCGCTGCTGATAGAGTGTCAGAGCAAAGGATGTGGAGGAGCCAGGTTATTGTGTAGTTAACATTCTTATGGAATGAGGCAGTGCTGATTATCTTTGTGGCAAATCGTCTCCTTCACCCTGGCTGTAGGTTTACACCGTGGCTGATATAAAATAAGCCCATTGCTGCTGCATTTAGTTGGGATCTTCTGCGTGAGGGCTGAGAATACATAAAGATTTCCTGGGGGTGCAGGGGGCTGAGGGGGGAGGGAGTTGAGGAACCAGTGTAATTCAAACGTGTTGTCTTGGGCATGCTGTTACCACCTACCTGGTGTAGGGATCAAGGGTGTTTCTACCCTGCCAACAGGTTTATTTCTGAACACAGCTGCCAGAAGCTGAAGACTCAGGTCCTCATTTCACTGTATAATGCATTATCAACAGTGCTGATAATTAATGCTAACTCCACCCACTTCAGCTTGGGCTGCCAGGAACTGAAGAGCGGCTCCTAGCAGCACTGCAAGAACCCTCAACGTTTGTCTGTTACCTTTCTCTTGAAGTATTTTGCCTTAGAAGTGCTGCTCTGGATCTTCACATTGCTTGAGTGGCTGAGGTGCTGGGAGAAAATCAGCCGAGGTAATTCCTCTTACTCAACAAATCTGTATTTAAAAATTAAATGTGTATGGTGTGCTGATGCTGGAGCCTTTATCTCCTCAGCTTCCCTTGTGTCAGAAAAAGTACAGTGCACAACATCCACGTCTGCACACACATCGTATAGCACTGTGTAAGGAGGAACAGCAGAGGGTTTTTGTGGTGTGTGGGGTGGGGAGCAGGGCTGGCACATGGATCTGCCCAGGTTGCTGGCCAGAGGAAAGTAAAGCTTACACATTGATACAACCTGTGCAGTTCTGGCATTTCAGGAAAGGTTAAATACATTTCAGTTCTGATGGGTTTATTCCCCTTTTTTCCCCTGTGCAGGTAGGCCAGCATGTGGCAGTGCTTGGTGCTGGCTTACTGTGGCTGGGTCTCCTAAGGAGAGGCCTCTTGCCTGTGGTCCCTCTGCATTCTGCTTTTCAACATAGAGGTGAAAATTGGCTCTGTCTCTGACAAGCAAGGATTGCATTTAATAAGATGCGTTTTCAACCCCGTTCTCAGTCTGCTGCTCCTAACACTGGCAGCATGGGGAGTTGTGATTATTGGTGTAAAGGTAAATCTGTGCTGCATGAACTGATGCTTGTGTTCTTTCCAGGGCAGAGAGAGAAAAGTGATGTCTGTATGGGCTGCCAGGCCGAGGCTCTGCACACAGCAGCTGTCCCTTTGGCTGCGGGGGAAGGGGCAGGGAGCAGCCCAGCAGTGGGCAGGAGGAGCTGCTTGGTGTTGGTGGCATCTTCTTGGAACACCCCTCCCCTGCATTGCCCCATTCTTATGAATCCCCCAGTCCTATATCTGCCTTTCTTCCTTCATTGCACAAAGCAGCAGAGCAAGTGCCACGCTTCCTTGAAAGAATCTCTTACAGCCTTGTTTCAAAGCCCCAAAGCATTGCTCAGAGATGTGGCACAGCCCGTGCTCAGCGGCTGTACCTGCCGTGCCCTCTGCTCACCTTCCAGGGCTGAGAGCGGTGTCTGTATGCTGGATCATCAGTGTTAGGGAAGTGACATGGCTTCTCCTTCAGCTCCCAGGGGCTGCCCAGCCTTTTCTTTCCCTTTCAGTAAGTTCCATGGCTGAATGATCCTCTGATGCACCCGAAAGGTGACAGCACGATGCTGCTTGTTGGGTGCTGTATTCACAGTCACTGCAGCTTTGTTGGAAAGCTTTGTGAAGGTTTGAAACCTCTGGTTCATCGAGCTCAGGGAAGGGCTTTTAACCTGACACTTCTCATGATGTTAAGGACTAGAAAGCGTGCCAAGAGTTTAACACAGCTCTTTGTTTTTTAATTCAGACAGTTCAAGCTGAGGGCAATTTTAGCTGGTGATCACAAGGCTCCTATTGCTCTTGCTGAAATAAGACGATGGCTTTGTTGGGCACTGAGCTGATACGCAGGCAATAGCAACGATTTGCTTTTTCGTGGCAGGTAAATTTAATGCTGTGTGTAGTCCTGAAGGGATTTAACCACTCTTGGAGGGGGCAGTTCAATTTTTGTGACTCTCCACTTGATCTCAGGCTCTGGGTGCAACTCGCTGTTGTAAACCAAATGTGACACACTAATGAACTCCAGCAATGTGTGCTTTCTTCTTTCCATTATGTATTATAGAGCAATTTTCCTATTCACAGTGCTATTGAATAGTCAAGGATTTCTCAACATTTTTTTTCCCCAGGGCTTATAAATTAGTGCTCTAAACCTTGTTCAGGATTGGAATGCAGCAGATGAGATTTCAGCCCTAAAGGAGTGCTTCAGCCATGCAAACATGCTTTAATTGCTGGCCCCATTTCTTCAGTTCTGTGTTTCAGAAGGTTTTGTCCTTAGAAGTGGAGCATAAGGCATCACCCAAACTTTTTCCAAAATATCCGAGGTTTTTGAATGTTATTTTCTGTACATTTTCTATTGCTGATGTTTCAATGCAATGTTGGTTATTGCTGTGTTAGATAAACGCATGTCTCTGCAGCTTGTCTGGTGTCACTGTGCTGGATTCTGCTTCAGGAATATAAACATGCTGGACCGTTGTTTGTCATGCCTTAGAAATACTTCACAAAATATATTTTAAGTGCATGCACCTCCAGTGACAGTGATCTTTTTTTATTTTAAATGAAGATATTTGGGAAAACATTGAGTACCATATCAATATCCAGCACTCAGTCAAGAAGCAGAAGGTGAAATAAAAAGAGCAATAAGTGACATTCCATTTTTATGTGGTTTCTGAGCAAATCTTGTAATTCAGAGTGCTCAACATTTCATTGTTTTCTATTAGGGATGTTATAAGGCTTGAAGTTTGGCATGAAAACACAGAGCAGCCCCTTCCTGGTCTTGAGATTGACACAGTTGCCCCTGTGGGTGATGCTCAGACGCCTTGGGACACATTAGCACACCATTAAGCATCCCTGCCCTTAAAGAATACCTTTAATGTGCTTTTGCACAAGCAAAGCTTCCTTCAGAACCAACTGTTGGCAGTGGTCTGGAGCAACAGCCACAGTGCAGGAGCAATGTGAAGAATGTTCTGATGTTAAATTGTTCTCATCTACTGTGCTGTAAGAAAAGCAGGCTAGGTGGAAAACTTTCCTAAGCAGAAGCAAAATAGGGGTTGGGGGGGGGGGGGGGGGAACCCACACAAAACCAAGGGAGCCAACGATTTCTTAATTTTGCAGTTTCATCTGAGGTGCAGTGCTGACAATTTCCCTTTAGAAAAGGCCTTTCCCAGCCTCTGCCACCAAGGGGAGCTGCTTAAGGCACACGTGAAAATACTTAGGTTCTCATGGACTGAAAATCTCCCTATTAAATAATGGTTGAGGGAAGATACCCCTTCCAGAAGACTGTTTTTCTTACATTTTAGTGCTTGTGTGGAGAGCCATTGTACTGGTGTCCAGAAGGCTCGCTAAGGTTGTGTTGACTTTTTTCATCTCCAAATTAATTTGTCTAATGCTGCCATGGTCACTCATCGCCTCTCGCAGAAGCAGCTTAATGAGATTTAAGGCCTCTGCTGGCTGCTGTATCTGATGCTTGAATCCCTGTGGGAAGCTGTGGAAGTGTCCCAGCACTGTTGCTGTGTGGGGGCTGCACGGGCAAAGCAAAGTGCTCTGTATGTAAGGTGATGTTTTGTTTGCTGGGAAAATGGAGGAGCCAGCAGGTTTCATGGAACAGGAAAGATGCTGAAGCTGCCAGTCAAGGAGTTCATTATTGGAATGAAGAGACAAAGATTTCTCCTACCTACCTTGATGTCGATGCTCTGAAGAGAAAAGTGAGAGTCATAGGGAGATAATTATGCTACTGGAAGAACTGCTGTGATGCTTCATGGCACCACAGGTGGCAGATACCAACTTCTTCCTTCTTGTGAGTGCTGCCCTAAAGCACTTGGTGCTTACCTCCATGCCCTTGCTCTCTCTGCCTGCTTCAAGCCAGCAGGCAATAGGTCTGTAGTTTTCAAGCACCTGCAGTCTGATTTACGGAAACAAATTGGTATCTGAATTACATTTCCTCTTGCCTATAAGGGCGTCCGTAATTGATTGTGTGAAAAACTGAAAGTTTCTCTTCAAAGTAAAACCAAAAGAACCGTGCATCATTAAAAAACAAAGCCGAACCTCAGTACTGTTGCTGTGCTTCATTTATCCAGTGTCTTCAGTATCATTGAGATGTTATTAGCTGCAACGCATAATTTGTGGAGATCTCTGCCTTATGTGCTCCTCTTTACCTTCCAACCTCTTCTAATTTGCATCCTGATTTTAATTAGTTTGCACCAATTTCCTGGGGGGGGGGGGGGGAGCTGTCTCTGTCAGACCAAAATGGTTTCTCTGCAGTGAGATGGGTGAAACCTGTGGGTTTTGGCTTCTGTAGGAATGTGATTACCTGAAATAATAATTCCTTCTGTCTCTGCGTGTTGGTGTATGTTAACAAACACCCCAACCCTTCATTCACTCCTGCAGTGCCTGTGATTTGGAGTGTTTTCCCTTTTTGAGGGTTTGACCACGTATGGAACTTCAGGAGCAGCTGCTCCCAAATAATTCCAGATGCAGGCAGACCCTGTATGTATCAAATATTATGTTCTGTGTTGTTGGGCCTATTCATGCTGATGTTTTCCAATCCCCATAATTGTTTCTTAAGCATAGAATTGCCTCGTTGAATATTTGAATTCTAGAAGCATATATATGTGAATTTTTACATTTAGAAGATGAACGTGCTTTTATTTATTGTTCTGTTCCTATGTCCAGTTGCTGCTGGCAAATTGGAAGGACTTTGCTGCTATTGTAACCGTACTCCTAACAAGAGCTGTGGGGTTTGTGGGGTCTGCAGGACCATTCAGGCTTTGCTTTACTGCTCGCGCACATCAGGAGGGAACCTTGGACCCCATGAGAACAGGTCACTCAGCTGCTCAGGTCAGAGATGCTCCTATGATACAGAAAAGGTCAGTCTGAGCTTTGTGGCCATGAGATTGTGTGATGGTAAAGATTTCCCTTCAATGAGCGTTGAATTCAGTCTATTGATTTTGATTTTCTTTACTCCCTTTTCAGTGAGGAAATGTCAGAGCAAAGATAATCATAAATCCTCTAAATTGTTTTCAGATGAGTCACCGTGCTGTCAGTTGAACACTTGACTGCATTTGCACAGAAAGCAGCCAAGAAAACCACCAGGAAGAGTAGGTCTGGAATTGCTTGAACCTTTGTGGCTGCTCCCTGTATGAGGGTGAGCGTGTGCAGCTGTGCCAGCTGGAAGCAGCTGCTCCCCAAGTCTGGCACCTCCTGCGCAGTCCTGCCATAGTGAGTAGTGGTGAGAAATGCTGATCAGGCTGCTTGCAGGCAGCAACCAAAGTGTTGCAAAGTGTTGGTGAAGGCTGGCTTGCAGGGGTGGAGGAAAGCCTTGCTCCATCATCTAATGCATGCCTGTCAAACTTGTAACGTTGAAGATGGAGTTTACGTAGGTTTAGAAAGCCCTCGTGGGTTAACGTGACACCAGATAAACAGAGCAAACGACAAACAGGATGGAAAAAAGGGCAAGAATTCTTGTAGATATCTGATGATTCCGTGGGTTTTTGGTGGTTCTGCTGCCATTTGTCTGTGATCTGTCAGCAACTCGGAGCTCTCCAGAATGACTCATGCTCTCTGCAGTACAATCCTGTAGGACAATCTGATACTGCTCCGTTGTTTTGCTATGAGATTTTTCTCTGGAATCCGTGGCAATGGGTTTAGGGACACGTGCCATTACTGAAAAGCACTGTGTAAATGCAAAGCTCCACCTCACAGAGGCAGCACTGTAAGCACGAGGTGTGGGCTCCTGGTGCAGAAACCTCCCTCGAGGCATTCTTGGTACTTTCTGCCTCTTTGATCAGCAGAAAGGCTGTTAAAAATGCTTGGTTTGTTTGGGTGCTAAGAAAAGTGAGATGTTACATTTCTGAAAAATATTAAGAGAGGAAAAAAAAAGCTAAAGCTGGTAAACTTTATCATGGCATGGTTTCCTTCTGCTTTTACTCTGTTTAAACAGTCTGCATTCGTAATTGCTTTGAGTCTGTGCACGATGAGATTAATACATTTAACATCCTGGCAAACAGTGCTATCAGGCTTCCATCACTGATTAAATCAGAAGGAGCAAAGCGTGTGTGATATCACAGGGTAGATCACTGCATCTTTCCCATTTTTTTTTCCCTTCACGACCACTTAACTGGAGGTCAGGCTCTTTTGGTGAGCTCACATTGGGCTGAGGAAGGAGCTGAAGTTGTACAACAGAAAAGGCCCATCCTGGAGCTGCCACACAGCTGTGACAGAAGCGTTCAGGACCTTTGGGAGATGCTAGCCATTCATCTCTGTTACTTGTGACAGTACTGCTTCCTGGAGCTGCTCTGTATTGTTCTGAAGGTGCTGAGTTTTCCCATTCCTGGTTTCCTTCATTTAGTTGAAGATGTGCTCTACAGATCCTCCCCATGGCAGCCATACTTTGAGGGGGTTACAGCTTTGAGGGGGTTCCCTGTGCTCTGAGTGGTGCTGGTGTGGCTGCAGCACTGGAAGTTCTACCATGGGGCTGAAAGAGCAAACGTCCTCTGGGAATCCCTGCCTAAATTGGGCTGTGTGTGCAGTGGCACCAGAGACTGAAAGAGTACATTTAAAGAGATTCCAGTTTGCTGGGGTGACTTTTTATCTGTAGCATAACTGACCCCTCAAGCATTTAAACTGTTCAGCAGTTGAGTTTCTGGAAAACCACAGGTTGGCTTTAAAAAGTGTGGCTTTTAAAGTGCACTTTGATTTTGTTGGATTTTTTTCTTCCTAAATTTGCCCTCCAGTTTGCGTTTTTAAGTGCAAGGTGGGTCACGTTGCTCAGCTTTCCTCTGCAAGATCATTTCATAATTGCAGTGAAAGCTGAGGATATCACTTACCTGTTGGACTCAGTGTGTGCAACTTTGAAAATATGAAATGCTGAGAGACCAGCAGTGAATTTACATGAAGTTCAAATGCTGCCTTGTACTCTGTGTTCTGATGTGCTTATAATTCAGTCCCAGCGACGTTTATGTGGTCATACGTATGTCCTTATGGTTGGCCTGGCAACGAATTTCCCCTTTTCAGCTACTTGAAAACCAGCAGGCCAGATAACTTTTGTGTGTGCAGATGTGTAAATACACACAGGCAGCATCTCCTGTGCCAGGCAGGCTGGCCCAGCACACAGGTCTGCCCACGGGAACTCGTGGTTGTCTCCTAACAAGCAAACGGCAGCAAATTATGCTTCAATTATTTTTGTATATCCTGATGAAGTACCGTGAAATACCGCTTTAATTGCAGAGTACATCTTGCATTTAATGAACTCTGGCTCTGCAGCAGCGAGGGCAGGCAGTGTTGATTTCAGCAGTGCTGCTCGCTTTGCAAATGAGGCTTTGTGTCTGATTACAGCTAACAATATATGGGCATAGGATATGACTCTGGTAACAAATACCCATTCAGAGGTAAAAATGGTGTTGTACACCAGCTGATGCCCATACAGACTTTTTAATTGGCAGCTGGCCCCTTTCTGAATCCAGATGCATTTCTACATAGGGAAAAAATGATAAATCCTCAGCCTCTTGTAAAAGAAAGGAAGACAGTTTGGTGGGGTTTTTTTGCCTTTTCTCTTTTGCATACACAGAATTTTCTTGGTGCCCACTCAGGAAGAAGCATTACCAGGGTGTCTAGGTGCCCAGAAAGTGGGAGAGCCAATGAAGAAACTTCAGACTGCTTCTTAGTGGAGGTACGTATGCACAGACAGATGAGGTGTGTGCTGTGGCACTGCATTTTGTGGACAGTACATCTGGGCAACTTACCTGGTGTTACCTGCTAGAAAAAAGATGTGATTAAAAGGGAAAGCAAACATACCATGCTCATAGCTGCTATTGTCTAAACCAAGCCACCCGTTCTGGGACCTGAGCAAGACAATGGTGTTTGCTGAAAGAGGCACACTGCAAAGCAGCAGGATACGTGCTGTTCAGTGCACGCTCTTGTGTGATGAGTCAGAAAGGTGAAGGGAGCAGGGTAGTTAGTGAGTGTTGGTGCTGAGTGGGTCCGGACCCCTTGGCCATGTGTGGGGAACTGGAGAAAGAGAGCAGAGATGGATGCCCCATCCCTGGAGGCATTCAAGGCCAGGCTGGATGTGGCTCTGGGCAGCCTGGTCTGATGGTTGGTGACCCTTCACATAGCAGGGGGGTTGAAATTAGATATCATTGTGGTCCTTTTCAACCCAAGCCATTCTATGATTCCTGGTCATTGTGTGCTGAGAGCCCTGCTGAGAGCCTTGAAGGTGCTCTGTTATCGCTCATCATCTCATGGGAATGTGGACTGGGAGGGAGCAGTGGTGTGGCTTTGGTCACTATATTCATATCTCTTCTTTAACTTCTCCTCTCCCATTCCTCCCTCTTTGCTGAGTTATTTGCTATGCTCTAAAAAGTCTCTCTGCCCGTTCTGCTTCTAACACCATCCTGAACACTGCATGAAGGAAGAAAACAAACAAACCTAAAGAACACTGCTTGCAGTCATTTTCCTGGGCACTAAAACAAATGTGTTCTGGTTTCGACATCTCATTTCTTGGTGAGTCTTGGCCCGGTCACTTCATTATCCTATCTTTTTGCACAAGTGCCAAGGTAATAGAAATGCTTTCATTTTCCAGATTACCCTTGGGTGCTCCAGACAAACGCTTTCAGAAGCTGATCCACGCTGCCTTGTTTTATGTCAGACTGGAAAAGCTATAAATCTGTTCATCACCCGTCCATTTAGGTTATCCTATTGCACCTGCAGCCCTTTTTTAATGTCTTAAAAATAATCAGACCACGTGCTTTCTCTGGCAGACACTCTGCCAAATCAGTTAAAGCTTTATTTGCCTATTTATTTATTTTCCCAAGGGAGCATTTTATTGCTGACAGCGTGAGTCAGGACAATTAAAGTGGTGAAATATTCCAGCTTCTATGATACGGTATGATTCGGGATGAATTGTTTCTTAGTCATGCTGAGCAGCACAATTAACACTCCGTGTGCTGATAGCTGAAAGGGAGCAGTCTGCCAGCTGAGTCTGCTGACTTCTTCCTTTGCAGCCTGGGAAGAAGAAGTGCAGTGCTCTTATGGTGCTGTTTGTGGGCTGCTGTGTGAGCATCAGTGTCCCTGGTTTAGGGGAGAAGGCTGCTGGGTGGGAGGAGGCAGCAGGGATTGTGGCCTTTATTTGGGCTTTGCTGGCTCAGCCAGTGGGTAAATTCTTGTACATTATTCACCCTTGTGCCAGCAGGGATACCAAAATGGTGCTTTTTCTATTGGAACGTTTTAAGTTAATTGTGAAGAGCTATATGGCTTAAGTATAAAAATTACTTCAGGGCATAACTTCACTTTATTCCACTTGGCTTTTTGAAGCAGGAATGCAAAGTGGATTTGGTGGCTGAGTGTAATTTTGAGCGGGATTGTCCTTGTTTATTGTGTTCCCCTCCTGACCCCATAAATCCCAGGAATGCTGCCCCAGGCTCTGGGTGGGGATGGATGTTGACACAGGTGTCAGGACTGTGCTGCAGGAGCTGCCCTTCTCCTCACTGGGACTTCTTGTTTTCAACTGTAATTTATTTTGATGCAGAAGTCCACAATCCTTCTTGATCCCTCATTGCCATGCAATTAATGGGTTTTCATGTGCTAGCCATGAAGCCCCAGCTTGGCCTGTCCCAGGACAGCTTTACTTCTCCCAGCAGTGGGGATGGACAGTGCTGCGTGTCAACCAGGCAGGATAAGGATGTGTTGGCAAAGAAAAGCATTTAGAAAACGTGCTGATACCTGTTCTGATACCTGTTCTGATACCAGGCCTTCCTGCCTGAGCCCTTCTCCCCCTGCCTGCCTTCTGGCTTTGCTGCTCTCTGCCATTGCCAGCAGTTACTTGGTTTTCTGCTGCTGCTCTGAGAAGATACTGGCATCCTCTCAGCTTTTATTATCTCATATATAGGCGTAATAGCAGCAGGGATAGTATGTCGAATTTATACAGGTGGAATCACGCCAGGAGAGATTTTAATGGCAAGAAGGAAGTGATAAGGAATAGTATTTTTCACCTGATTGGGTCTGTAAGTGAAGAACACTGGAAAGGAATTGGTCACCTGATACGTTTGTTTTTTCTACCCCAGCCTTGCAAAGCGTGTAAGCATATGCTTAAATTTCATTGAACTTTAGCACTGGGTGAACCAGGCAGCTGCCTGCGTGCCTTGGTGCTTCTGCAGCCTGCTTCCAGCTGAGGGGCAATGCAGGAGGGCAGGGGATTAAACGTTCTTCAGCTGCTATTTGCAAAACGGCTTGCACAGGGGAGAATGAAAGCAAGAGTGCTCAAACTGAGTGCTGAGATCTACACAGTGTGACTGCTCATCTGGCAGGTTGGACTATGCTATCTATGTTTGACAGATAACATTTAATCTCGCTGTTTCAGGAAGATGTATAAGAGCTGTTCAGCCCCATTAGGCATAGGGTAGCTGTCCTGTAAAGTTCTGAGAGTAAAACAGGAGCTTGAATTTCATGCTGCTTTCTAAGGAGAGCAGCAGTGGCCGTGCAGAAGCATCATGTCATGTCTGTCCTGTCAGTATTCATTGGCTTTGCAGGTTGGGGAAGTGAGCAGCTGCCTCTGATGCTGCTCCAGCCCGGCTCCTTTCTGAGCAGTGCTGCATTCCCAAGGCTGCTGTTTTCTTTCCACCCTGTGCTTACCTGGCTCACTTCCTGGCTGTAGCTTCCTATCATGCTGCTCACAGAGCAAAGCCTGTCTTTGCAGAGAAGCATGTTATCGGCCTCCCCAGCAGTGGCAGTGGCAAAGCAGGGGTTAAGCCAGCTCAGTTTGCTGCTCTGCTTGCTCAGGTGTGCAGAGGAGCAATAAAGAATGGCTGATCAGGTGAAAGAGCAGCACCTTGGTGCACCAAGCTTACAAGGCCTTGCAGAATTCCACGCTGGGTGCCCTTCTTTCTCTTTATTTTACGTCATTTTTGATGGCAGTTATTAATTCTTATGGAAAAGACTGGCCTATCTGCTATTATTTTTTCTCCTGCTGAGTCATTGCCCAACTCAACAGTCATTTGTGTGGTTTGCTTCCTGGAGCCTTGAGTCGGTCGTGTGCCTTCCTTCTCGCCTCCTGCGTTTGCTGTAGCTGTGCTGGTTCCATGCAGAACTCCGTCAGATGGTCCCATGCTGTCACTCCGTGGTTGAGGCGAGTGAGACATGTCCTAACAGCAGGATTTACCCCGTGCTCTGTAAGTTGTTATTCCTACCATAATGCTAGCATTGAAAAATTGTTAATCTTCCTACACAGCAGCGGTGTGCGAATGCTGACATTGGATCTCGGAGCAGAGGGGACAAAAAAAAACCTTGTTTGCTTTTTCTTACATTCCACTGCTGGCATCTGCTTAGGCAGTTTTAACACCTTTTGTGTTTTTAATCCTCTACGAGATGAGTTTGGAAAGTGGTTTCCTTTTTGCTGTTTGAATATATTTGAATTATCTGTGCCTGTGTATGTAGTTCACTCCCTTGATGTCTTTAAAATCAGGTTGATGCTCGGATAGGTATTTCAGGGGCTTTCTTGTGCTGCCTGATGTAAGATCGAAGTGGTTACCTGGTGGTGCTGTATGATGAAGCATTGCAGTGCCTGTACAACCTCAGGTCCTTGGCTCCAGCATTTGCCAAGCTGAGATAAATGTCCAGGTTCTCCACACTCAGTATGAAGAGCAGTGCGTGCACATCAGGATGGCATCTGCAGAAACCCACTGGGGTTTTAGCGGACAGGAGGTCAAAGCCAAAAGGAGGTCTCTGAGAGGAGCACGTTCAGATCTTTCTCATTCCCTCTTTGTCAGAAGATCAGAAGCCATTATAATACAGGTTACATGTGGTATTTCAGCTTTGTGCTTCTCGGTGCAGCCTTTGGAGTTCATGTTTTGTTTTATGATGTGCCATTTCTCAGCCTCTCCTCCAAAAAGAAAAATAAAGCTAAATTAGACTGAAGCCTTGGCTAATTGTTCTCTCTCTCTATTCATCTCTGTGGCAGCAGGAAACCTAGCAGCAGGGTTTCCATTCACAGCAGACGTGTGTGCCAGCTTGAATGCTTGTGTACCAAAAATGCAGACGTGGGTGTTGAAGGTGAAAATGATTGGGTAGTAGTGGTTGCAGCTGTATCCTTGAGAACTTGAGGAAGGGAGATCAATGATCTCTTTCCTGTACATTTATTTGTTTCTGCTCTAAGATATTCAACATTTGTAAATCATTCCAAGGGGGTGAAGTAACTGATCTGTGCTAACTGAAGAGCTGCACCAGCGCTGGGTCTGTCTGTAGTGCTGACATTGGTTCTGCACCAGGTAAGGGTGGGAAATGTGTAACACCTTTAATTATGGTCTGCAGGTGCTGCCTTCCACTTGTCACCCCTTCTTGTTTATTGCACTGCTGCCACTTGTTTCTTCATGCTGTGCATCAGAAATGCAAGCAGTAGATAAGCAGGCCTGCAGGTTTGTCCTGGTTACTCCTTTACTTTCCCATCCATGTTAGCTTCAGAATGACCTGCTTGTTTAGAATACACATCTCTCTGCTGCAGCAGAAATAATTGCAGTATGGTTTGCACTGACTGTGGCCATATAACCCCTACCTGGTCAGACATGTCCTTGATGACTTACTATAGTTGTAGATCTTCATTTAATTCAATTTAGGGGGTCAGGAACCATGCAATAGGCATAATAGCAGCACAGCATATTGGCAGTGGCATATAGGCACAGAAAGAACTGAGCATTTTCCTCCTTTCTGCTGCTGATACCATTGATGTGGAGTGATAGCAGAAGTGCTGTTGTAAATAGGATGCTGGTCAGCTGGTCATTTAAGTCAAGTCATTAAAGGCAGGATGGCTGAAACTACTCTTCAGCTGTTTTTTATGCTTGCTTATCTTTCGTTCTCTATTTGGTCAGTCAGGTTCCGATGTCCCAGAGTTCGTTTCCCTTCTTTTCCCTGGCAGTGCCCATCTCTGGCTGTTCTTCTCCCCACAGTGTGTTCCCAGCACGCCTGCAGTGAGCTGGGCAGATGGGAGGCTTTGCTGTGGAAGGTGCCCAGCCCTGTGCATGCGTTTGGCTGGAGATGGGGTTTCCCTACAAAGCAACTGAGGGAGCAGACGAGTTGTAAGTGTTGTTTTGTGTTAGGAACAGTTGTCATGTTAACAGCACACGAGGAGAATTGCAACTGTTGAGTTGATGCTGCTTGATCATTTCACGTGCTGAAAGCATCATTTTTCCAGTGTATGCTTGGATCAGGAAGGATTACATTTGCCATGGCTTTGCATTACCTCTGAACTACAAGTAAATGAGAAATGAGTCCAGATGAATGTCCTTGGATCTGCGTTTAGGTCACGCTTTGTAATTTTGGGGTAAACTTAAAACTTTTCCGTATCTGGATTAGCTGTTAACAGATGGTTTTTATTACTGATTTGTATTATGGTATTTAAGGGCTCCAGTGAAGACTGGAATGGCTTTTGTTGGGCAGAGAGGAAGCCATGAAATGAAACCGTGCCCAGAAGAAAGCATGAACTCAAAAAGCAGCCATCCTTCCCCATCTCCTCTCTGGGCTCAGACTTCAGGGCTGCTCATAGCAGTTCATTAATTGTCAATGAGAGGCCAGGACTCTCTTTCCCTAGAGACAATTTGTTTCTTCATGTGTTCCTGAATCGAACCAGAGGAAGCCAAGCTAAGAACTGAGCATTTTCCTTAATTCTTTTCTTACTCAGGGCAAAAGTGATAAGAGAAGCTTATTTAAAGAATAAGTTTTCTAATTGGCTGTCACTGTGTTCTGGAAGAAAATACTAAGCACTTATTAAAGCAATGCCTTTTATGTGCTGCCAAACCAAAGAGCAGTTTTGTCCAATAATACACGTATGCAGAAAGATGAGGATTCCGTGATTTTTTTCAATAAACCTCTTTAATAACCAAGAGCGTGGCTCAGAGCATGTGAAAGCTGAACATTCTTTCCATGAAGCGTTCAAAGAAATCCTCCTTTAGCAAAACCTGAATGCAAATTACTAAAGCCAAGTTCAGCAGAGCCCTTAGACACCATTGCAGCCCCTTGCAGAGCGTGGATGAGCATCTTGCTGCTCACTGAAGTACCTTGCCATTGGTGTTCCTGAGCTGAGACGGCGCACAGCTGGGTGACACTGGGTACACAAAGCTGCCCAGGTTGTGGCAGAAGAGCAGAACTGTCCTTGAAAGCCCTGTGCTTACTGAGCAGCTGCACTAAGGAACGTTTGGTACTGAGCTCCTGCTGCCCCATCTCAGCAGTTCTCTGACCATCACTGATAAATCAGGAGCTGAAAACCATTGATGTAAACATCTAAAACGAGGCAACAGATGCATCCTTGTTGGCACAGGTAGCTTGCAGTCACTGAGAAATTTAGGTTGGTTTCTGCTGGCTCATATTTGAGTAACAGCATAGGATTTTTAAATGGTTCTTCTGTTGTAATGCAGTGTTTCTCTATTAGTTTTTCTTACCCAGTGGCTTCCCAAGCAATCCAATTTTGGCTTCATAATAATGAACTTACATCAAAAGTGTCCACTGTAGCTTTCAACTTAGCAGAATCAATCACAGTAAACCATTTAGTTATGCCAGGTTTTCATTTTGTGGTCAAGGATTAAATGCAATCCCATTTGCCATTTGTTTGTTTACGAGGTGTGTATATTTACCAGGTGTGCTGACCTTGGAGGTCTTTTGTCTTTGCTCTGTGTGAACCTTGAGACAGACTTCAGAAATCTTATGTTATATAATACAGATAGACATAATGTAATCAGCAAGGTGTTGACAGTGCTGATTTAAAAGATGGGGAAATTAAATTCTCTTTCAGGTCATCGCTGCCAGCCTTCAATTCCCATCTTGTTTCACTGTCCCTGGGGCTCTTGAGCTATCTCCACTTTCCATATTGCATGATTATTTGTTCCTTTCCACTGTATTATTTTAATTTCATGGATATAGATTTTGCTTGGGAAATGGGGTTGGCGGAGGGTGGGTGTTTCCTGGTTTCATTTTTTCCCCCTATCTCTTTCATGATAGCACAGATATATTTTATGGTGTAAGTTTGAGGCCAGAAATAAAGACGTGCTGATGTTTCTCTCTAGATTCCAACTTCTTGCCCAGGTGTTTATATGCTTTATGTCACATCTCAATTGTTTCCTAGATGTTGCCTTTCCTTGTGGTGATAAGGGCAGTCCATGGTGAAAAGCTGCCTTAATTTTGTGTCATATATTGTATGTTGACCACTCCAGTTCTTGATATATTTTCTCTCTGTAGCTCTGTGACTCATTTCACTGGATCAGGTTGCCCAAGGAGGCTGTGGATGCCCCATCCCTGGAGGCATTCAAGGCTGGGCTGGATGTGCAGCCTGGTCTGATGGTTGGGGACCCTGCCCATAGCAGGGGGTTGGGATTGGATGAGCACTGTGCTCCTTTTCAGGCCATTCTATGATTCTGTGACTCCTTGTCTCGATCAAGTTATTTTTAAACCCTCTAAAGAAGAGGTTTTAAAGGTATCTTTCTGTTGATTGTTGGAGTACCTTTCCATGCTGCGACTGGGAGGTGGGGGATCAAAGCCTGGAAACATTGCTTTCTTGCATGGGGACAGACAGGGATGCTGCATCCAGGCTGCCCTTTAAGTTTAATGTGCCCTGGGTTGAGGGGCTTTGCACTGTGCTTCACCTGTAGTGAATTCTTGGAGCCTAAAGCAACCCCAGATCTCATCTGTCTGCAGAGTGTTTTGCTAATCCTTACAGTGGTGCCCATGAAGCACTGCCTCTTGAACTTGCAGCAGCGTATCACGATTCTGTTCTGGTTGCTGTCTGCTGCCTCTGCTCTTCGCCCCTCTCTTGAGCAGTATCTGTTAATAGTGTCAAAACTGAAGAGTGCTCATTGAAGGCAAACATGCTTGCTAGGAGCAAGGAGGATGAGCCAAGTGCATGTGCAGTTCCCTGCAAGCGATGCAAAGATTAATCTACAGAGCGTTGTTAGAGCCCTGGTAAAGTCTGTGTTATTCTGGCTTTTTTGTGCACACAAAATACCCATTTTTATCAGATAACGTTTGAAACTCATTGATTTTAAGCATAGATTTGTGTCACCAAAGGCCTTATTTAAATTTGGCTTTTTGGATAGGATTCGTATCTCGGAAAGTATTGCTTTCTGTGGAGCTCTAAATCCTTTCGAATTATTGCTTCCTTGGGGCAGAGCTGTGCTTTTCTGTGGGCTGAGAAACCTCCCGGCACAACAGCAGTGCTGTATAAATAATAAATAAACAAATAAATCAGTTATTGTCGGCTCTTGCCTCCTAAATTGAGGTCAGAAAGAAAAGTCATTTGAAGGAGAAGCAGTAGGGAACGCTGACCTGCCCAATGTCCCATGGGGGGAGTGCAGCCTAAAGATCAGGCTTGGCATTTAATTTAAGAAATATATAGCCGGTCTGAAATGAGTATCTGTCAGGCAGACAATTATCTGTGTGATATGAGGGGTCTGGTGTTCAGAGTGCCTGGTGCTTCCGTGCTATTGCATGGCTTTCAAACCATCAGGCATCTCGATGTAATCTGTCAGTGCCTCGTGTTGTCCCGGAGGAGAACCATCAGTCAGCAGTGAGGTGGCATCAGGGCCCTGGCAGTCCTGGTTTGCAGTGGGTAGCATTTACCATATCTGACACTCAGCAGGTGGGATGTGAGCCATCCTGCAGTGCTCACCCGTTGCCAGGAGTGCCGGGCTGTGGCTGCAGGGCAGCACCGATGGGCTTTGGTTCCTTGTAAGCAGATAGGGAAGTGCTGCAATGAATGGCAGTTGGCGAATTGGGGGGTTGAGAGCATGGAAACGGGCATTAGGTGTTTCTTGATACAGTTGTGTCATGTACAGATGTGCGAGCTCTGACTTGCAATTCATAAACCTGACTTAATAGAGAACTTGAAAGAATGGGTGTGAAAGAGGGCTGTGCCTTCTGTGAAACGTCCTGTAAACGTTTGTTCCAGTACATTTGATTCTCAGTTTGCACCATAGAAGGATTCAGTCATCTGAAGAGAGATTGCTTAATGACCTCTGTGCAGGCAGAGCTGTGATTAATGTAACGGTGTCGGCTGCTGTTTGATGGGCGCACAGAGCTGCAGAGCAGCTGAAGAAGTGGCATTTCAAATACAGTGGCATTTCTGTCATTACGGGTCATATTAAATTGTAGTGAATTTCCAGTCAATTACAGCTCCCATGAAATAGCCGAGTGTGGGCTGTATGGAACAGAGCGGGTTCTTTAGTTTCATTTGTCCCTTAATGTTTACAAAACGTGTCCATGCTTTATGTCAGTGCCAGTGGGCAGTGGATATCCATGTGTGCAATATTCCCAACTTATCTTTAAGTGAAGCCATACGAGCTCAGAAACCTCCTCCTCTTGGCAGTGTAGCTCCAGGTTTTGTTTCATTTCTGCTCTGCCCTGGGTGGTGACAGAAGACAGGAGGTTTCCCAGCTCCTTTCCTCCTGCCTTTCCTTCAGGATAAATTGTAGCAAGAAGCAGGCAGCCATCCTTACAGTAACATCCCTTTAGCTTCAGAGGTCACTTCCATCCTCCTCTGACTGCTTCCCAGCTGCTGAGTTTGTTACCACTTGGTAACATTGAATCGAGACCTCACACGGGTGACTCCGTTGGCTCATTTTGCTGTAGACTGTGCGTGCATCCTAAAGGCAGGAGGCACAGCGTCCTTGGGCAGCCCTGCAGTGCTGGCAGCATTTCAGACATGTGGGAAGTTTACTTGTCAAAAGGAAAGCATTGGCTTTGGTGGGAAAGGCTATTAAGAAAACAGATTTCTGATGGGAAATCCAGAGGGGACTGGCATAAGCCTGAGGAGTGCATGGTAAATAGACTTGTAATCCAAAGTGCACATAAAGGTGTGAATTCAGTCGTCTTATTTTCAAATCTTAAAGCTGAGGAAGTGTGCTGTTTGTTTTAATTGTGTGTGTAGCACTGATTATCAGATGGGTTACTCTCAATAAATGTCATTTACTAACAGAAGCCTGCCTGAATCTTCTGTGTTAGCGAAGCCACAGCAGATGATGCTGCACCTTCCAAGGAGTCAATGCCTGCTTCTCACAGGCTGAGGGTGTTTGCATGGGCAAACAGCAGCTTGTTAAAACAGACTGAAGGTCTCTCAGTGCTTTAAGGCCTGTGAAGATGTCCGCGTATCAAACCTGTCTGTCCTCCTTTTCAGAATGATGAAGTCCTCTTTACATTCAGAAGAAGATGACTTCGTGCCAGAGCTTCAGAGAAGCATCCATCCCCGAGAGAGGCCGGACTGGGAGGAGACCCTCAGCGCTATGGTAAAACGCCTGGCTGCATTTTTGTATGCATGGCTTTTGTTCCCAATAATCGGCACTGCTGGCTCTTGTGTTTCACGTTATGCTTTGATTCTTCCTCTGCGAATTTCGGCTTTTTAAATGGGCTGTGTTGTAGTTTCAGTAAGACCAAAATACTTTCCTTCCTCTGGCGCTTTGTCAAGGGGAGGGAGAAGGAGCACGCATAACGCTTCTGCCCTATTAATATGTGCCCCAAAGCAGGTCTGGTAACCAATTAAAAGGTCCGTAATGTCACAACGATTCAGTCTGCATTAACCTCGTTTTCGGCAAGACTTTGGAGCACGAAAGGAACTTCTTGTAAAAACATGCTCTTTGAAGCATGCAGCATTGTGGAAGAAGGTGATTTTAGCAGAATGCTGGCAAAGTCTGCAGCAGTGAAATGTTAGCCTGAAAGCCAACCTGAAAGGAATTGCAGAAAAGAAAGCACAAAGGTGCTGCTCTCATCCTTATCACGACACTGCAAGCGGGCTGTGGGCTGCAGACTTCTGCATTACCCTGATTGGTTTGTTTCCTTTTTAAACGAATGAGTGGAGCACCTTTCTGCCTTCACCTCCTCTTCTCCCAGCTCCTTTAGTATTTGCTGAGCTCAAACAGGAGGTTGTTATTTAATTTAGTTGCCAAATTAGGCAATCTGATTAGGTGGTTTTGTGAAGTTATCTTACCTCACAGACATTTGACCTGCCTTGCCTCAGTACAGAACTGCCCAGATGTCCTATCTTGCTTGTTATTTCTATATATTCTAAATTGCTTCACTAGCCTATTAAACAGAAGAGGAAATTGCATTGTGTGACAGAGCTTGGACAGGGGGAAGATCTGAATGTTGATGGGTGGCATTGCTGCTCCTGCTGGGGCAGCCCAGCTGCATGGCTGAGATGACTTCTGTGATGTGAGACCAGTTACAATTTTTCCTTTGCATCACACGGTGTGGCAGAGCATCTGGAAAAGCCTTATGTTTTCTGCTCCTGACTCGCAGCAGCATGAGAGATGGGCTGGGTTTAGCTGTGCTGCAAGGGCAGTCAGAGCCATGTGATGTATGGGGCTGAGGGTTTGCAGAGAAGCCCAGGTGCTGAATGGGAAATCCGTGCTGAGCTGGTTCTCTCCTAAGTGTGGTTAAGGGGAAGGAGCTCAGAGGCTTTTGTGGATAAACCTCCAATGTTTTGGGGGAGATGTGAGGGGAGAAACAGTTCTCACTGTTGCTCAGTAAATGATTTGTGTTTGTCCTTTTCCCTTTGGAATTGCAGTGCTGTTGAGAAATGTTAGAGTTGTTTCACTGCAGCATTGCTGCATGTGCCAGAATCTCCATGGCTGGGATTCTCATACAGACCTATGATGACATTCTGTAGTGCTTAGTACACCTTAATGACCACTATTACTACCAGCAGCACGTAATTTGGAGGTGTAAGTTGTATGGCTGTGATTTAGTATCAACAATGTAGTGAAATGGGATTGAAACATCACAGCAGATGTGTTCCTCTAGGTTACCTCAGTCTTTATGTGACAACATGGGATTCCTAATGCTCCCATAAAAGATCTGAGACGCTGCTTTGTCTGAAAGCATCAACCTTGTCCCGTGTGCATTTGTGTTTCCTGCAGCAGCACCTTCCTGAATGACCTTTCAAAGGAAGGATGCAAAGTACCCAACCTTTACTCTGTGCCCTACAGTGAGAGAGCATGCATTTCAACTCAGCTTACTTTCACAGGCTGAACAAGCCTTTCTGAGAGGTGGTTTAAGTGAATCAGTGCTACTCGCGAAGCCGTGGAAGAATCCAGCAAGACAGATAGAGCAAACAAACATTGAGAACCCAGTGGAACATGAATGTTCATCCTGATGGATTATTTAAGGTTTAAAGCACCGTTCATATCTGGCTGGATCAGATGAAGAACATTTTGGGTGAAATATTCGTTATACATAGTTAAGATGTGTACTCTCACTATAAGACAGGTATTTATTTTAATGTTTATTAAGACAACCAAGTGTCTGTACTGTTTTAAAAGCATTATCAAACCCTCTATGCATAATGATGGTATTTTGTTTCAAATTCTATTTTCAGGCCAAAAAACCCCAAACCAAGGCAGAGCTCTGGCCTCTCTAGCATTTGGCCTGCTGGTGTTTTTCTGTACTTCTTATTCTGCTCAACTTAATGCTTCTCTGCTGTTAGTTCTGACTTTTAGCAGTTGTCTCTTACTGGATATGTTTTTTTTTCCTCTATCTGCAGGTATTTTTTTTTTTCCTTCTCTCTGCATTGGCCAGCAGATCTCAGTGATGCTGCATGTGTGAGAGCACTGCCTGTTCTCATCAGGGTTACTCAGCCAGCAGTGCGTGCTGCAGCCTCAGAGCATGGAGCTTCTTCCCACTGCACAGCCAGGGCTCATGGGGGTCACTGACACAGTGCTGTCTGTAACTTCCAGGAGTGTCTCAGGAGTATTATCTCTAATTCAGTCTCTACCTGTGACACAAGTTAACTAGCATACCTCATTTATTAGAGTTAGGGTACTTAGGGTGTTATATTTGTTAGAGTTAGTATGGTTGGGTTGCTTTTGGACTTGATGATCATTAAGGTCTTTTCCAGCTATGATTCTGTGATTGTTGTAGTCCGTTGGATGTTTTTTACCAAGGAAATTCAGGTCTGAGATTTGCTGCACAGTGACTTGGTGTGGTAGAGCACAAGGCTAAGTGTTAAAGACTGAGCTTATAGTTACAATGGCTAGGATCTGTGCTTGTGGTGTTCTGACTTCATGCACATTAGATGTAGATGGACATAAAAGCCTCTCTTGCTCGTCTTTTCTGCGTTAAGTGAATCAAATTTCCATTTTCAACCTCTGCCTAATGGGCAGTCAGGAGGTGAGACTTACAGGATGCTTTCCTGCTGAGAATTTACATTGTCTTGTTGTACTTTTTGCTTAACCAGTGAATCTGCTGTATTTGTGTCTTTCTTGATCATTTTAATCATGAGCCTTCCTTCCTTGCTCTCTTCACTTTGCATTCTTGGCAGACTCAGGTTTGCCCCTTTCCTGTAGTTTGCTCCTCACATGCAATGTGAGTTTCTCATAGTTGCACAATAAACTCATTTTCTGGTTAGCTGTTGAAGTTGCAGACAGGTTCTGTTGTCGCTTGTTGTTTCAGCCTTTGGTTAATGGAGGCTGTAAGGGCTTGGAGAAGTTGGATGCAGCTGAGCTGTTTTCTGTTCTCCATTGCTTCTCATTGTAGACAGCTGGAGACCCAACTGGGTGCGAGGCTTTGTCACTTGGAATGAATGTCGCACTCTGCCAGGTGAGGAACTGCTGAGACTAGCAGCAATGCAAAGAGCTTGGGAAATTCTGACACAACAGACAGATCTGTGATGCTCATTCAGTTGTCTCTCGAACTTTGCCTCTCTACATGCTTTTGTACTTTGGGAAAGGTGCTCTATGCATTCACGGTTAGGCGAGCATCCCCTTCCCTCCCTTCCCTCCCCCTTTTATCTGCAACGTGTTTGGAAGTGCTTATTATTAATTTATGTGAGTGCTTTGTTTCCAAACCTGCTTCTTAACAAGAAATAAACTGAAGGACTTCTTAAATACGTAGAGGTTGAATGTCCTCCTGTTCTCTGAATATCAGATAGGACAGAAACTCTATTTTTAATATTTCCGTCCTTGTTGGCTAATCATGGGCACCTGAGTTTTTTTTGTCCTTTGTAGGATTCTAATTTGTACTTTCAGCTGCTGTTCTTTGTAGTTTAGCACAAAGGCAGGTGGTTTTCTTGGTTGCTTTGGGTACTTTGGGTGGCTCCTGCAGCTTCATAGGAGCTCTATAATCCTGAGCCAGATTGAGAGCCAGACTGACTGAGATGCAGCACTGGATGGACAGACTTCATAGGAGTCAGGTCATAACACAGCATCTCGACCAGTCCTCAAGGATTGCTATATTCTGTAGCAGCCTCTGATTATATTCTCTATTTTTAGAATTTAGTAATATTATCTGCACCATTTTTCTCATGTCTCAGCCCCCAGGTCCCACTGCACTGCTGGGTAACCTTCACACCTGCCCTTTTTCTTTCTCTTTGCTCCATTTTGAAAGATGCAGTTGGTGATGCTGACTTTCTTTGTGAAATACTTGTGAACTCTGGGGACAAAAAGCCATGTTTGAGCCAAGTGATGTTGCAGCATATGATTTTCTAGCATCTCTCTGAGCTGGTTGTGTTACCATACAGGAAAGGAGCATCTTTCCCTTGTAAGGACCTGAAGAGTGCTCTGTTTCTATTGCTAGAAGGAATAAAGTTGTGAAAAAGGCTTTAAATAAGATTGCTCACACAAACCTACAAAACAGCTGTCATTAACTTCAGTGTGATCTGATAGTTTTACTTAATTTTGCATTTACCTTCTGTCATTGACCATCTGACTTGCTCTTAGCACCTCACTGTGGGTGCAGGGTTGCTGTGCTATAAAAGCTGCCTCTCCCTGTAGCAGGATTTTGTCAGAATTTTGTGGGGAAATTGAATTAAAAGAGTGAAATGAATGTGGAGCTCTTTATTCATGTTCTCCTTTCAAATGGTGCTGCCACAGGCTGATAGCACCTGGAGCTGCACTAAGCCAGCAGGCAGACCTGCACTGGAGATAAGGTGAATGTACTGAGTCCAAAACTGGAAATAGGATTTCTTTTCTATATACACACAACATATGTTTCTGAACAAGGTGGCTCATTCTGCAGCATCTGTCGTATCTTCCAGTCCCTAAAGTTGTGGTGGGTTTATTTCCTGAGAGATTTGGATCCACGTTGCCCTGAGCAGAGTGCTGGGATCATCCTTCCAGCTGGGCTCATCCAACAGTGTCCACAGGGCATCCTTCACAAGTACATCCCTCCTGGATGTGTCCAGGGGCTTCCCATCCCACGCCTCTCAGCAGTCACTGTGGAGATCTGGTGGTGCAATTAGGGATGAGGTTATTAAGATGGTAACCTCAGTATCCCCAGGTGAACCTGGTTTGAAACCAGGCTTCCTAGAAGAGTGATACAGGAACCTCTAAGTTACAATAGGAAACCACTGACAATCCATGAATCTAGCAAATGAGTAACTGAAAAAGCAGGCAGACAGCTGGCAGTCACTGTCCCATTTAGCTTATGCTGGTAGAATTTTCTTAAGGAGAAATGCAAGCCTCCAAATGGCACAGGGGTTAGATTTGTCTGCATGAAGTCCCTGTAATGATCCTTGTTCTTAGATCTGTTCTGAGAACTGTAGTGTTCTCACTGTTTGATAGTGGGTGAGGTAACATAATGTGGTTTGTGAGGGTAACGAAGGCTTTTTAATGAGACCTCAATATATCACTCTCTTAAATTTGGGACAGGAGTGAGGAGAAAACTAATTTTAAATGCAATTTATAAAACCGTGTAGAGTTTGGATTGTTAAGGGTTCAAGAAAGGTGTCACTCTTGTTAGAGCTGGGCTTGTTTCTCATTCTTTGTTCAGTCCTTAGCCCAGAGCTGCCCCAGATCTTGGCTGTGACTTCTGTAAGAATAGATGCAGAGGATGGGGGTATGTGGAGTTTCTGTTATGAATTTCTTTATGTGTTTTTCTTTATTTATGTTGAGCTCTGAACGCCTACCTCAAGGTTCTTTAACATTTTGAAGCTTTTAGGGATATGGAAACATTTCAGTAGTTACAAAACTGTGATTCTGCTTTTCTGTTGGCTTTTTGAATAGCTTGGATGATGCACCAGGATTGAGCTTGAGCTTTTTGTTCCCCTGGATGCTCCAGCACTCAGCTTCTGGCTCCCAGTCCTAAGAGTTACTTCAGCGTAATGGAAAACGTTACCTTAAAGCTGGAGGCTGGCTCTGTGCTGGAGGAGGCTCTGGGGCTTGGCTTGCCATTGATGGACCTCACTGGATCTCATCTTACCCAAACCCCAGTATGGCTTTCCTGTCCAGCACCCCACTGCTGTGTGCCATTGAGGTCACCAGGGGTGATTGCAGTAGAGCTAACGATGGGCTGGAGATGGGATTTTGGGTGGTATGGGTAATATAGGCCTGGGCATGTGACAAGTGTTCCTTACAGCACACCAAGCTGCCACCAGGCTGTAATAATACTTCGGTCAAAACAGTTCTGGTCTGGCATCAAACCCATAACCTCCATTTTGTTTTCAGTTCACGTAACCTGTTTTCTTTATTATTGCTGCATGAATCAAATGCTTTTTCCCTTGTGAAGCTGTTGGCAAGGTATTGTGTTGCTGCATATGGTCCTTTCCCTCCCTCTGCTCCTGGTTGGAGTCCTTTGTGTTTCACAGGTTTACTCCCAGCATGGGTTTGTCCCTGGGAGTCTTTGCAATGAGGGACAATCACTTAATTGGCACACTGACTTCCATTTGGGTTTGCCAATTAATTGAGTTTGATTAAGCTGGAATGGATACTGTATTTTTGACAGTAAGTACTAATTTATAGTAATCATTTAATTTTTGTTGGTAACGCTATGCTTTCAGTTATGTTTTCTCTCTTCATAGTGCATGTAGTCTTATGGTACAGTGTTGACCTGTGGGGAAAAAATGGCATTTTCCAAACTTGTTTTAAAATCCATTGCATGCAGCACTTAGCAAAGGAAGGAGGATTCAGCATAGTTTGCTGATGGCCACGTTCACCAGTTTTCAGGCACGTTGACCTTCTGTTTTGCTTATCCATTTGTCTCAAAGTGGATCCGATGCATACGGATAAATACAGCATCTCACCAATGAGACGTTTGGGTTTTGTGTTTACATGTCACCACCAGTATTTCTTCTTCTATAGTCCCAGAATCACAGAATGGTTGGAAGGGACCTCAAGGATCACAAATCTCCAACCCCCTGCCAAATACAGGGCCACCAACCTCCACATTTAATACCAGCCCCAGCTGCCCGTGGCCCCATCCAGTCTGGCCTTGAACACCTCCAGCTGTTCCAGCACCTCACCACTCTTTCTGTAAAGAATTTCCCTGGTCCTGGGGGATAATGACAACTTAAAAAGACAAAAGTGGCACGGGAATGCATCAGCCAATTTTTTGAATGCTCCTGGTAGCGTTTACCTAATAACTGTATGAAGGCAGTAAAGCATCCTTGGGCACATCCCTGTTGTGTGCAGTGGGGAGGAGCTCTGCGCTCACCTGGAGGAGCACGCACAGACTGCAGCCCTGTGCCCAGTGCTGTGTCCTGTTCTGACCCACATGGCACGAGCTGCAGCTCACTGTCACCTTGGATGTGAGTGCAGAAATGCTGATGTCAGCTCTGCTCGCTGTGGCTCCTCTGGCTGAAGGCCCTGGAGCAGTGTGGGATCCCCAGCCCCCACTGGGGCTGACCCTTTTGTTCTCGTGGGCTGTGAGGTTTATGGATAGTGATGGTATAAATTGCATGTTACAAACAGACACATTCCTCACGTTGCTGTGTTATTATAAGGGTTTGCAAAATGAATGTATCATATAGCAGTTATGTCTTTTATGCCATTGGAGCTGGCTCTTTTATAAGCCGAGCCCAGGCTGGTTTTACATGCATAAATATGAATTCCCATTAACTCCACTGACTTCTGATCTATTGGGTTAACTGTCAGCCTGCTGTTTTTTCTGCCTTCTAGTTTTTCTTCCACTGCAGTGGGAAAATTCTTTGGCTTCTAAGCGGATTTGTACCTGTAACATAATGCAGCATTGATATTTACGTGAGCACTGAGTATGGCTGGGGGACTGAGGAGCGGCATTGGCTGGGTTCAGCCTGAATTAATCTCTCAAGTTCTTTGTGCTGTGAGCAATTGCATTCTGGCACCCAAAACCCTGCAGGTCCTTGATGGGTAAGCTGTGATTAGGACCCCCTCCTTTCTATGTGAAGCAATAGGCTGTGGAAATAGTGCATCAAACAGGGTAAGGGGTTTTTGGGGTGGAAATTTTTGAGCCAACAAGGAATGGGAATGAAAGCATTGTGCTCGTTGGATGCTCCCTTTTCCCTGGCTTTCTTCTAAAATTTATTTTGTGAGCTGTACAGAAGGAGGACTGTAACCCTGGCTGCCTTTCCCACGCATATTGTATGTGGGATTTTGGTTCTTAAAGTACATTCCTTAGCCAGAAACCATTCTATGGGGCTGTGTGCTGTACGTGCAGATCCCTGGGCTGAGCTCTTTGTGAATGGCAATGAGGCACTCACTGCTGCTTGCCTATAGCCACACAGCCTTAAAGCTCTCAGGTAGTTATCATGCTGATGCTGTCCCCGGTAGCCAACCACTCATTTTTGCTCAGTGCATCCGTTTTTGTCTTTGAAACAAGTGCTAGCAATGAAAGAATATGCAAGTGTAAGGCTGTTTTGCTGGAAATAACTGTCATTCTTTGGGTGCATTTGATTCATCTGCGTCTTTTTAAAGCCCACTTAAGAAATCCCATCATGACATAAAATCTGCCAGCTTTACGAGGTGAGTTTTGTTCACAGTCACAATAGCACTGCCAGAGCAGGGCCAGACTGCTGCCAAGTTGCTTACTCTGTGCCTTGGATTCCATTCACCCAATTAGCTGCTTTACATGTGAGCTGGGGGGGCTCTTCCTGCCTATCTGAGCTAGATTTGAGAAAGCAGGATGTGAATAGTTAAGTGCTTTGTTCTGCTGAGGCTGATCCTTCAAACTGTGGTAAATGGGTGCTGTGGATGAACGCCTGTAACACTGGAGCTCAGGAATGAGAGGTTTCCCTTCGTTTGCCAGCTCATGGCACTGCTTAAAAGTTTTCTCTTACTTTTTTTCCCTTGGAGGGGAGGAGCTGGGAGCAGAAAAAGCACATCCTGTGTGGTCTTCTGAAAGAGAATAATAATTCCATGCTAACCATGCTGTGCGGTGAGGGCTGCGCAGAACAATTCAGTGACAGGGAATGTGGAAAATGGAATTATAAGTCCTGAACTGAAAAAATGATACACATCAAAGCATCTTTATTGAATACAGATTTCCTAGACATGGGATTAAGAATGAACGCAGCCAGGATTCAGAGTTTCCCTACTGGGCAGCTCCTGCAGTTGGGGATGGGGACTCTTGGCCACACAGCAGACTGCCCTTGGTTTCCAGTATTACATGTGCCAGTGCTGCTCTCTGCTGCTCAGCCCCTGAATAGCATGGATGCTCATTCTTCAGCTCGGTTTGGAGATGTGGAGTTGGGAGGATAATTATTACTTTCTGTTTCTTCACTAAAACTGCAGGTATTTTTGTTTAAGGTGAGATTGCCAGACCTGGGCACGCAAACCAGGTGCTTATTTGCCTTAAATACATCCAGGTATCCCGGGCAGTTATGAAGAACTCAGCTGCAATGTATTAAAGCATGTTTGTTTATTGTGGAGATCCTGCATGGCTGTTCCAAGTGAGAGTAGAAAGAAGTTGCTCTCCTCGAGTCTGTTGGTGGCTGCAGTTGCTCCAATTAAGTAGAGCATCACTTGCTGTTTGGGTGATGACTGGTGCTGCAGCAGCAGTTTCCTGCTGCTCTTCAGTGAAGAAGTGAAAGTGACAAAGGCTGCCTTTTTGGGAAGTTCTGACTGTGGTCCTTTGGTTTGATTTTTTTAGAAGGAAAAGCAAGGGGAAGTGAAAATGATGTAAAGGGCAGACTGCCATGGAGAGCAGCTCCAGCATTTTGATTCAGCTCTGCCACTGTTAGAAACAAGGCCATGTGCTCAAGGAACCCAGAGCAGTCTGGTTTCTTCATCCTGGTTCAGATGAGAGACTGGTGATGGGGGGGATGCATAAATGCTAATGCTTATCCAGTACTTACTGTGGCTTTGTGGTAACCTTGGCTAAGGGCATGTGTGTCCTGGTGTGAGCCTGCAGCTGGGGGTTTTGTCCCAGCTCGGGGTTCTTCCCTGCTGAGGACACCCAGGTACAAACTTCAGCACATCTTGCTCACTGGAGTGCTTCAGTTTCACGTGTGCTTTCACACTGTGTTACAATTCTGGAAGTGAGGGAGGAGGGCTGATGTGTTGGCTGATGAATGCAGTGAGACTTTTCGGAGAAAATCCCTTCACGTTTCGCTGTGGAGTTGTTAGAAATAAATTATTTATGACTGAGGTTTTGTGCCAGAGAGAGCAAAGCTGAAGTTCTTCAAGTCGAGGCGATAAAAGGCTGCAAACTCAAACTTGGCAGCCCGTGTCCCTGGGAGGTTCAGCAGCAGCACTCAGAAGTGGCACAGGTGACTCCCAGCACTCACATGGCTGTAGTGACCTAAACCTGGCATCCCATCCACCAGAAGGATGGACAGACAGACAGGCGTTGTCTCAGAACTGCTTGGAACTTTCAGTGATACCCACCTGCCCCACAGTCTGTGCTGCTCTATTGCACAAAGGCTGCAGTGGGACCATCCCAGCTTGGAGCATTGCAGCAGAGCTGGGAAACCTCCAACCAAACACAGCAGCCTGAGGATGCACGCGAAGCCAGCAGGCTGCGTTCTGGATCAAGGCCTAATTTGTTTACCAAGTCTGGGACCAAAGCAGATTGATTGGTGCAGCAGTGACATTAAGCTGTGAGAATCAGACTAAACAATTTGCACGAACAGATTTACTCTGCAATTACTGAGCTTTCACGGAACAGGGATGCATGGAAGAGAAAGGAGTGAGAAGCCAACCTGTGATGTTAGCTAGCTAATTTTCAGGTGTAAATAATTCAAACTGTTTCCAAATGATTTTTAGAAGGAAATTGCTGTGACACAAAGCACAGGAGATAACAAATCTCACTGTGGAGTGTTTTGTTTGTGTTTTGAGAGAGAGGTGATGTGGGGCGATGTCCTGAGTGCCAAGTTTGAGATGAAAGCAGGTAAAACTAATGGTGAATGAAGTGTGATTATGCTGTAGCTGGCTTCCTGTGGTTTAAATGGAAAGTAATTGCATTTCAGTTAGAAGTGGGGTTTATAAAATTGCAATAGATTTCTTTCTTTATTATCTAATCACCTTTCCTTTTCTGCTGTTTGCGCCTCGTACTAAAGCTCTTGGCTTACACAGGATCACCATTCTGCCCATTTTCCTCAGCTGTGAGCCTTCGGAGAGATTATGTTCAGCTGCACAGCCCAGAGAGCTCAAATCTAATTGGAAAAGCCCCTGAAGTTAATTAGCGCATGGCATCTCATTGTGGTCCGTGTCAGTGGTGCATGATGCTGGAAATGGGAAGGCAACCAGCAAGGTTGGGTTCAGCTGGGAAGGAGAGGACAGCAGAACCCGGAGCAGAGCTGCTGGCATTTACATCTCCTGGAGGTGTGAGTTTTGCCTACGCTGCTCTGAGTCAGCAGCAAGGCTCTGCTCACTGCAGGCTGCCTGGGGGCCACGTGGTTCTGTCGGATTTGTTTCATATTCTCCCAGATTCTGAAGAAGAAATTATTTTTCTTCCTGCAAATTTTCTGTTCTTTAGAAAATGAAGTCGAGCACCATCCAGCTTTGCCTAAAAGCAGCTTACAGGAATGGTGCGTTTATCACTGTAATTAGTGATTTTCTCATGTAAAAGATGCGTAAGGTTTAAGTTAAATTGGTGATCATCTTAATGCTGAAAATCACAATGAGATTCTTCGAGTGTCCTGTGAGTTACTGAAGTAACTGTGCACGTTGTGGCTGTCAGGCAGCCTGGCAGAGGTTTCTTCAGGTCTGTAGATACTGCCCTGCTGTTTTCTGAGTGAGTGAGTGCTCACAGTCTGTGCAGCTGTGGATGGACTGCAAGGCAGGGCTGAGTGGAAGCAGAGATGGACCCTGGTGCTGGGGTCTGACCCTGAACCTGCTCATGGCAGCTGTGAGAGCAGCCCTGGGGATGCTGTAGCTGTGTACCCCCTGGTGTTGGAAGTTGAGTCACTCCTTCTGCCTCTGCTGCAGTTTGTTGATGAGGGTAGGAATGGTGAATGGTGCACGTGTGAGTTTGGACCCTGTCAAACTGAACAAGAGCTTCAGGGATGGGGACAGGGAAGATTCTCCTGACTGTGGGGTTGTAACATCAGGCTGAAGCTTTGCATCCAACACCAGGCTGTGCTGTGCCTGACACTGCTGTGTTCTGGGGCATGGCTGCTGCCAAACTAATGGCTTCTGCTCAGGGAGCTTTGGCTGGACTTGTGCAAAAGCACTTGTGCTGATCTGCTGCTCCAGGGAGTTCTGCCTCCTCCTGTCATTAGAAAATGAGTTTGTGCAATACTTATTCATTCTGGGCCTCCAAGAGAGGGAATCCTGAACTGAGTCCCTTCCTCTTGCTTGAACATTTGTTATTTTGAGCATCATTCACATTTTGCAACGTACTGCATAAAGCAGAACGGACATCTTTCTGTGATCCAGACTGTGCTCGTTCTGCTGGGCTCATCTGCATCAGTAAGGAGCCATCATCAGGGAGCAGAGTTTACTCCCCTTGCTCTGTGAAGTCTGTACTGATATCCTCATTCAATTGCTGTTCCATTGATGAGAGCCACCTCTCAGCCTTTGGAGCTCAGAGCTGCTCCAGCAGCAGCACACAGAGCTCAGTTCTTCCCCAGGGATGATGCTGCAGCTGCAGGAGGAGTGGGAGGGGGGGAGGGGAGGGGTGCAAAAATGGATAATGCAAATGGAAAAGGAGAGCGTGGGGCTCTGGTCTCACTGAACTAAATGAATGTCAGCAATTAAAGACATTTTAATAGGTTCGTGTGCTTACAACAATAGCTTCAAGTGTCTCTGTGAAAGCTCACCTCCCACGGATGAGCAGCTCTGTCATTAACATGGTTTTGTGCTGCATGAACTATCCAGCTGCTTCCAGGGTCTGTGCATGAATGCTGCACCGGTGTCTGAGTATGGAGTTTGGCAGTGTTTGTTGGACTCGACCTCTGAAAATCTCTATCTAGAAACCAGGAGAAGTAATGAACAAAACATTGGATCTCAGAGTTATTAGTAATGCTCTACAGAACAGTTTAGGAGGAGGTAATCAGATGCTAAGTCAGCACCAATGGTTCACTTTTCCTTTCCCTCCCCCCATATTAAAAAGCTGAAAATACAGCTTTTATCACCAAAGAGCTATGATTGTATATGGAGAAAACAGCAATCCACACCGTGCAATCCTTACTTTCCTTTCCTTTGCTTGTTTTGCAGGCACGTGGTGCAGATATCCCTGACATCACAGGGGAGTTACCGCTCCGGACCTGCGGCAGCACAGCAAGTATGAAAGTGAAGAATGTGAAAAAGTAAGAGCAGTGTTGTTTGATTTTTTTTCCTATCTGCGCTGGGCTTCTAGCTGTGACATCCTGGATTTGAGCTCTTGTGTTGGAATACATCTAGGGCAGTCAGTGACAGTTTTTCTTAATGCCTTCACATTTTGGGTGCAACCAAAATCCTTGCAAAGCAAAGTTACAGTGAACATAGCATGGAAGTGGGGATCAGAGGTTTCCTTAGGTTCCTTGCCTGCTTCATGCTGTGGAGGCCAAAGCCTGTCAGACTCTTTCACTTCACTGTTACTGTATTGTTAAACTTCTGGGATTCCTCTCTGAAATTGATCCATTTAAATGTATATATGTGTGTGTGTATACATACGTATGTGTGCATTTACGTATATATGTATGTTAGGGTGGTGTGTGTGTGTATATATATATATATATATATATTTATTTGATGTTTTGTTCTTCCTCTTTTTTCACCTCCTGCTTTGTGCCTCTTTCCTGAATGGGTTTTGCACAGTTTTTCTGTCATTATTTGTTTATTTTTCCTTCTGATTCTCTTTCTTTTCCCTGTGAGCCTCCTTTGCTCTCTCTCGCTCTCTCCCATATGATGTAAACCCATTTATTATGTTTGTAGCTGAGGTTTCAAACCCCTAACCTGTAAAGAGGTTCAAAAGTAATCAATATTACTTGACTTGTCTTTGCTAAGGATGCTGACTTGAGGACCAGAACTCCCCAGTATCGATAGCTCTGTGCATTCACATTACCTCTCTGTAGAGCTCTGATGCTGTGAGGGAAATGGCTCTTTGTTCTAGTGCTGAGCAGCCAGATGCTGTATCTCACTTCCCACTTATATTCCCGTGGGAAGAGAGAGCTAGATAATGACAATCTCATTGGCTCACCACCAGAGTTATCTATAGGAGTCTATAATAGCTTCAGCAGAAGCAGAGCATGCTGCAGAGCCAGAGGATCTCCCCGTCAGCCATCGCTGTAGCTGGAGTCACTTGGGAATAATTATGCCTCACTTTTGAATTTTAAAAAAGCAGAGGATAAATAGCATTTGTTCTGCACCCTCAGATACATCAACCCGGGACTGATGGGCTGTGATGCCTTTCACAGGTAACGTTCTACTTTCCTATGTGTCTCGTGTAAGGCTGCTTATTTGCACTGCAAAAATGCATTTGTTAAGGTAGAGCTGCTTGTCCCTGCACCGTTCCTTAAAGCTGTGGGCCTTTGGTGTTGATGAAATGCCACGTGGTTTTTAAGGATGCAATGATAAAAGCCATTTTGCAATTCAGTTTTCCTTTCTCGCTCAATTCCTTTCTCCACTGTTTTGGTGCATCACATCAACAGACCCCTCTGCTCCCTTGGCTTCAGGGTGAGGAAGCTCTTATTTTGTATGAGTAACTGGGTTTTATAACAGATCTTGATGCTGAGCTTAGGTTTGGTGGTTTGCATCTGATGATGTGCTTTTGGTGTGCTTCAGGTTATCCTTTACAAAGGGTCATTTCCCGAAGATGGCTGAATGTGCACATTTCCATTATGAAAACGTGGACTTTGGCAACATACAGGTGAGTTTCAGATCTCTTTCCCATGTTTGTTTGGTTACCAGCTGACCTGATGGGGGCAGCTCCAGTGAGGTTTCTTTAGTTCATGGCAGAATGTTTAGTAATAGGAAGTTAAAGCAATCTGTTCTCTTTGTTTGGAATTGCTTCTATGTTCTGTCCCCAGCCATGCGGTCACCCCTCCGAGGCTGCATTTGACTGATGTCACACTTTTAAGTCTGCATCATTCATTATTGAGCCGTCTGTGATAAGTGCATGCATGTCTTTAGCTTGTGTGTGTATCTTCAAACAACTGTGTGCATGTATTTATGTAAACACAATCTCTTAATTCCAATTTACCCATCCTCTCCATGCTATCTCCACTCTGCGTTGTGCACAGCGGCAGCTGTGTCATCAGAATGCAGGGAGCTGCTACCCAGTTTCTGAGCTGCATTTCTAAAGTGTGCAAGCTTTATTCCTTTGTGGTCCATCCATCAGAAATACAGGCAGATGCATTTTTCATTGAGCAGTTCCTTGGAGGATTGAGAACCGAAAAGTCGCTGCTATTTCCTCATAAATAGGGCACACCACGCTCTGCATTTTCAGAAACAGGAATGCCTCCAGCATCTGCCAGCTTTGTTGCCAAAAAGAGGTTACAACCTTTTAATTTGTGAAACATTTTCTCTAATATGGTGAATTATTTACAGCCTTTCATGTTCCTGTACTTGGTGGCTTTGCAAACAGAGTTATAACACAGTTATATATTCCTTTTTTTTTTCTTTTTTTTTTTCCATCTCTGTGAAATTTCTCCTCATTGCTCAGTCCTGTCAGGCCCTGAGCTGTTTGCTCCATGTCTGTATGGGCAGCAGCAGAGGGGGGCATGGTGCTAACAGCATCTGGAGGTGCTCAGCTGCCTCTGAAAAGCCATCACAGCCATCTATGCAGGACCAAAGCCAAATACACACAGCTGTTTGTGTACCTGAGGACAGATGTGCTCAAGCACAGTCAATCAGGCCCTACATGCCAACTCCAAGCCTCTTTCTAAGCAAGATTCCTGTGGTGTAGTAGCTCTGTAATATGGATAAAATTATCTGAAGAGCTGAGTTTGCTCCTGAGAAATGAACAAATAAGGCATTACGGTATTGCCTTAATAGGAGAAAAGCAGAATTAATGGCAAAATAAAAGCCATTAATACAACAGTATTAGTTTACAGGCTTAAAAATAGGTTCCTTTGGGACTCATGCATTTTCATCAAGTGGCTTTCGTTGGTGGCTCCTTTGTAGGCTGCACTGATTTGTGACTGACAGCTTGGCACCTAATAGCGAGTTACCAAGTTGCATCTGAGGGGATCGTGGGTGTAAACTCCTTTCAAAATCTATTTGCTGTTAAAAATTTGCATAGTAGAAATGCAGTATTATCTGGCTGTGTCAGTAATTGTGTAATGCTATCTATTAACAGCCTGGCCGAACTTCAGATTGTTTTGTAACGTTTATGTCACTTGTAATATGGTCTCATGCTGCAATTGGTATTAATATCTTGGCATTTCACCTCATGAGATGGTTTTAAATTAACTCTCTGAGATGTATAAAGACAGATTTGTTCTCATCCTAACACTGTGCTAACACAATAAGATGCGTTTTGGGATGCTTTTCTCTTCAGAGACGTTCTGGTATGCTGCTTCCAACAGCCACGTTTTAACTGTATCTCTGTCTGGCCAGCAAGGCGTGTTGCATGGGGAGGAAATTGCTGGTGTTACCAGGGAAAGGCTGTGCTCATCACAAAGGAGGCTACTGTCAAAGCTGCAGTTAAAGGATGGGTCTTACAGAAGGCATCAGTGCCAGAAAGTCACTGCTATTTTCCTGTAATACATTACATTTATTTCTGCCCTTTTTTTTTTTTTTTTTTTTTAACCAAGTCTACATCATTGATTTCTCCATTTTATGATGATTCATTTATTTCAGCCTAATATTGGGTAAGAATCTAAGGGCTTTGTTAGCAGCTGTGGCTCAGCCCTCTGTGCTGCTTCCCCAGAGGAGGTGGGATGGGCCCTGCTCCCTTCCTTTGCTCTTCTGCTCTGCTGCCTTCCCATTGTGCTTAGCCAGCGTCCTGCCTCTAGAGCATCAGCATTCAATTCATTAATATACAAAGTAAATGTTGCTTCTGCTGGTATTGCTATACAGAGCATCCTACTGCTCAGCCCAGGATAATTGCAGCTTCCAGGTTTTGTGTTTTGCCTGTGAAGCTCTTCCAGTTAACTTGTTCACATGGAATTGCAGTATCTTAAGGACATAAATTGGAGTATCTGCCATACAATCTCACTGCCTCTTAGTGTGCTTGATAATATGTACAAGCTGAGCTATATAACAGAACCTCTGTATTTGTCAAGCTGTACATAGTAAGGTGATTCTTACAGTGGAGCAATTCCCATAACGCAAATGTGATTTTTCTTATCATAGAATCACAGAATGGTTGAACAGAACATGCTAACGGCTGAACAGCCCCATCTCCCTCAGCCTTTCATTGGATTTGGTGCTTCAGATAGATTTGAAGCATCTCCAGGGCCTCCTCTGGATCCACTGCCACAGCCCCACGTTCCCTCAGCCCAGTGTGCAACACTTGGCCTTCTTGAACCTCATTAGGCTCCTATGGGCACACTGCTCTGGGCATGGGGCCATCCAGGCAGTCCCTTATCCACCCAATGGTCCACCCTTCAAATCCATCTCTGTGCCATTAATGTGATCAGGAGAAATAGTCATTAAGCATTCTGTAAGTGTCTTAACTTTCTGCCAGAAATCAAGACTTGGAAAAAATCAGAACTTATCTTCACTTGAGGAAGTTTTAGTAATGGAATATGGACAGATGATGCACTCTGTACTTTCCGGGTGATTTTATTTGCTCACTGAAGAACGCATTGCTAAGGGAGAGAAAGTGCTGCCATGCACATTCCTGTTGCTGCAGCTATCTTGCCTTTAGCACAGGTTTACCCCTCAGACAGCACCGTCTCTGTTCTGCTATGGTTGTGTTTATGTAGCTGCCTTCTAAAAATAAAACCCTGTCAGAACAGGACTGGATTATGGTGCCTGGAAGATCCTCTCCTCCTTATCTGTTAAGCCCTGGCATTGCAAGAGGTAGGATTGCAGTTATCAGTGATAAAGGAAGCATTTGAACCAGAATTACTTCCGTCTGAGGCATCAGCTGCCAGGAATGCTGCTGCAGCTCAGCAGGGTGGTTTGCTGTCTGCAACCTTCCAGCCACAGCACACTGCTGCTTTTCAGTGGTCCCTGTGGTTGTGTCTGCAATTGCATTTTCCTGTGGTGTCTTAAGGGTGAGAGGTATTGCAAAGAGCAGTTCAGTTCTGTTTGTGGTTATCAGCAAAGCCTGTTGAGGAGATACTTGAGGGGGTTGCCATCTTTTGGTGGCTTGTCTTTTTTGCTTTTATTTAACAATTCTCCAGTGAAAGGAAGTGCACTTGTGAGGGTCTCTCTGTTAACTATGCATTCCTTTTTTTTCTTGTGGTGGGTTGCAAAGAAAACGAAAATGGAAGAGCCTGCCCAGCTGCCCTGCTCTGGAGCTGCCTGGGGTAGTTTAAGGTATTTAGCACAGAGCAGTCCATGCATGGATCAGCTAAAATAACAGGAATGTGGAAATGCCCCCTGACCTGTGCCTGGGAGCCGAGCAGCACAGCTCTCATCTTCCATCCGGGCTGCTAAACGAAGCCTGCTCACTGCCTTTGGAGTGGGAGGGATTGTTCATTCCCTCAGCTCTTCTGTGGGCATGGTAATTTTCAGCATCTTGGCAGTCATGAGCAGCTTCAGGCTGTAATGTCTTCATTTATTCCACTCATTTACAGAGGAAAAAAATATTTATTTTAGAAAATGAAACATTAAATGGCAATTCCCCTGCTCATCTCATTCCTATTTAGAAGATGGAAATGTGTAGTAAAAACCACAAAACCTGCCCTGGATTTTGCTGTGTACTGGTGCTATGGAAGACAATTTTGCTGGATTTGGCTTCGTATTCACAAGTATGTGAGTGTTTATGACATGGATACCCATATTGTATGCTATGTGGTGCTCTGTTTTAGCCCATCATCCATCTGTGGATGCTGTTGTTCTCCCCTGAGCTGTTAACCTTATTCTGACCTGCTGTGCTCTGCTATGGAGCAAGGCCTCCCATCCCTCTGCTCCCTGTGGTTTCCCTGCTGCCACCTTCTAAGTGGCCGGGGGAGATGTTGCAAGAGCTCTACTTAAGGACATAAATATATAAAAACAACTCTGTTCACAGTGTATATGGAAACTGCTTCTATTAACTAAATAATTCCACCCTCAACTCCCTGAATATTGACATTACCACTTGCTTTACGGTCATCGCCTGCCTTGTTGGTGACCCATCATTGATGGATGGGATTCGCATGCGTTGTCTCCACCAGTGCAGATGAGATTCTCCCCATTAATTGAGCTGAACAGGCTGTTTGTGATCTGGTTTTTTTTTTTGTTTTTTTTTTTTTTTCCTTTCAGCCTTTGGATATTTAAGGTTTTCTTAGCACAGTTTGGCTCTCCCTTGCATTTAATGCTGCAAAGATAGCAGACTTGTTTGTGGGTTCTCAGTCTTTACTGGTGCATAGCAGCTGCTTGATGACATGAGTACATCTCAGAAGTGACTGCAATAAGCCCAGCTGTTAACTTTGGCATTGACCTCCTGCTGTTTGCCACCATCATAAATCGTCCTTAGCAGCGTGTCACAGGAAGGTGTAAAAATTGCTTTAATTAGTAACTGGAACAGAGTTGTGTTGGAAAATTTTTCTTCTCTGAGGTTTAATGACCTGAAAAATACAGAGAGATGTATTATATGTATAATTAAAGTATATTAAAATTTAAGAAGAATCCATGTGCTCCAGAAGAGTAATTTCTATTTCACCAGCATTTTGGGGATCAGGACAGGATTAGAGCTGTCTGTTTTTATACTCAGTAGGCTGTACTGTGAACAGGAACTATGTTAAAATGCAGCTAATATTGTACTCACAGGTCTGCAGGAAGGCTGAGGTGGTGTGATTTGATACACAGAGCCTTTGTGTTGTATGGTCCCTGAGACTGATGGAAGCAGAGGTGTGTTTTTGTCCTCCAAAGGAGGTCTGTCATGCCATGGATGTATTAGCTGTTGCACCAAACATCATTTTAGGAGCTTTAAGTTTTGTGCCTACTGTACCTACTTATAAAAAGGGGAGTTTGTTTAGTTTGTGTGCCAGATTTGATGGCAGGGTTGGCATGAAATCATTCATGCGTTAGCTCAGCTCTGCAGTGGTGTGTGTGTACCTTGTGTACCTCTGCCCTGCATTACAACCTCCTTCATTCATTTCCTGGTGAAGACATACAGGCAGGCAGGACATGACCCAATCTGCTGAATGCCTACACCCAGCTGCAGGTTTCTTGCTGGTTAAGGTGCATTCACGTGAGCAGTGCAGACATGCTCTGTCTGTGTTCCAGATGCGCTCTGTATCCTGCAGAGAGCATTTACTGCTGCTGGTGGCATGGTCTGGGCTCTAGGTAGTTCTCATCTTGGAAACTGAAGAGTGCTTTCCCATCTGCCTCACTCTGGTATAACCTCACACACTCAAGGATGTGAGTGTGGTGAAGTCAAGATCAGTGCTTGAGAAGAATCTTGTCACTGCACTGATGCTTGGCTGGTCTGTCCTGCAGAGAGGAAGATCTAAGGGATGGCGGGGCACTTACAGACTGCATGTAACAATATTTGCTGTTAGAGTGACAGCATTTTGAAGCAGCTTGTGCTATGTGTGTACCAAAGAGGATGCTTCTAGGTCTGTGAGCTGAGACTCAAGTTTTCTGTTTGTTTTACTTGTGACAGAGACAGATTTGTGCAGAAGATTTTCTGTGAACCTAAACTTTCCCAGGGGCCTGGGTTCAGACAGGCATTTCATTTTAAAAGGCTAAGCACACACACAGGCACACATTCTCACCCACGCATACTATTAGGATGTCTAGAAGGCATTTAAACATGTTTGTAGACGTTGGTAGTTGTGTTATTTTATCCCTTGCCTGGTGTGTCTGCAGCAGTGAAGGTTCTGTTCCCTCCTGGGCAGCCGGACTGAAAAGCTCTCTGGTCTCCATTGAGGATTCTGAGGATATTAATTACTCATTTCCTCTGACTGCTCGTTTCTGGCTATTGTGACAGCCAAACGTGCACATTCAGGTTGCTCTTCTGGTAAAGCAGGATATAATCCTAACAAAATGGGGTGCTGCTGTTGTACGTTGCATTGAAGCAGCTCAGCAGTGTGCTTGTCCTTTGGGTTGGTTTGTGGGTGATGGGTTGGCTTCTTGTGTTCCCGTTAGTTGGTTTTGGTGTTTTTGATGGAATCTATGAAGGAAGAAGCACGTGATGCTCACATGCTTCTCCAAGACCCGCTCTCTATTGAAAGTACCACAACAAACTTTGATCCTAATAACTGTTTTTTTTTCCTTCTTTCCATGTGTCTACCATAGGAATTAAAGAACAATTGGTCAAAGCTAGATGACTTGCTGTAGGATGTGTTTTTAAGGTGTGAGACTTCTTACAGCCACCTGATTTTTATTTTTATTTTCAAATATCTTGTTTCCCATAAGAAGCCTTTATGGGGAGCTTGCTTAGGTCCACTGCTCAGAGTCCCATTGGGTGCTCTTCTGAATGGCTGGGGATTGATTTGTGGGTTGCAGTCAGTGCTAACACCTCTCGCTATACAGTGAGCTTTTGGCATTGCCGCACTCAGAATTATGTCAGCAATAATTCAGAGGAAATAGTATTTCTTAATAAATACCAGCAAACCTGGTATTATAGCAGCTTGGAAATAAAAATAAATAGTGCCATATACTTTATGTATGTTCAGGATCCATGAACCTGCCTGGAAGTTAATTCTGTTCTATTGGAAGAATGATGAAGCTTATAAATATAGCTGTAAAACAAATTGCCTTCTAGAAAATCTCAGTTCTTGTGTAGGTGATCTGATCCAGAGTTGCCAATCTGTGTTTGGATACCAATGAAAATGTTCATGAGTGCCCTTGAAATCCAGTGCAGCTGTGTAAGTGCTTTTTATGGTGCTTGAGCATTTATTGCAAATAGGATGTGTCAGAAAAGTTGGTCTTTAAAGTGATTTTGGACCAAGTTCCCATTCACCACCTTGAAGTAGTTGAAAAAAAAAAAACAGAAACAACTTTTAACTGCGAGTCCAGGACTCTACTCTTAAAAGCTGGTAAATGATTTAGGAATTCTGTCTGTAGTGAATCCTGCAGTAATTATAGGTGCAGCAGTGCTGGGTCAAGGCAGGGAAGCCATTGGGAGCTGGAGCCTTGTGTTGTGAAGGGTTTGCATGGAAGAAAGGAGTGAGTGGGGACCAGGACAAGGTGCTGCCTGCTGGGTGGGGGAAACTCGTGCTTATGCTTGAGAAGCATCAGATTGAGAGTCTCCTTCCATGCACCATCTTGTGGCTCAAGGTTTGTTTAAGTGTCTTAACGTTTGTTTTCTAGCTCAATAGAACTTAGGGGTTGGAAACTCTTCTTGAAGAAGGGAGCTCTTAGCCTGGTGTGCGTGTTTTGAATTATTAACGCATTTTAGCAGTAACACTAGAGCTGTGATGTGCACTTTGGATGCACCCCAAGCTCTGCTGCTTTTTATTTCCCCTGGTGCATGGCTCTGCATTTCTTCAAACTCTGGTAAGCCTCCCTTTATCCGTCGCTTTCTGGCTACTTTAAACTCAGTAGAGCTTAAACAAAGGGAGAAGATCTTTTTAGAGCTGGAAATTTGGGGAATTTAGAGCTGGGAATTTTGTCTACGTGATTTCTTCTTCCTTAGAGAAAGGGAAGTTGGCATAAATAAGTTAAATAGAAACCTCTTAAGAGTAAACTTGGAATTAAAAGCAGGTCTCATTGCTCCATTCTTTTTTAACAAGATAAAGCTACATCCCTCCCTTACCTTACGGTGCTTCATCCTCCATTGCCTGCTGTGCTGCTGTGAGCTCTCCATGAGAAGCGAGATATTTTTAAGATTAATTACCCATAATTACTATTCAGGCCCAGAGGGACAAAAAAATGATAGTAGCTTGCAATTGCAGCTGATTTTTGAAGCCTGCTAATTAGGAATTTACCTAATTACATCCCAAACTTTGCCACCTTTGGTTGTGATCTCATCAAAAGTCAGGTCAAGCAGTGCTGGGCTGGAACAGTACTTGAACTGTGAAGTTCTTGTCTTGACTCTGACCTCAGTAATTTCAGTAAGTGCTGATCTTCTAACTTATTTCTTATGTAGCAAACGGAGCTGTGCTGCCATTTGTAAGGAAGAGACCAGCACGACCTTCCCAGCACTGCTTCCTTGTTGGGTCTTTCACAAAATCAAATTTTATATCTGCCTTTAAAAGTCTTGACCAACAAACAAGAGTGCAGGGTAGGTGTTAAAGGCATTTGTGCTCACGAGATTTATTCTCACCTTTGTTACCCTGTGATTAAAGCTGTGCTGCTTGGAGGCTCTTCCCAGCTGCTGGGATGTTCCATGGTCAGCTATCAGTCCACACAGAGTAACCAAAGGTGCACTTTGAGGTCTCTTCACTCTTACTTAATAAATATTCTGCTTCATTTCCCCTCTAAAAGCTTTTTGTGAGGCTGTTTTTCTGGGTCAGCTTGTGTAGCATTTTTATGTGATGTTCTTCCTACCTGCTTTGGTTTGGGTGCAGTGTAAGATGCAGATGAAACAATTCCCCCACACACTGACATTCGAATTATGTTAAAATAGGTGTTCCTTTTCTTGCTTTCTCTCTTCCCTTTCCCCTGAGTCTGTTGTGTCTTAACTTTCTCAATCCATCTGTCATCTCTTTGGTTGCTTAGGAATAGCTGAGCAGTGGAGCTCTGAGCCGGCTATAAGAGGAATTTCAGTGGTGCTGTTAGAGATTGTTAAACTCCTCTAATGGAACGAAAGCCTTCGGTGAGGTCATTTTCTCTGCCCTCTGTTTGTGTGGGGTGTTTTAGATTAAAAACCAAACCCAAATAAATTATCTGTTTGGTTTTCAAGAGACAAGTGTTGCTTTCCTCTCGTGGAACTTCTCATGCCTACCTAATGTCATGAAGGTGAAGAATTTGGGTCATTCATCAGCTCTCCTTCAGGCAGCCCAGGAAGTAATGTTTCAATTTTCTGTTATGGTTTCAAGCAAACCAGGGAGAGATGGAAGATTTCCATTTTTAACAAAGAATTATCCATGCGCTGTCGTAACTCTTTGTGTACCAAATAGATTAATTTTTAATTTTCCCTTTCAAAATCACTTCAGGTGTGGACAATCTACTGTATTTTCTGCTTAGTTTAAGTGTGCATTTGTCTTGCAAATTGCTGTGATCAAATTAAGGCTTAAACAACCACTGCAAAACAAACTGTACCTTCAGCCCCCCGGCTCTGTGCTCAGTCTGTGTTAACACGAAGATGCATTTGGTGGTCACTGTTTTCAGACCAACCTTCATGAAAAACCAGGGGATGGAAGCATAGTAAATGCCAAATGCACTGTGTTTCACACAGCCTCATTTGTAAAGATGAGTGGCTGTTGATCTTTCCCACTTCTGGGGTCATGGGAGGAAATAAAGTTAAGTTTCCCCTCGGCTTTTATCGCTTCCTCCTGCCAGAGAAGGGGAGATTATTTTCTTTCACTTGCTGCTCCTTTAGTCAGCAGGAGGAGTTGGGACTCGGCCAGCTAATAAAGAATGCTTTTCCTGGGGAAGGAGTTCTCAGATGTGGTTGTAGTAACACTGATTTTCCCCCCTTGCTGCTTTTCTGTCTCAAGCCTGGTTCTGCAGGTTCTGGCTTGGAAAGATGTGTGCACGTGATGTGCAAAACTTGTTGGCTTTTGCCTGCAGTCTGCTTCTGAAGCTTTTAGTGCAGTTCTGATGGTGGCTTATTACCCACAGAACCATGCCATGTTTATTCATCTTCTTGCATAAGGTCATGGATTGCAGTGGGAGGATGTGCTTGTGCAAACCAAGCTTCTTTATTCATTGATTGCTGCTGCTGTATAAGTGTGAAAGTGATATTACACAGCACAGCTCTTGATTTGGTCTCTGTGTTTAGAAACAGTGTGATTGCCTCTGTTTGAGTGGTCTGGAGGTGAGAAATCACAGAATCAACCTATCTACACTCTGAGGAAGGTGAAGGAATCCTTAGGAGCTGTGATGGTGAGGAAGGATCGATGGTGGGATGAAGCAAATTGAGCTCTGATGGCACAGTGCTCTCCCTGCACAGAGGTGGTTTGGGGGCTGTTCTCTGTGGTTCCCTCTCCTCCCCTGGAACTCCTGAGGATGTTTCAGGTGTATGAGGTGTTCTTTCTGGTGCCTTTGGCTTTTATCAATGGGGGAAAATGTTAATATTGATTTAGTGAGGGAGGAAACAGAAAAAGCGAGTGAGCAAGAGCCTAATAGCCTGCAGTGACAAGGCTATATCAATTCCCAGTTCTCTCAGGACTAACGTGCTTGTTTTTAGCAAATGGAGAAGGTGACTGAGTAAAACTGTCACTGACCTCCCACAGAACTTAATGGATTCTGGAGCTCAGAGCAGGAGGGGCAGTCATAACTAACTGTGATTTTAATGCACTTTCCTGGAAAGTCAGCAGTTTTATGAAATGCCACCTGCAGGAAGAGAAAAAGTATATATGTGTCTTGTGTAGCTGTAATAAATAAATGTACTTCTTCTTAATGTTTTCTTTTTACTCTAAGTGAAGGCATTTCTCAATAAGCTGAAATAATAACATACTACAGGTTCCAGTTGGTTTCTAAACTTCACTCATGTTGGCAGCGTGTAAAGCGAGCCTGTTTAGAAATGATGGCTGAGAACTGTACAGCAGCCCAGATCTTGGCCCGTGCAGCATCCTGGCCCATGCAGTGGCTGCTCAGGGTGGCTGGGAGGGCACCTCTGTGTGCTGGGGGAGGTGGCAGTGACCACAGCAAGGGGCTGTGCAGGGGAAGAAAGGGCGCTTTGTGTTGGGGGTAAAGTCACTTATTCTTCTAAACAAATAAATAAATAGGCAACTCCTTTAATTTGAGAGGCTTATTGTTTCTCCCCAAGCCGGTCCCTCTGGCAGAACCATCCCCATTGTCCCAGCACTGTAAATATTCCCCTAGTTGTCCCAGCCTTCCATTTGTGGCTGAATGGGGAAGATAATTTCCTCGTGTTTTCCAAATCATCGCCTGAGCCCTGCTATACTTTGTAGTGCAATGCCATCTAGTGTGCACAGCGATGCAGGCTTCTCCGGCTCTGGAAATTCAGGACAGCCGTTGTCATCAGCTGCAATGAACTTGGAGTGCCACGAGCAGCCATTTGTGCAAAATCTCATTTTCACAATTGTTTGGTGGTGTTGGAGTGAGGTGAGGCTTGTGGGTGGGGAAGGACAGGAGAAATGGTGATGATTTGCCCCTCATAGAATCATAGGATGGCCTGAGGATGTGTTTTTTTTTTCTTGGCATATGCTGATTTTGTGTCCTTTATATGCTTCTTGATTGGGCTTTAGAACACGTCCAAGGTTTTCCATCCAGTTTGCTCTTAACACTGTTACCACTTGTGAAATGTGGGTATGAATCCCTTCTTGAATTCAGATCCCACACCCTGCCAGCCTGGGAGCATTGGGACCTGACCTGGCTGTTCTTTGGACCTGCTGGTGAATAGATGTGGTGCAGGAGAAACAAGCCTTCATGTTCCCCAACAAGTGTTTAGCAAGAGAGGTCTGCTTGCAGGCGCTTCCTTTCCAGCACCAGTTTTGGTATCTCTGTGTGATGCCCAAAATGTTTAATTCTAGATACTGCCAGGAGGGGATCAGTGCCTCCCCAGGTGATGACTAAACCTCAGCGCAGCACAGGCTGCCAGAGAGGATTAATTTCTGAGCAATCCCGTTTTGCTTTCAATTAATTGTGAAATCAGACTTTAATAGGGTGTGAAATGGAAACAGAGAGGTAACACCAGATGCCTTCATTTGCATGTGTTAATCAACACAGACCCAAAACAACAGCAACAAAAACTGGAGCCCTTCACAATGTTAGGAACACTTCATGTTTGACCACGAACTTCCAAAGATGTGCTTTTTGGTGCATGAGTGGAAGGTCAGGAGCACTTTTTAAACATGCACCAAAGATGGCAGCGTCCTATCAGAGCCCCGAAGTACTGTGCTTCCAAAATGCCAAGTGTGGTGATGGAAACCCATCATTACATTGAATTGGTTTTGCTTTGAACGGTAACGTGGAAAATATTTACTTTTCCCTTTTTGAGCACAGCCTGTGGTGTAACCAATATCGCAGCAGAGTGGGCATGGGAGCTCGGTGTATCAGAGTGCCTCTGTCCAAGTGCCTGCTGTTATTATAGTCACCAGGGGGAATTAAGGAGTGACTAAAGGTGGTTTCCTTTGGAGACAGACCGAGTTTTGCTTTTTGGTTCGCCTCCCAGTTTTAAGGGAACTCATGTTGGAGTTTTTGCCCTTTCTGGTGCCAGGCAGAGGCTCTGTCTGTGATGGAATGCTTTGCTGGTTGTAGGTGCACAGTGAGAGGGGAAAAGTGGCTTTCCCAGAAGCCACATATCTGCTAGCAAGAGCACATATTAACCTGTTCCCACATTCCTCTCCTGCCCTTTGCAGAAGATACCCATTTCAGGATCTGGTTTGCCATAGATTCTCCTTACTGTCCCATCCTGTAACCTCTGTGCCGGTGGCAGACCAGCCTGCACATCACTGGGGCACCACTTCTGTGTCAGCAATCACTTTTTGGTCTATCAGAGAGGAGTGAGGGGGGAGCTGGGAGTCACCCTTCGGATGGGTAAAGGGCAGCTGGAAGGCTGCTGATTACCCAGCTTTGCACAAAGTGAGGCTGCTGGAGAGTTGGCTTCAGCTGTAGCACTGAAAGACACCAACTTCCTTCATTTCCTACTGTGTGTTTTCTTGGTGCACCACAGTGCTGTGTGTTTAGGTGTATGAGAAGCAATCTTGTCAGTTCTGCAAGCTTGTTGTGCTTGAAAACACAGCAGCCAGGAGCAGCTTCTGGTAAGCTTCCCAGTGAAGTGGTCATATTCCCACATAGCGTATGGGCAGGCAGGCATGTAAAATGAGTTAATATTTATTGCAACTGCAGGCAGCACAGAAGGAAAGCTGGGAGAGCTGCACCCAGGGAGCAGTAGAAGGACCAGGGCTAGAGTGAGAGAGTTCCCTGTCATCTTCCTGCATGCACTTCACTTACTGGAGACATAATGAGAAAAGTGTGCAGGAAGAGAGTTTGTTTATCATCTATCCATCACTCTGCAGTATTGCACTTAAAATACAAACTTCTGGGAAATTCCTGCAGCACTGTGTTAATGGAGTGAGCCTCTGCGTTAGCACCACTGGATGCCTATGTGACAATTTGCTGTCAGTTCTGTGCCAGCCCACCTCTGTAGCTGCCTGCACTCCCAGCACAGCAGCAGATGTGCTCAGCTCCTGTTGGCTCCTGGAAGCAGTCATGGTGACCTGCCTGCTTCTGTGGGCTGGGCTGCAGAGGTCAGCCAGGATCTGGCCAGGTCTCCAGTCAGACCTTGAAGTAAGAGCATGAAGTTGTGCTCTGGAACTGTCAGATTTCTGTTTTAATCAGGGAGCTCCAAAGTACTGGTATGTAAGGAGGGAGCTGACTGTGCTCCTTCCTGCAATGGTGAAAGAAATGCCAGTTAAGGGCAGAGTGGCTGGCATAAGAACTGCATGCATGGTCAATGCCTCTCTGTGGCTGCACCTCCATGTCCTGTTTGCTAGCAGGGTTGCTTTGAAGGTGCAGTGCTGCATGGTGTGGTGGTGGTGCTTTGGATGCTGATGTGACCACACACACTGACCAGGGAACCCCAAATTTTAGGCTCAGAGGAAGGACTGCTCTCCTTATCAGGTGCTGATTGATGAAATCCTGTTGGTGTTGGTCGCAGTGCAGACCCCTCGGACAAGAGAATGCTTCTAGCTGTTAGCTGAATAGGAGAGATTGTGACAGCAAACTTTTCATCGTTGGAATACTTGTTTCCTTTAGAGAATACATGTAGCAAACAGAGCCCCGTTGTGCTGGGACACGCATCCTGCTTGGATCTGGGCTTGCACAGCACCGGGGACTTGAGAGGGATTTAATGCAGCTTCAGCTCCGCGCATTTTGATACCAGAGCAAAGGGAAGAGGGACGAGGAATCGGCTGCCTTAAACTGTGCTGTGTTTCAGGCATGTGATGGCAGTTTGCTGTCATTTTTTTTTTTTCCTTCTGAGCTGTAGCAGCAGACTTCTGTGCTGCGCCTGAACACAATCCCTGCATGCATTCCCTCCCTCTCTGTTTCTCTTGGCTCTTGTTAAACTCCACGGCTTGTCTTGTGGGACCTTTCCAATGAGACAGCGAGCGGGAGAGAAAGGAACGCCACTGACTTCTCTGCAGTGCAAATTGAGCATGAAATGGGCAGTGTGGATACGGCTAACGGGGCTATGGAGGCAGACCTTAAATGCTATTCATAGGCACGTTCATCTGAAGGAGCAGCAGCACCAGGAAGAGAAAAGGAGGAAGCCAAACTGGGGAGTTTAATGGGATTTTGCTGTCCTGGAGCTCTCGCCGTGCAGAGCCGATGCCTGGAAGGTTTTTTCAATTAGCTGCTGGGAAACTGAGGAGAGACCTGGAACTGCTAGGCCTTGGCTAGGGGAAGAAATATCCATGGAAAGAATAGATCATTGTAGCAGGGGTAAGTAGTACGCAGCCTTTCAGTCATCTCTGTGCTTGATATAAGATCCTTTTTGTTTGCTGACGCTGTGTAATAACAATGCTAAAATAAAAGCAGCTGAAAGAAAGCCTTAAGGATGGCACCAAATGTTAATGTGGCAATAAAGAACGAATGGAATGAGCTTAACGGGCAGTGATTTCTTTGCACAATGAGCAGATGTAGTTTGCAGGGGCTGTCTTATGCTGGAGATGTTAAAGATGAGCATCATGCCAGCTGTGGCACTGCTTGCAGAGGTTAACCCATGGCCTTTTGCTAGGCTCTGTGCTGAGCAAGTCAGTCTGAGAGGAGTGCTGATGAGGGAGGAGAAAATAGCTGGGAATGGGGCTGGGACAGCCCAGCACTGGGTTCTTACCTGTGCAGAAGTGAATGGCTGCTCTGATGTATTTATATTAACTTCAGAGACTCTCACACTAATTAGAGAAGTGAGGGGCAGTGAATGAAAGACTGTGCTGCATGTTTTGGTGCTGGATGTACTCCGAACTGCTGCTAACAGTGCCCAGAATGCTCCCTTTGGGATTTAAAAATGAAAATACTGCATAATATATTTCCTTCCCATTGATCCTTCACGCTGCTTCTTTAAAAATATATATATATATTCAGATAATAAAGCAGCATCTTTTGCTTAAGAGGATGCAGTTTTATGAGCTTATAGCTGCACAAAGAATTCTATAAGCATCTGTATGTGTTTCTGTTTGACAGTGAGGTGGAGCTGTGTGGGACACATGTGGGTGAATCTTTAACCAGGTGCAGGGACACATAGTGATGTTGATGGCAAGCACAGAAGAATTTACAGCAGGGAACTTATTGTAGAATGGCATGTTTTGTTTTTCTCATTCATAGCCACAGAACCACAGAACTGGACAGGATCAGTATTTGCCTCCTGGATTTTCCATATGCTCACCACAGGCAGTTCAATGCTGTCCCAAACTCCGCATAGGCAGTGCACATCAGTATGCAGCATGCACGAGGCCCTTGTGAAATAGTGGTGAGAGGTACCCTGGCACCTTCCTTGGGAAAGCTCAAGTCTCTGTAAGCACTTCAGATGTGTTGTAACCCCTCCCGTTGTGCTGAATCAGCTCTCTATGTCTTTTGTGCTGGAGAATTGCGACTTGAAGCCCTTCCTGTTTCCTGCCTATCTGCTCCCTGCTTTGCACGTGGCCCAATGAGCCTCTTATTGCATGCACCACATTTGCATATGTGGATGAGGGCATCTCTTTATGTAGGATTATTTTCTGCTTGTGGTGTCAGGCTGAGTGACACCTCTCATATGAGCTTGTGGTTAGCATGACACAGAATAGCTGCTGATAAAGTTATCTGTGTCACTGTAACGTGAGCTGCAGAGCTGCCGTAAGTCGAAGAAGCTGAAGGTTGCTGCTTTATTCCTGTATTGCAGAGCAGGACAAGGAGGCTGATGTGGATATTCTGCTTTCAGAATGCTTTGCTGTTTGCATGGCACTGCCTCTTGTGTGCAGAGTTCAGGAACAGAGAAAGTTAAATGAATTATTTGGAATCTATCTAGTTGACTTGTGCAGGTTTCTTTCTCCTGCTGATTCCTTCCAGCACACGGCTGTGTGTAGCTGTGGCTTTTGCTTCTTTCCTTCCTTCTTTCTTTGTTGTGTTTCACACTCTGCAAGCTGTGAATTGCCAGGAAACAGCTCCATGTGCTCTGGAGCTCTGGGGGATGAACTCCCAACGATGTGCAGCTGCAGACCTCAGAAGTTCAGAGAGAGGAGGGATTGGCAGCACTGTGTCTGGTGCAGGGCATGATGTGCTCTGGTCCAACCTGTGCTCAAGCTCCTTTACATCAAAACCAACCCAACCCCCTCTGCCTTTTGCTGGTGGTGTCTGTGCCAGTGTTTGCACTGACATTTTACCAGCAGTGTAGCATGAGTGGGATCCTATGCCCTTAGTCATTTAAAGCATCCTTGCAAATGCTTTTATTGACGGAAATATTTTGTTTATGTGATGTGTTGTTTTATGGAAAATGAATTTGGAAGAGGTGACCTGTGTACCTCAGGACTATTTTCATTTCCTCCTGGCCACATTGCCCTTCTTGCTTGTTCCCCTCACCCTGTGTCCTCCCCAGTGTCTGTGCAGTGAACCATGTGGGGCTGCAGAGCAGCGTTGGCCAGTGGTGCTCAGGCAGGTGTTGGTGCTCAGCATGGGCATCGTGCTGCTCTGCCTGTCGGAGCTGCATGCTCCATGCTCTCTGAGCAACAAAACAAGCATTTAATCAACAGCATGCCATAATAGAGGCTCTGTATTTACTGGAACCAGATGCATGTGTATCTCTGAGGCTTTACCCTATGAGCTGTTCTTGCCATAGCTATTTTGATTTCCATCATAGATGCGTTAGCTTTTCCCCTTGTGTTCTATCCCACGGTCCGTCTCTTGGTGGAGCTGATGGAGTCAGCATCAGGTTCCATTAATTTACCCTCTGGTGCTTAAGAGTACACTGTGTTTATCCCAGGGCTGCTGTAACCAGGAGCCTGGTTGGCACAGCACTGAGCAGCACCTAGTGGCCTCAGCTTAGCGTGGCTTTGCAGAAGGAGCAGGAGTGCCTGCACCCATCTGTATTCTCTGATACATTCTGGCAGTGATGCACCAGCTGTGGCCACAGCTCCTGGATCCAGAACTTGGCTTGTGGCTGCCATGTGGGACTCAGTGCCCCGCTGGATGCCTGGCAGAGCACAACCACCCCACACCCACGGCAAGCTCTGGTCTTAGTGTCGTGTTTCATGCTGTCTTCTGAAACCTCAGGCACTGGAAGTAGCTCCCCCACAAGAAAGAGAGGAGAAAATGAGATCATCATGTGAGCTAAAAAGCGCACATCTACTTAGGAAAGAAATCTGTAAAGCAATCTGGTGGCAGTCCTGTATTTTTCCCATCTCTTCTGCAATTTCATATGGACCTCTATCAGATTTTAGCATCTCTGTGTCAGTAGGAAGGATGGTTGGTGTTCCCCAGGGTGTTGTTCAACGTCTTTATAGTGATCTGGAAAAAGGGATGGAGTGCACCCTCAGCGTGTTTGCTGGTGTTACAAAGCTGGGAGGGGTGGCTGATGCACCATAAGGCTGTGCTGCACTTCTCTGCAGGCAGCTGCATGGAGCAGGCTGTTGAGTTAGTTTGTTTTTAATAACAGCAGATGCTTTAATTTCATGAAAACATTCTCTTTTCAGACCCTAAGAAGTTGTTTCTGCCTAATGGAGTCCCTAATGGTTGCATCTAAGAAGTTTTTATGAATATTTTATAGGTTATGAAGATCGACCTTCTTACACATTTGGAGGAAATAAACAGGGGAGACCACATGAGAAAACACTTGCAACTCGATACAGGAAAATCTGGGCAAAGTAATTCTGATACAGCTCTGTGGGACTGTGTGTCTCAACAAGCTTAGGCATCAAATATATTTGGCTTAAGAATTAAAACAACAAACTCTGGCAGCATAGAATTAAGCTGCCTGCATTGGCAGCTGAACCTTGGATCAGGGACTTAGGGTGAAGTCTTTTGAAGTTGTGCATTTCTAACTGCAGTCGGAGTTGAAATCCATCAAGGTTAGGCTTGAATTCTTCTTCACAGAAGTACAAACTGGATCCTGCTGTGCTTTGTGTCTGAGAGCAGCATTACAGCAGCAGGCATGGATGACACCGCCTCTCCAGAACCATGTGGAAGTGGCCAGGAATTGCCTTCCATCTCTCTTGCTGTGTGCAACAGGCTCAGGACAAGTTTTTTTTCCCCGTTTTCACATTTACTTTCTATTACTGCCATAGTGCTTTAGTATTTCTTAATCTGACCTATTCTTTTTGTCTAACTCATTACTTGTGATACTCAGGGTTGAATGTGTTGCACCGATACTTAAAATGAACTTAAAAACATGGGGACTGAGGCTGCTGTGTTTGCAGAGGAGTCTCTGCTGGCATGTACACGAGTGCTACATCCCCTGTGCTGTGGACTGCTGCAGCTTTGCAAATCCTTTCTGACAAGGCATGCTTCTGGATGTGCATACACACAAGCACCCAGTGAGCCATGTGCAGTAACCCAAGGTGGTTACATCACCAAGAAAACAAATTCTTCGTTCTCAGCTAGAGCAACATAATGCAAATCAACACCCATCAGCCTGATGCTGATAACTTCAGTCAGTGCTAAAAGCAGTTGTTGAATTTCTGGAGCTGGCTGCTGCTGGCACGTAGGCGCCGTGCTTTCTGACTGCCATCTATTGGGGCTGTTCTCTGCTCTGCCTGAGCAAATGCAGCTTCCTGCTCTAAAGGCACAGCGTGAGCAGAAATCTGTGAGCAGCAGTGTTCAAACAGCCTGGGTGACCTTTCTCCAGCATTACATCCTGGAGTCAGCCTCTGAGGCGCCAAATCCAGAGCTGATTACTTCTCAGGAGATGCTTCTCTTTGCTGCCTCACAGGGATGCTATTTGCTCACCACCTGCAATGGCTGCTCAGGTGGATGTAGGAGCTCCGTGTGCATGGATCCCTGCATCCTTTCCTCTGCCTTTAAAGTCCTCCTCCCCAGCAGTTTTGATTTGCAGAGAAGCTGAAGGGATTCCTCAGCTGCTTCAGTCTCTCAGATGGACAGAACTGCACAGCATGCAGGCATTGCCTCTGGGAGCTTATACTGAAAGCAAAATAACAAAATAACCCCAAAAGAAACCTGCTGTGGTGCCCATAAGGCACACATGGAGCCTTATTCTGACCTCTGGAATGTTTAAAGCATCTGAGGGTGCTGCTATGGGTGAGCACCTGCCTAAAGCCCTGGCAGGGTTTGTTGCTCCATGCAGTGATGCTCAGCTGAAGGGATGCTGACTGCTGAATAATCATGCTGCCGTAGGAAGGAAGCATCTCTCATGTAATTGGCAAACTTAAAATAGTTCTCTACGTTACTATGGGCAAAACACGCTTCCTGTAACCTTTTAAATTGACTTAATGCTTGTTCTTATTAAAGTTAGGCTTTCTGAGCACACCTGTGAGCTCATGGGAACTTGTTTCTGCAAGGAGGAGAATTTAAGCCAGCGTTTAATTTCACCCTTATCTCTTGTGACCTCCTTACTTGGAACAGTGATGTTTTCTTTTGTACTCTGTGCAGCCCATGTGGAAAAAATAGGCTGTCTCCCTGGGATCCGTTTGCCTCTTTACTGCAGAGGAGCAGCCGAGCTGAATTCCACATACAAACACCAAGCTGCATTCCTCAGTGCACCTCAATGCCAATGTTAGCAAACCTTCAGCATTAATCTAGGTGATGTTTATACCCTATCGTATTATAGGAGCTTTACAAAACTGACATGAAAACTCGTTGCTTGTTGGCAGTGAGCACACAGCATCCCGTGCACACGAGGTGTGCAGTGAGCAATGCTGTCGCAGCACTGCAAGCACAGAGCAGTCATCCAGGGCCATGGCAGGAGATACCTTTCTTTGAGCTCTGTTTGATTTCTGCTGCTCTCAGGTGCCACTTTGGAGATTTCAAAGGGGCTGGTTTCAAAGAGCAGCCAATAAATGGAGCTTCAGATATAGAAATATTTTGTGAATGTTGCTCTCTTGGCTTTACTTTCATCCTTACTTCCGAATATTTGTGCTTGGGTAAAGCTCCTGTGCTGGAAGTTCTGCTCTGGGACCACAGCTCAGCATGAAAGGGATAAAGCAGAAGATGGGGAATAGTGTGGGAGTCAAATAAGTACATTTAGCAAGATAAATTCTGGAAAGGGGGAAGAAGGCCACAGGTAAACACATTTTGACTGTCAGGGAAGTTAGCTGGAACATGATTCGCTGTGCAGAAAGATTTGCCATTGTAGAATTTCAAATACAATAAAATAATGACTTTGGATATATATATATAAAGAGGTTTTAAAGGGTCCTCCTTACAGGAGAACCCAAAGCAAGGAATGGATCCAGCAGAGAGAAGGTGAAGTGTGTGATCAGCAGGGTGCTTTGAAGGGCACTGAAGGCGCTGTGCGCTTGGAGGCTGCAGCTGAACAGTGAATAAAAGGTTTTTCTTCTGCACCTCTAAATTTGATGAGTATGAAGACATCCTCAGGATATTTGGCCATACAGTTATTTATTTATTCTTGTTAATAGAACAGGGAAATATTTCACTGAAAAATTAACATCAGATTTCTTGCTTTTGACCATCAGACATAGCTTTCACCCAGTTCATACTTCCTAAAGCATTGCATAAAGTTGGCATTTGTCCTGTGGTTTTTCCCTCATCTGATTTGCTAAATTGCACAATCATCGTTAATTAACGAGAGGACAGACATCGAGGAGATATTGGAAGCAGTGGTTTAGAAAGCAAAGAAGTGCATTGCTGCTATTGTCAGAACAAATCAGATGTAACAGCGCTTTGGAAACTTAATGAGCTTTTGCTATGGCTGAGTTTGAGCAGCAGAAGTTTCAGCTGCATGTGCCTGGCTGCTTCAGCCAAGGAATTAACCTTAAATTCCATCTTGGAAAAGCATAAGAAGATGACCAGGTTTCCTTGGAACAATGACACATCCTCTGCCAGGGAGAGCGTCAGCCTTTCCGCTGACTTAAGGCTCCTGGCAAAAAACACTTCTTCATCGTTCTGCCATCTCGCCGTTCCTATAGATGTGTGCTGTGTTTGAGTTGAACCCCATGGAGGCTTTGCTCACCCGTGGCTGTGTGGGCAGCTCAGCCCCATTTCTGGCAGCTCACTGACCCCCTGCCTCCTGCAGCACTGCACCCGGTGCTGCTCAGCACAGCTGGATGCCCCCAGCACCCAGTGAGGCTGCACCCAGCCTGATCCCTCCAAGCAAATTGAATTGTAATGTTATGAAGCCTTGCAGTTTTTCTGAGTCTAGAGAGGGCAGTTGTGTTTATTTTATGTCTCTAATTATTTTAGTTGGCTGTGAAAGGCATTTTTCACACGATGAGAACATGCGTTCGCGTTGTGTCCTGCACAGGTTGGTGCAGTTTGCCCATCGCTGCACAGCAGGTGTTGTGGCAGTAATGGATGCGCTGCATTTCCTGCATGTAGACCCAAAGAAGCGACATGTCAGCAGATGCACCTGCTGCTCAAGGTCTGGGATCCACGTGCCATGCAGACAGGATCACAGTAGGGCTGGCCCTGTGCAGCTCCAGACAAACAATTGAGACTCTAAAGCGCCTGCTGCTTTGCTCCAAGCTCAGACCTGCCAGAGTTTGATGCGAGGATTATTCTTGGAGCGAGAGCAGAAGGAGCTTCCAAAGCCACTTTGGAGAGGACAGCTGAGAGCATTTGTTTTGTTCCTTGCTAACCTCATTCTGCACACATATAGACTTGTGGAGCTACCGTGCTTTTGATTAAGACTCGTGCGTGTGCCATATCATAACCAGCTTTCCCTCCTGTGTTGTTGTTTATCTCTGCAAGAGGAATGACCAGTAAATCAGTAAATCACTCTGCAGGGGACTCCTGTAATCACTGCCTTAGCTGCTAGCTTACTGGAGATGAGCTGCTTTTTCTCTGGTGGTGAGGAGACCACAGGAACCAGCAGCATTTCTAAGCCCTGCCTATAAATGTTATCAGTAAAGTCTTGGCGAGGAAGTGCTGCTCTTTCCTGGCAGAACTGTGTACCAACAAGGTATGTAACTTCATTTTGTCTTCCAAGTTACCAATTTGAAACTGTTGCCATTGGAGTGGATGGGTTCAGTGAGATCGTGTTTGCTTCTAGGACTGGTTTCCTGTTCTTGGAAATCTCTGCTGCTGTTTGGTCTGTTTTCATTACTCATTGCTGGGCAGTTGTTGGTTGCATTCAGTACCACTGCAGCTCTTTTTGGTTAGTGGCATGCAGTGATTTAATGTCATGTAATGCAGGAGGAGGAGGAGAAATTCCACACCTGCTCCAGGGTTTGGTATGTCAGTATGTGCAGAGCAGAGACCCACAGGCTTGTCTTTAGCCACATAAACCAGAGCAGACCTAATGCACTTGTACTCTGTAGGGTGTTTTGTTTGGAAGATATATTGATCTCGGTCACCTTGGAGCAGTATTAATGGATATCTATTAACAAAGCAAAACAGAAGTTAGACACTGCTGCATTGCTTGTGGGCCCTCTCAGGAGTTGCTTCAGCCTCTGCTTTAGCACACATAGACCAGGAGTTTGTCTAAGGGAACACTGAGAAGCCCTAAAATGAAAGCAAGCTACGTGGGTGTGAAGGCAATGAGTATAAATCAGCAGCTTAATCCTCAGGTAGCTCTGCTCTTTCAAATGAAAAGCGATCTCAGTTTGCTGTAACTCAGCCCTCCTACACACAGGGACTTCACGCCTACAGATGATTCACTTTCTATTTCTGGAGAGGTCGTGTACAGACTTGGCTCGACATGAATCCCAATGGGTGCACGTTACAGTGTGTGTGAGAGGAAAGGTGATGCAATTCCACCTTTGTCTTAACCGGACCCGTGACTTTTCCTACCCTGTCTCACATTGCACAGAACTGGGTCCTGTGCATGTCAGGGGGCTGCTGCAGGTGTGTGCTGTGACTTCGTGGCTGGGCTGCTGGCTGTCCTGTCCACAGAGCTGCAGGGATGTGCTGTAAGGAGGCAGGGCCTGGAATTCCATCGTGGGCAGATGGAGTGGGTGCACGGACCCTAAATAAGCACAGGGCACGTCAAGGGATGGAAACTTTTCTTCTTGAGTAGGAAACCTGCTTTTGATTGACCTGCAGCTCCATGGAACCTGACAGACATGGAAAATATTGCCTTGTATTGGCTTTCCTTTAACTGCATGTTTGGTTTGAAAATGTAATAGCACTTCAAATACGAAATTTGATAGTAAACGATAAAGTGATGGGGAACCCCAGTGAAGAAATAAGTTATTGTTATCACATTCATGGCAGCATGCAACACACAGAAAAGTCCAACTTACAGATATGTCTCTTTCTAGAATGCAGTTTTTGGGTGTAATTAAGCTCACCGTGTTAAAGACCCCCTGAATTTGGGTTGATCTGCAGGGCACTACTGCACACCACCTTCATGAGAACGTGGGAATGTGTCAACATTGTGAAGTTCTCATTGAAAAGCTTTTGAGATGAAAGTTTGCCCTGAAGGAGGAAGGAATCAGTGGGACCAAAACGGTGTCAGGAAGCCAAGAAAAGAGTTTGCTAAGAAGGTGGAATGGGAAAAGGCCAAGAGTGGTCGAAGGGGATAATCTCATGGGTTTTCTGGAGAAGGGATGGATGAAATTGGAGAGGATCTCTGTTATCTGACATGTGAATAATTATGGAGATATTTTCAGGGAACAATTAATTTGCAGACTTCTAAGCCAGACGTTTAATCCCTGCCTTGAACACTTTGCCTTCCTATGATTGCTTTATTTTTGAACCATGTTTTTTATTTTTAAGCTATCAGGTGAGATGCCGGAATCCAATGGCATCAGAGGGTCTGTGCAAGGCATGAATGCTGAATATTTCCTATCTGATGACTGCAGACAGGCTCTGCTCCCTGCTTCCCTGAGACTGAGTGTCTTGGAGCGAGCTGATGTGACTGCAGTGCTGTGTGCGTTGTCCCATGGCTGGCTCAGCCCTGCTCACTGACCTGCTCTTTCTCTCTCTCTTCCCACCCTCTCCCCATTCCCTTGCAGCTTTCGCTCCCAGAAGAACAGAGCGAAGTGATGAGGAACGGCTGTGAATCCAAGGAACTTGTCTACCTTGTCCAGATCTCTTGCCAGGTAAATGCTGTGTTTTCTCTCCCCTGCGTCGTTTTGCAGCCCGTGTTTAGTAACCCAGCCTTGTAATGTTTTGATGTGGCACTTCCCTGCAGCACGTGTGGGTTTTTCTCCACTTCCCTCCAGCTCAGCCCTCAGAAGGATGCTGTCTGTAGTGCTGTGACCAGCTAGTCTTAAGGAAACAAATCCCTTGGGCAAATAATCCCAGCCCCAGTTTGTGCAGAGCTGCACAGCATGACCCAGGGCCACAAGAATGCATGCTTCAGTTGTGTCTGTGTGTGTGCCCAGCAGCTGAAGGGAGCACAGCAGGGATGCAAGGGGAGGAAATTCATGTGCAAGGCAGTGGCTGGTGCTGGTGGTGAGGCTGCTGTGAGCCGTGGGGCAGATCCACCCCCAGCAGTGACACCTCTGCTACTGCAGAATCAGAGTGCTGTGCACAAGTGGATCTGTTGCTTTGTGCCTATCTGATAGAACAGGGATGGGGACTTTGTAAAACGCTGCGTAATAGGCTATCATGTTTTAATAGACTGAATGAAATGGTTGTCTGTGGGAGACCAGTTGCATTGGCAAGTTCCATTGAGAATTAATGCCTGCGTTTGGCATTTTCCTGGTCTCAGCATAGCAGTTCTTTTCATGATTCATCTCAGCACTTCTTGAGCATCCATCTCAGCAATTTGTACTGAACGTTAATGGCAATCACCGTGGAGTCTCTCTCTAAAGCTCTTTATGTGATTCTGCTGACCTTTCTTGGGTACTAAAACAAAGTGTACAGAATAGGGATGTGTGTGCAGCCTGCACTGGATTGCATGGGGCAGAGTCCAGTGACTTCCAGTGAGATTTTTCAAGGGATTTAAGGAATCTGAAGACTTCAGATATCCTCAAGGGTCTGTAGGACCTGCAGGATATGTGAGAAGAGGAGCAAGCCCTGGGAGCTGCAAGTAGCAGTGAATTGCATGCAAGGTTTGGCCAGACTGAGCCCAGCTGTCCTGCAGTTTGTCTGAACTGCTGTCAGCCCTCGGATGCTTTGTGGGGATGTCTCAGAATGTTATTCAGAGAGCTGATTTCTCTGGGGACAGCATGGTGAGTCTGCGCCTTGCACATGGGAGATGCAGTTTGCAGGCAGGCTGAACAGAGCTGCTGCCTAGTAGATCCAGAGGCTGCGAGTCATGCCCAGCTGCTGAGCTGTTGCTTTCTTTTTCAGTGTTCTACTAAACTAAAATGAAAGCACTGGGAGTTGGCCTCATCACTTTAAAGGATGGGCACAGAACCAGTCACCTTTGCATTTAGAAATCCTTCTGACCATCTCGAATGTCTCCACACCCCAAGTTTGTGATTCATCTCGTGTCAGTCTGTGCCTGTCTCTCAGATCCTTGCGAAGCTGAGAAACTCATGGCATCTGGATTCAATGAAAGGATAGGCATGAAAGGAGCTGTGCAGCTGAGTATCATTTCTGCCGTGGAGATATTTCACCCCTGACATCTCGTAGCCTCCCCTAATGTCCAGGGAAAGATTCCATTCTGTCACGCAATGGATATCAGTGGCGTCTGGATGGGTTTGGCTCCACATTGGAATTAAATGGGAAGTGTGAAATAGCTCATGGAATGATAGTGCAGCAGAGAGAGGTTTTGGCAGGATGCCTTTGTATCAGGCCAAAAATATTGAGGAGGGGGGAAAAAAGCCTATAAAACAAATTTCACTTTGCTTGCCCTTTGGATGTACTACTAGTATTGGTGTCCAGCCTACTGCAGCAGCTTGCAAAAGTCTCCTTGATTTCTCAGATGGACACAGAGAAAAGCGGTTCTGCTAATTAGAGTTATATCCATACGCATTTAAAAGCTTTAAAATAGCTGTTTTGCAAAAGCAGAAAATAAAGAATCACAGACTGACCAAGGTTGGAAAAGATCTCCAAGATCATCCAGTCCAACCGTCCACTTATCACCAGTATTTCCCACTAAACCACATCCCTCAGAACAACATCTAAGCATTTCTTGTACACCTCCAAGGACAGGACTCATACCCACCTCCATGTGGTGCACAGCAAGAGCATTTTTGATTGTTTGGTGACTGCTTTGCAAAACCTTCACAGATAAAGTTTAAAAAAATGGAGATGTGTGAAGTCAGCTTGTGAAACACAGACTTTGTGTGGGCTGCAGGGGGTTCTGAAAGGCCATTCTCAGCTTTTCTTCTGCTTAGAGATCTTAGGAAATGAATCCAGGTTATTAGCTCATAAGAAGTGGAAATATATGGAGAGCTGTTCCACGTGGGTTTGAGAAGTGGAAAGGTGGGATTCTTCTGATTCCTTTGAACACATTTAACCATGAAGATTAGCAAATGGCTAAGGCAGTGTTGTTAGTTGTGTTTGAGAGATCTGCTAATGGGTTTCTTTTGTTTTGCTTTGGTGTTTAGAACAGCAAAGGTGGATCTTCCTTTTCTTGAGGAAAATTGCACTGTTTGGCTGATTTGTACAGGATTGTTTTCAGGAAGTGTGCAGTTCCTGCTGCTGACTGATTGCTGCCATTAAAACAAATATAAATGTATTTCTGTGATGGAAGAAGGAGTGGGTGAGTGGGAAAAGCAAAAGAGCCTTAGAAACAGTTTAGAAATGCTTTTCTGGGAGAAGGAACCCTGCGTTGAGTTTGCGTTTTCGCAGTTTGCACACCGTGTGCCACCTGCATTTTTGCTGGGAAGGAGAACATCTTCAAGGAACGTTAGGGATGGTTTTTCCTGCAGGAAATAGAAAAGCATGAGCCAGTTGGATGGGTGGTGTGAGGGCTGTGCTGTGCGCCTGCTGAGCTCCATGGGCAGCAGCTGCAGCAGTAACTGCAGCCCTTTGGGGAGTGCAGTGCGTGGCTGAGGCCTGCATGAGGTCGTGCTGTATCTGTGTACTGTGAAGGCTCTTGGACAGTGTTTGCAGTCCTTGCTGACTTCCAGAGGGATGAGCAAAGGTCTGATGATGGTCCGTGACACAAAGACCGAGTGCCACACTGCGCCCTCAGCTCCCTGTGTCACTGCTGGGTGCTTCCCATGGCATCGTACCTATGTCCTGTGCAGGGATGCTGCTGCATCTGCATCCAGCTGGTCTCAGGGCAATGAGCTCTCAGTCCCAGCGTGGCTTTTCTCCACGTTTCTGCTCACGTTTGCAGACCTCGCGCTGGCAGTAGGTTGAGCAAGTCCATGTTGTTGCATGGGATGCACATTTCTTTGCACTGTTCCTGTTGTTTGTTTGCAGCAGCCGTTGCTGTCTGTGCTGTATTCATTTTGATTGATAGAATAAGGTCTCTGATGCAGTGCATGAAGGCATTTACACAAATATCTGCCACTCGTATCTCCCGGCTCTGCCTTGCACAAGATTCCAGCTCGCTATCTCCTGTCTGAAGAACAGTTTTGCAAAACCCTGAAGGCAACTTCATCCAGCATCCCGGGGCTGGTAGTGTGGTTGCAGTAATAAGTGCTTCAGGGCAACAGGGAGAGTGCCAGGAAAAAATGAGATCCGATAGGAAGAACAGTCAGGACTCCCCATCCTGGGTGGTTTGTGGGGAGAGAAGAGTGGAATATATGTTCACAGAAGCAAATGTCTTACTCAGACTCTAATGTCTTAAGTGCTGTTTGCTGATTCAGTCTGCCTGTGAGAGTCCTTATTGGAAACCACAACTGCTTGCAGTAGGATTTTTGAGTCAAGCATTCAGAAATCTTTTGTATGATTGTTTTGTTTTGTTTTGTTTTGTTTCCTTTGCAACTTAGGGTTTTGCTTTGTCTTGTGTGATTGAGGCTCAAACACCTCGAGAACTGTTACTGTGGAAGTGCTGTGAAATTTCTTCCTGTGAAAAGCTACAATTCTTTAAGCAGATGGGACTCTGAGGGCCAAATTCTGGCACACAAAATGTATAATTGTGTATGTGTGCATCTCTCTGTATTACACATATACATAAGAGATTGGGATAGATCTATGTGGAGCATCCACGCTGGATCCTACCCAAGGCAGAATCTCTTCCTCACCTTTCTTAACATAGCATTTGCTGCCGTTGTTGTTTAAGGAAGAGTTTGCAAAACAAAAGCAGTTGCTTTGTCATTGCATTGCATAGTAAATTCAGATAATGCTTTACCTTAAGCCTGTTGCTGAATCCCAGCAGTGATGAGCACTGGATTCCCCTATGGCTGGTGCAGCACTGTCTGTAGCCAAACCAATAGGTGTGAAATGAGCACACATTGCAGGAGGGTGTGCTCTGCTTTCTTGCCTGAAGATGACTGCAACAAAGTGCCTGGAGGAATATAGCTTCACCACCCAGTTTGCCTGTGAGATTTGGGTACATCACATGCCTGAAAATCCCAGTTGTGACACCTGGTACCTGTTTGTAACTCTCCCAAAACATTTAAAATCCTGACTGTGAGCCTTCATGGGTCAAACATTTCTTGCCTGTCCTTCCGGATGCTCTCAAATGTTCAAACCTCTGCCTTGAGTATTTCTCAGGATGAGAAAGGTTGTTCTGTGTTAGTCAAAAGAAAGCAACCGAACTCCTTGTTCCTGCCCTACTAATCCATCACTTGATGTGCTGTGCTTGAACGGTTGATCTCAGGTCATACACTGCATGCCTTCCTCTCTCAGTAGCGATAAATAAACGTGAAGTGACACCAGTGGGTGGGGTTAATAAAGAATGTATGAAGCTGGCAAGCAGCCTGGATAGAGTGGTTGGGTTGTGTTCAAAGCTCAGGCACTAGCAGAGCACTGGCAAGGTGTAGAGTCTGCTCCAGGCTTGGGTCTGCTCCAGGCATTCTGAAAGTAGAGTAGCATCTGTAGGGAAAAGAGAGACGAGATTGAATTGCATGAGAAACCTTTAAGAATGACATAATTAACATCTACATCTATTACTCTGTAGCTGTTATGATAATATTAAGGGATAAATTCATTCATTAATTAGGACGATTATCATTAAGGACAAGGATCTGACAGGCTGTGCTTTGGAGCTTTGCCACAGCAGTGATCTGGGTAGGGCAGCACTCACATCCATCAGACTGACGCTGTGCTGTGTCCTTTCCCTTCTGTAAAAGCATGCTGCACCTCACCCTCCCCATTCATCGTGGGGTTTATGTATAACACTGCAATAGTGCGTTTCCCAGGGTGGAAGAGTTGTGCCATTTGCTCACTTTTGTCATTCGCAGTATATCTGTGCTCTTCAGAAATTAGCTGCTGCCTTCTGTGCTGCAACAGTGTAGTGAATCCAAAAGCAGCACTGCCCCAACCAACAGCAGCATCTGTGTGAGCTGCCCAGCCTGGGGGACCCATCCTGCCCTCCATCCCCATCCACAGAGCAGACTGAGCACCGACAGCAAGAGATGAAAAGCAGCTGGGATTTGCTATTACAGTTTTCCCATTTACAGCACTCTGATTTCTTTCTTCTTTATTTAAATACATATATTGAAAAAATGGGGTCAGTTTGGTCCTTTCTCAATTCTGTATGCTTGAGATGCAGTGACGGGGTTCTAGCTGTGCACGGATTTGGGGTTGAACAGTTTATTGAGCAACATCGCAAAGATGAATGCTGTTACAGAAGTGCTGATGCTAAGGTGAATTCCTTTGGCAGGTGCACATGTAGGTGCATTTCAGGCTGCCCCTTCAGGATACCAAGGATGAAGGCTTGCTCTGCTCTGTCCCATGAAGCAGCAGAGGCTTTGGGGATTCTATGGTGGTTTGTTCATGTCACGTCCTTTGAGCATTTTGCCTTCAGAAGGAAAGCTCTGAATTACAGAGATCAATCTCCTCGTATCTGAACTGTATTCTGTTTAGCTCTGAAGCAAAAGTGCAATTCAGTGCTGCAATCTAAGAGGACAGGACAGCCATTGTGGTTTCCCTGTGTGAGCGATGCGTTTTGGCAGGGCTGGGGCTGTCATATGGGGCTGTGTGGACGAGGCAGGGCCTGCCACAAATGGAAGGGAGCAGTTGGCTCCGAGTGCTGTGAGGAGACATCAGTTCCTGCCCTCAGCTCAGCAAGTGGAAATGCATTGCAGAGGAGCTCTTTGTCCTCAATTTTACTTGTTTGACAACTCCAAGAGCTGGGTTTGGTTCATATCCCAGCTAGGGGGAACTGTGGGGGATGTTCTTGTCTCTTTTGGTTGCATCAGTGTTTATGCCTGTGCTGGTTGAACACGTGTGCATTTGTAATGGCAATTGCAATCCGTGTCTGTTTACTTGGGAAAGCTGAGAGCCGCTTGGGGCAGAAGTTTCATGCAGTGTGATCCTCTGCAGGCTGCAGAGCTGCTTTAAGTGCTACAGAAAAGGGACTGAACGTGGCCACATCCCATCACTTAGCAGTTTTTTGACTCATTACATTTAAGAATGAAGGACTGTTTACCTGAGCAGCTGGGCCAAGCAGGAGCTATTTCAGCTTTGTAGAGAAGAGCTGCTGTACTTGGCAGCTTGCTTTTTTTTTTTCCTGGCTGCAAGATCAGCAAGAGCCTTAACAGTGCATCCAGTTTTCTCTCAAGGAAATGTCAATATTTTTACTCTTAAGAAACTTTTGTAGCTAGCCTTAAAGATTGCGCATACAGTAGAATGAAGAGAATCCCTTTGGATGTCACAGTTGGAAGTCAAAACTTGACAACAAAATTATGCTGCATTTAGCAGCTTTCTGAATTGGATCAGTGTGTGAGAGTGCCACAGAAAAAGGACAACACCTCCATAGTGGTTTGTTTTGCTGTGGCCCTTTGTGAGGCACATTGTGGGATGAGAAAGCTGAGGTTGTGAGAACTTCGGACTTTGTCCTTAATGGCAGAGCTGCTGGCTCTTAACCCAGCTGCTTGCTAAGCAAGCATAAGGCAAAAAAGGAAATCATTCATATTTGCATGTTTTGTTCATCTGTTTGATGGAACATAACACAATTGACAAAACACTAAACGAGCAATAAGATAGGAAACATCCATCTTCTGATTGTAGTGGGTGCAGATTTGCATTTGAAGCATGGCACAAGTCAGTGCCCTGTAGGTTTCTCCACTTCCTTAGCTGTGGAGGAGGGTATCCTGTGAGCCTCCAGAGCTGCCCACTGCAGACAGGCTGGGATGCACTCCTTAAACATAATTGCAAACTGATGCTTTTGCATGGTGCAGAGCAAGCTTGCAGTCATGAGCTGAGGCTCTGACAGATGATGGAGGCCGACTTTCTTCCTGTCTAATGATGCGTTTTTAGCCAATTTGTGGTTTTTAAAGGTACTGTGTTTATTTTAAACTCTGGTTTTCCTTTATAAAAGACCCCACCAGGGATATTAGCTGTTAAGGATGGCCTGTCTGCAGCGCTTTGTCTCCTAGCTCTTGGCACCAATCTATCTCTTGAAAGTGGTACGTGCAGCTGCCAGTAAAGCAGTTATGTTTCCATTTTGGCTGCAGCTCCAGTTCAATCAGTGCTGCTTCAATTTCTCTGCTTTCTAAATAACGTTTCTCCTTTTTATCTGCTTTCCTGGAGTTTTGGTCAGCTGCATCTTTGACTTATAGTGGGGCTCTCTGACCTGTTTAATTACTCCAGTGCTGATGGCAGCTGTAACCTGGCTGATTTTTTTGGTTCGTTTTTCAGAGCTTCTTGCTTTGGGACCTACAAAATTTTTGCTCTCTGGCAATTAGTTTTAAACAAAACCTTGCTTCTGTTCTTTGATCACTTGAAAAAAATATCTGCTGTTTGCTTCAGTGTTATGCCCAAGGAATGGGATGCAAGAAAACCGAGTTCTATATCTGTCTAAGCTGCTGTCAGTGTAGCAGACCTCAGGCAAGTCGTTGTGAAAGGGCTTTTTTGATTTGGTTTGGTTTACTGACCTCAGGGAAGTCATATTCCAAGCTTTTCTGTTTGTGCTGTTCTGTGTGGTGCTCGCTTGCTTCGATGAAATAGTGTTTCTTCTCTGTGGGTCCGTGCCCAGTAGATAATAGCATGTTGTGGGCACAGAGAAAAGGCAGTTTTGTATTTCAGTGTGTTCAGAGTCCTCGTAATGATCAGCAGGTATCTGGGGGTTCACTCGCTGCCTTGCTACCTGTGGGATGCAGGTAACATTTTGGTTCCTGTTGCATTGCAGTTGGTCTTATTAGTGGCTTCAGAGCATTTCCTTTGTGGCTGTGTGTCCGTGTTGGTTCTTCCTTTAATTTTCTGACATGCAGACAAGCTGTTCCCCCATGCCCTCCCCTTCACCCTCTGTGTCTCTGTGACCCTTTGCTCTGATGGTGTAATTTTATTCAGGAGGTGATTGTTACCAAATTGTTTGAATTATGCCACGTTGGGAGAGCAGGGAATTTCATTCACATGTTGAGAGTTGTAAATCCTGCTTCAGGTTCGCTCTCTGCCAGCCTGCCATTTAGAGATAGGCTTGCTTATGGGAAGAAGATGGGGTGGTTAAGATTTCAAGTGCCATTCACGTGATGTGTGTGCTTTTAGTGTGCCCTCACTTCTCTGTGCTTGTACAAAACCAGCTGCCACCAAAGCCTGAGCCAGGTCTGTGCTGCTGCCTGCCTGCTGCAGGCAAAGCTTCTCTTCTGAGTGCTGGAGATGCACCCAGAAAGCTGCACGTCTGGTTGTGGTCAGTTCCCCAATAGGTCAGAGCAAGTGTAATGATACTGCTGTCATTCCAACCAGATCTTGGGCAGCCTTGCATTCCTGCGTGTTCCTGATGTTTCTATCTGTAATTGGAATCAGAGAGCACAAGGAAGTGCAATATTTAAGGGAGGAGAGCTGCACTGATTTCCATTGAAATACCTTTTTTTTTTTTCCCCTGCTGTTTGCAATTAATGGATAATTAGTGCTGAAAGAGATTGATTTCATTTGTGGAAGAAGGCTATGAAGCATTCACCAGATAAATATGGGAGCTCCTGTTGAGGGGCAGCACTGGGAGCAATGAGTTGAGCATCCCTGCCTGGGTTGGAGGGGAACCTGGCGGTGTGTGAGCTGAGGAGCCTCAGGCTACTGCTGGGTGAATGCTTTCATTCAGAAGTAAAGCAGCTTCATGTTGCCTTAGCACAAACTTCCTTTACATTTTAAAGTTCATCATTTTCCTAAGGTTGTAATAATAGTGCTGGAAGGTGTGAAATCACCCAAGACAATCTGGTAGATGGTGTTGAGCTCGGATAAAGCCACCTACAGCACCAGCTCAGAACGGATTTGATCAGTCTTGCTTTCTGTTTTGACTGAATTTCTAAAGCCATTTTCCAGTGTGACTCATATTAAAAAGTGAAAAAAAAAAAAGGAAAAGGCTTTAGGGTCAAGCTGGAATAACACAGAGAGCCCGAGAGCAGACAGCTGTAAAAGTCACCGCACGGCCGAGTTGAACCCTTCTGGTGGGTGCTGGCTCTTTCCCAGCTATTCAATACGTGGTGTTCCCTTTCTGCAGGGTCAAACTGCAGTGACTTTTGCCATGCTCTTTCATCTCATTCTCTGCTCTCAGTCTCCACGTGGACGGGTGAGGTTCATGGGAGCGTCTGTGTGATTTCTCTCAGGAATGGAGCATTTGAACCAGAAGAGAAAGGTCTGCTCCTGCCTTAACATAAATAAATTGTAGGTGCTGCAGAGAAAACAGGCTCAGGCCGTGGGACAGGAAGGCTGTGCGTGCTGGAGCTCAGTGTTTCACCCTGTCTGCCTGGAAGATGCATTGATAGACAAAAGGGAAGGGTGTGTGGGCAGACTTAAACACTTTCAGCTGGAAACAGTCCTTTACTTTCCCTTGCACAGTAGGGACAGCATATCTGTAAATGTATCATAAAACTTGGGTGTATCAGGTTTTTAAATGAATCACATCACAGGTGTGGAGGAGAGGAAATGCTGTGCCCTTCAGTGCTGGGACAGGGGAGCAGGGAGCATCACCAGCTGGGCTGTTTGAGGAGCATGGAGACTTCTCTTGGCTGCATGTCATCCTCCTTGGGCTGTTTGAGCAGCAAAGCTATAAGTGCTGCTTGTGGAGCTGTGCTTCAGAATCTTTGTCCCTCTGTATCCTGCGAGGTGCAGCCCATGTAGCCTTTTCCCATCTGTGATCTCAGAGTGGTGGTTTTACTAATGGAAGGTTCCAATCTCTGGCTCCATGGAATTTAAATCATCAGTTGGGTAATTTCGAATCATTTTTCTAGCATGACACTTCTTGCTTTGATTATGGGAGAAAATCAGGAGCTCTGTGCAAGATTCTGAAGTCTCGCCAGTCTTTCATGATGCATTTAGTCCTACACAGCCTGAAAGAGCAGGAGAGAATGGAAGATCAGACTGTAATAAGGGAAGAAATGAACCAAAGTTTTCCATTTTGTGAGAAATTCCGTAACTGTCATTGTGAATGTTTCTGTATAATGAAATTCCAGAAGAAACCTTTGGTTTTGTTCGAGAGGTTTTGTGTGTTTCTATGTCAAAGTCAGCAGTCAGGTTTTTTCCCTTTAAACATAGTGATGGCTCCTTTTTTGGCATTACTGACATCTTCATTTGGGACTTGATTTTTTGTCTTTGTGAAATGTGTCATACCCAGTTTGTAACTGAAAGCCTGAATTCAGAAAATCACTTGTCTGTGTGTTTAGCTTCACCCCTATCCTCGCATCCTATTGGAGTTAATGGGATATCACATGCTTGTCTGCATCTGGGCCATCAGTAAGCCTTGCAACTGCAACTGGAAATTAGATGGTGGGCATCCATTGGTTTGAATATGGAAATAAAATAGGAAGAAGCCATTTCTGCTTCTTGGATGCTCTCTGCTCAAGGCATCAGCAGTGCTTAGCTTTGCTGTGAAACACTTAGCTGCAAACATGAGGTTGGCAACGCAGAGCTGAATTAACAGTTGCTTTCTTGATTCTGCTGTGTTATTAACCTTCTATATTAAAAAAAGAGACCTTTCTGAAACCTGAGAATTTTCAGGAAATGGGAGCAAGATCTACAGTTTTCGCATTGGAGGGTTGTGGGGAAGCACTGAGCATGGACCAGTTCTGTTCTGGATTGCTGCATTGGTTCCTTCCTGTACAGTAATTGCATCCCTTATAAATATGGCCATCTTATTTTTGCTTAAACGTGTATAATTCAGGCTCCAAATCTGCACAAACTTTGTTTCGCTCCACTGTTAGAACAGTTCAGAGCTTTTGTACGAACACTTTTTAATTTATTTATGATGGATTTTAAGCTGTGGGTCACTGGGAAATATATTTAGGATGCTGGGTAACTTTCTGCTGGGTAGAAATGTGTGGTTTTCCTTCCTGAAACCGTGTTCCCTCCCAGCACACCATAGGCACCGTCCTTTTGGGTGGGATGGAAGGAGTCCCATTCCTGTGAGACTCTTGTGACCCTCATGCACGAGAGCCTGAAGTCGAGGCTGTGTTGGGCGCTGGGCTGCAGCAGTTCTGTCTCCCCACATGCAGCTCCCCTGCCTGCAGGCTGCAGCTTGCACGGTGAGCTCAGCTGTTGCTTAGCAGCTGTGGAGCTGCTGCAGCTGGAAGGAAAAGGAGCAGGGGTTCTGGGTTACCTTCCTGCACCAGGCTCACACTGTGACAGGGGTTGTGCAGCACGAGAGGAACCTGTGGGAGAGAAAAGGGGCCAGGAGCTCTGCTGCGGGAGGTAAGCTGTCCCTGCTGGTTACTCAGCATCTCGTCACTGCCAGCAGCTTTGCTCTGTGTTGGGCAGGGGATGGATGCATCTTGTGGCACATGAGCAGAGCGCTGGCAGTGCAGGCTGCTCTGCATGCCCTGCCCCACTGCCTGACCCCCTGTCCTGTCCTCTGCATTTAACTCCTGCTGGCTTCATAGATGACAGCAAGGCTGTGTTTCCACAGTCCAACATTTACCATCAAAATGTTGTGAATTACAGAATTATTTGATAAATAGGTTTGGTTTTTTTTTCGTGGGCAGCATAGGAGGTTGTGCTGAGATGTCTGGGTAGGGCAGAAGCAAAGAGCAGATTGCAGGGATTTCTCAGTCTGCTATTTGCTACACTGGTGCCCAAACCACTCTCAGCTGAAGGTCATGCTGGCGACTTACCAACAGAGCAAAAGCACTTACTTGCAAAAAAAAAAGATGGCAGAACTTGCAGTCCTGTTTTGGGTTGGTTTTTGTTATTTTTTTTTCCTATAGACTAAAAGTGAAGTGACTTATAGAAATTAGGAGGAGTTTGTGTTGTACAGATACTCCCTCTGAAAGCTTGTGAAATAGAAATCACTTCTTATAGTATTGAAAGCAGAGTTTATGGGTATAGGACACAATCCGGAATTACATTAATTTGGAGGAAAATAGCCATTGCACTGGATTAAGGGCTCTGTGTTTACAATTTCTCTACAAGCTTTGGCTGTTAGTAGAAAAGCAATGCTTTTGGTTGGTGTTTGTGGAACTTAGAGCGCATGGATCCTCTGTCTGACATCTTCAGTGCTGTGCTGCAGGGCTGGGCTGTTGGCTCTGCTGCTGCCCTTGTCCTTTCCATGGCTGTGAAGCCTCTATGGGAAACAGGGATATCTTCTTTTTCAATATGTCCACACCATTGTTTCTGGAAAAGAAAGATTGAAGAAGTGCTTGGAATAGAAAGAGGGGAGGTTTGTGGATGTCCATGGCCACTGATTCAGAGTCCATGTCTGTAAAACAGAAATAGCATCATCTTCTGGGCTGCACTGGAGGATTAACCATTCGTAAAGAGCTCTGACCCGCAAACTGCTGCATTATTATGGTTTTTTTTAATTGATCACAATAGGCCGTGAAGCATTTAGAAATAGTCATTAGATATTAAAAGCTTTGCAGGGTAAATCATGCTGCGCTGCCATGGCCCTTTCCTTGTCCCCTCGAGCAGTGTGCATCTTGTCAATGGTTTTAATTGGGGAAATGATAGGCACTCAGGAGTGAATTTTCACATAGTGTTGTTATTCTTCATAGATTTTTTCCCCTTAAAGTCAGCTGAAGATTTGCCTGAGGCACCTACAGAAACGTTGCAAGCCCCAGTGCTGCCTTCAGATCCTCGTTTGCATGTTCTTCACCTGGTGCAGGGTCTGATATCAAGCTGTTTATACAACCATTTTGTAATTTACGTTTGTGCAAAGACACCTTGTTCACAAAAATGCTACAAAAACCCATCAGATGGGGCCGTTAACAGCTTTGCTGGGTCCCACAACCTCTGGGCCACGTGCAGACCCACTGGTGTGTAATTAGAAGAGCACTCACAATGCAAATTAACACATGTAAATATCGCTAAGGTACTTCCAGCTCTTCCAAATGCTTTGCAAAGCGGGATCTCCAGAGCTGTCTGCTACTTCTGCCAGGATCATTACTTTCCTCATCCCAGCAGCCCTGGTGGGTCTGTAACCGCATGGGGCCGTTCTCTCTGTGCAGGGGAAGAGTTGGATCGTGAAGCGCAGCTACGAGGATTTCCGTGTTCTTGACAAGCATCTCCACCTCTGCATTTATGATCGGCGTTTCTCCCAGCTCGCAGAGCTGCCCCGCTCCGACGTGCTGAGGGACAGCCCAGAGGTAAGTTACCAGCTCAGGGAATGAGAGCAGGGCATCATTTCCAGCCTTTAATTTCAATGGCTTTAAAGGGAAACGGCCGGCGAGTTCTTACCTATCAATGTGCAGCTGTGGGGAGCATCCAGAAGGAGGCTGTGCTGTCAGTGGATGCTGGTTTGCCTTGGGAAGCTTCCCCAGTGCTGTGGATATTTGCTGACTTAACACAGTCAACGTTCCTAGGGGGTGATGCTGCTCTGCAGCCACAGCACTGAAATGCTGGATTGTATTTATAGCCTCAGGATCACTGATCACTTATCTTTTTAAGTACATTTGCATTAGTGTCACATTTAAATTGTCTTTAAAGCGTGAGCAAGAGGTTTTTCATTTGTTGTCACACAGACGTCGCGTGCTGAGAATTGGAATCCTTCAGCTTCTCTGCTGTGGATAACTGGGGGATTCATTCACGTCCGAAATAATTTGCTGGGAAGTAGCAGGTGCATCTTGACTGCATCATTTTGAAAGACAAGGAGAGAGACACAATGCAGTGCGTGGCCACAGAGGGTTATTTGAGCCAGCAGAGCATGACAAAACCGCCTCTGTTGGGCTGCAGTCTGGCTGTGGGAAGAGCCTGTATCCCAGTTACAGGCAGGGCCCCGTTGCTTCATTTCACAGGTCACTTGTCTCTGGGCCCTGTGCTTGTGTGTTTGCCCCCTACCATCAAGCACGGCCATGGACCGACCCTGACATGCTCTGTCAGAAGGGGAATGTTGCCTGTCTGAAATGGGAGATGAGAAAATTGAAGCCGTTCTGAGCGTTCAAAGCAGAATCTATCCAGGATCTGTAAATCAGTGTCTGTGTTCTTTCGGTGCCAACTGGGTGAGGATTGATTGCTTTAGAACTGCACACAATGGTTGAAATCAGTCCCCTGCTGCAGACTATGGGGCTTCTGCCATTCGGTACAGAGGGTCAATAATGCTCTTCTATTGCTCAGCAGATAATGTGATTTATTGGTTGCTTTGATTTCATGCAAGTTCTTTCTGAAGAGAATTTAAAGTTACTGGTCTCTTAAATTGAACAGAAGCAGCAATACTCAGGATAATGAATTCCTGCATTTTTAAAAATTAATTATATTGTAATCACTCCTTCCTCTTAAATCTTCATTTGTGCAGCTAATCAAATGCATTCAGTGTGTACTTTATGCCGTGAGGCTGAAGGTCTGCATCCTGTCTGTGAGCACAGAGGATGCTGAGCAGCTCTTCTGCTTTGTGGAATGTCGTCCTGCAGCTGCGTGGTGTCCCGTGCTCATTTCTGTTTGGAATTGACCACGTTTGAACAGATGTTTGAGGAGAACTACTTCAAACAGTCCTACAAACTCTGCGCTGTAATTCTGCTTCATAACACTGGCAGGGAAGCTTTGGGAAGACCTCACTGGCTTCTCTTTTATGAGATCAGTGATTTGTGCACGTGTGAAATTCATGATGAGAGGAGGGCTGTAAATTCAGGGTATTTTTACAGGAGAAATTACTAAAAATCTACGTATCTTATATCAAAATCCCATTGCCTTCATAGGGAGCTGCAGCTTTAGACACTTTTTTTCATGTAGTCACTGCAATCCTGAGTACGGTGTGCTCTACTCCTAATGGCAGATTTTTTTGTGAAAGTGAATATTATTCCTGTAACACTGGCCTATGCCAACAGGTAACTAATGGTAATTCTGAAGGAGTCTCTCAAAGCTGTAGTGTGATAACTCTATGTGTTTCTTTTCTATTGCAGCTTGTCACCCACACGCTGATGGCTTACCTGTCCCGTCTCTCGGCCATCGCATGCAATAAGATCAACTGTGGGCCTGCCCTGACATGGATGGAGGTACAGAATGAAGCTCTGGTTGTTCTTTGTTCCCTGACTTTAGCCAGCAGAGTGAGCCGCAGGTGTGCTCTCCTGCCTTTCAAGAGAGAGATAAACCTTCCAGATCTATCACTGAAAAGCAGTCCTAAAAGCTTAATTTCCTCACTACAGGTGTCTGGATGGCCACGAAAGGTGTAGTACAAAAAGAATCAGATCAGGCATTATAAACATGCAAAGGATTTGTCCTATCCTGCTCGGGTTTTATAACCCAAAGGTGTCGTTCTCATTTTCTCAAAGTAAAGGAAGGTGGCACTTTTGATGAACCAAGGGTTGTGTCAGCCAACCACCATCTCAGTCCTGTCCATGAGGTCTCCAAGGAATGGGTTACAGGAAATGGACAGCTTGCATTCCTTTTTGGGGCTGTCTCATTTCTGCTGTTTCTCCTCTTTCTTTCCCCCTTGCTATAGCTGCAGAAACAATAAATATGATCTGCTCCCGTTTGCCATCACTGTTGGTTGAACTGCTCAGCAGAGCTTGCTTTGTGCTTGCAGTGGCACTGTTTGCATCTTGTGAATTGCAGCTGTAACTTTGGTTTCCCTCTTAACAGCCTTCTACCATCTTAAACAATCAACATTCTTGGGCCAAGAGTGCAGGAGAGAATGGGGCTCAGGGGGTGGGCAGTGCCACCTGTGTGCATCAGTGCCATTGCTGATCAGTCTGGGTGGGGGTGTATGTGTCTGCATTGCCTGCTGATACTCCTTGCACACCAGGAACAGAAACAACTGGGATTAGACTTGCAATTCGTTATTAAGTGCTCATGATAAGGGCCCAGTGCATTTCCTGCAGCTTTCCCTGCAGATGTGCTCCTCTCCATGAAATCCTTTGGGATGAAACAAATCTTGGAAACCTCAGCATGAAGGGAGGAAAATTAGAGATAAAACTGAAACTGTGATAGCCTTTAGAGCAACCCAGTGGAAGTAGAAATGGCAGCAAATGCCACTGGAATTGCTGCAGTGCAGTTTGAATTCCCTAGAATAACCTTTTCAATTAACTGAGATTCTTGCAAAATTTTACATGAGCACAAAAATCTGGGAATTTTGATAGCAGCAGGGGATGCAGCCGTGCTTTCTGAAAATAACAAGAAATAAAAGGGTGGGTGAAAACTGGAAGTGTCACCCCCTCCTATTCTGCACTTCTTGAGCATTTGTTCCTTTGCAGGGAATTTCTGTGGTCATTCTTGTATTGTCATTTTAAACACTTAAGAGAAAAACAATACAACCAAGTGTTAAAGGGAGGTGTAAGCATCCACTGTCTTGCTACTGTTTGTACACAGAGATGCACAGATACAGTGTTTTTGTCCTTAAATGGATGGAGGGGATGTACGACCTTCTGAAATGCACTCCATGAATTGCTCTTCCCCTTTCTTTCTGTTTACTCTGCTCTGTGATGCCTCTCCGTGCTGCTCTGCTCTGGGGGGCCCCAAGCTGTGCTGTCTCTGTGAATCAGCTTGAAATCTCAGCCATGTATGAGCACCAATAAAATGCTTCCTCTCCTGTCCTCAGCTGCCTCACAGCCGCCTGCTTTCTTTGTTTCAGATTGATAACAAGGGGAACCACCTGCTGGTCCATGAGGAGTCCTCTATTAACATTCCAGCTATTGCTGCTGCCCATGTTATTAAGAGATACATTGCCCAGGCACCGGATGAGCTCTCCTTTGAGGTAAGTAGTTAAAAGCAGTGGCATTCCTTGTTGTCAAGTACAGTGCAATGTGTGAACGCATCAGGAATACACTCAGACACCTTTGGAATCATAGAATGGCCTGGATTGAAAAGGACTGCAATGATCATCTAGTTTGAACTCCCTACTATGTGCAGGGTCACAACCAGCAGCCCAGGCTGCCCAAAGCCACATCCAGCCTGGCCTTCAATGCCTGCAGGGATGGGGCATCCACAGCCTCCTTGGGCAACCTGCAGTGTTTGATGAGGTGAAGCTTAGAAGATTCGGTTCAATATTAGACTTGCAGTGGGTTGGGTACAGTGAGGAGTTGAGTCATCTATAAAATATAGCTTTACTTGGCATTTGTATCTTTTGATTACTGCCAAGTATTCTAGCCTGGTCTCTGAGTAGCAGCAGAACCTGCACTCAACAGTGTGCATTAAATCCATTCAGGACATGTCTACATGGATACAAGCCAAATGAATTATTCATAGGCCAGTTCTATTTAGCCTATATTCCTATTCTAAAGTTTTTAAAAACTTCTCCTCCCATGAAAAGTGAAGAACCAGATTGTCAAAATTTTGGTACTGGGGAGACAGGCAATAATCCATAGCTGTTCTGATGCAGAGCAGGAGCTGCTTGGAGGCAAAGCCCAGAGGAGTGGGCCATGCAATCTTTGGGTTCCTGGCTCTACTATCCCAAAGCAGTGTGTTTTGCTCTGTGTACCATGGCATTATCAATGGAGCATTCACTGTGTCATGCAAAAAAGCGTGAAGGAAAACAGTTACTGCCCAAAGGAGCTTTTTTGTGATCACATTTCTCAGCAGGAAGTAAAAATAGTAGTGAGAGTCTATTGCTGCCAGGGCTTTGTTTGTATTCAAAATCAAGGCCATCGTTCCTGCATGCCAAAGAACGGAGCTAATCAGAAAGACATGTGGGTCTGTCATCTTCCAGTTCAGATGCATGCAGTGCATGATGCAGGTACTTTGTTGGTGTCTCTGTATTAATATAAGCATTGGGATTGCAGTTCTACTTCCAGCTTCAGTTTTACAAAGGCAAATGCCTTCAGAGCTGCGTTGGTGCAATTGCTCACAAATTTCACAGTTTTTGCAGCGCAGATGAATGCTGCCCTTTGAACTGTGCTTTCCTCCTGGCTGTGCTGATGTTGCCAATCTCTTGCAGGTGGGAGACATTGTGTCTGTTATTGATATGCCACCAAAGGAGTTGACCACCTGGTGGAGGGGCAAGCACGGATTTCAGGTAGGCACAAGCTTCAGCCTTGATAGCACACCTTAAATAAAGTCAGAAGTCCCAGCTTAGAGCTGCTCTGCCTGCACAGGATTACGAGCATAAACACTTCCCCTGTGTTGGTGTAAGAAGACTTTGTTTTCCTTTTGCTCTAGGCTTGGGCTAGAGCTGAAATATGGTCTTTGTAGGAAATTGTCTCCTCACCAACTGTGCAGAGCAGGGACAGCTGTGACTCTGATGCTGCTGGCCTGATGTTAGGGGAGCTTTTACTGAGCCCTGTCTGAGACAGCTGACAGTTACTCAGGTTATACCATTCTTTCCACTATCTAAAACTAGCTCAGGCAGGATGGAAAGGGCTCAGACAAAGGCAGCTGGTCAGACTGCCACTGACTTGGACGAGCCAACTAGTGTGTGCTTTCATGCCTCCATTTATTAGAAAGCATTAACGTTGCTGCTCTCTGTAAATGCCAGCAGAGAGATTTGGACTCAGTTTGCAACTTATCTGTGACTTAGGTACCAAAACTTCTGAGTTGAAATGGTGCTTTCCTTCCACAGAGTTGTTATTCTGTTCAGTGGAACTGCTTATTAAGAATAATTAAAAGAAAAAGCCTTAATTTGCAGAACAAAGTCCCAAAGCTGCTGAAAGCGGGGGAACTGACTTTGTCTCCTCACACTGCAGGATTTTCAGCTCCTTCCAAGCAGGAAGGAACATTTGTTCTGTTGCTCCTCTGAGTAGGTGGGATTTTGAGTTCCTGCTGGGGGGGGGCCAGAACTGACTACACTTGTATGTTTGGGCCTAGAAAGCCCTCTTGGTGTACTGAGATGGACTTTTCAGTGCCAGACTGAGTTGTGGTTCTGCTGTCATTAATACCAGGGCTGCGTGCAGTTGGATCCCATCTGAATGGGATGTTACATCCAGAGCTGTGTTCCTGTCTCATTAGAGAGCACCTGAGATAGATACAGCTTTTGGTGTCTTTATATCTGGCATGGGTGTTCTGATAATATCTCACTAAGATGTCCAAGCTGCTCTGACTTAATGATTAGTGAAGTGCTCTAGTACTGCTTGCAGTGATCAGACTACGCTGTATTTAACTCTTGAGTGAATTGGTAAGAGAAAACAGAAATCCACTGTGATGTGTGTATGAGCCGATGTGCACCAAGAGAATTCAGAAGGATGGGGAATATTTCTCTGGCGTTGATGCACCTGGCCTAGGGATGTATTGCAGTTCAGTGCCATCAATTAATGCTTTAAAAATGGGGACTTAGGGGAAGGATTTTGTTCTGTAATATACAAAAGAACTGATAAAACTGTGCGACTTCTACAGAGTTGATTCCAGGTAAACAATTCTGCTCCCATTTAGGAGCAACAGCCATTGTAAAAATGATCACAATCTGCTGAGCCAGTCATTTTAATTGATAAAATAAATCAACAAAGTCCTTCTTGCCAGATTGTTGAGGTTCTGACATCATCTGTGCTGCAGGGAGCAAAGACTTGCTTGTAATGTCATGCAGCCTGTGAAATGCAGCCTGTGAAATGCACACCAGTGCATGGCTGGTGGTGTGGAGCTCCTCAGGTGAGGCTCTGAGCACTGTCTCCTGTTATCTCTAAGCAGGCTGTCAATAGCACAGGTGGCTGTGCTTCTGGCAGGGGTGTCACAAGGAGGAAATGTAGGACGACCTGTGGTTGGTGGGTTCCAGTTTTTGGAATATCCTGTAGCAGTCTGGTCTGTGATGGAAGTATTTGGGAAGCATTTCAGGTGGTGGCCTTTGCATGGCAGATTCACACTGCAGGATGGAAAATGTGTAACAGAAAGCTGCAGGAGTGCAGCTCAGTGGGAGTGCAGTCATCTGCAAGGAGCCATGGGCCATCATATGCAGCATCTTTCAGATTTGTCTTACCTCCACCTTGGTGTTTTCTTTTCTCTATTTTGATGATGCATATTTTTAACGGAAAGCACATTAACAGGACGTGAGTCTGGATGGATAATGGGGGTAAAATCACCTCATGTGTGGGGGAGGCACACACCAGAAGAAGACGATCTGAGTGGAATCCCAGGCAATGAGAGGTCCTTCCAGGAGCGTTGGAGCTGGCTGCCAGAGCTGTCCTTCCCTCAGAATATAATAAGGCTTTTATTGCTTTATTTGCACACCGTTTGGTGTGCTCCCAGATCCCTCATCCTGACCTGGAAAGCTTTGACCATCGATGAACTTTTTGCCTACAGGTGTCCAGAGAAATCAGACCTGGCAGGGTGCAGATATGCTCCATTTGAAGCGCAGCTTTGATTCAGTATGAAGGGTGGTTTGTGCTTTGCCAGCCCAAATGACTCCTTGGGAATTTGTCCTTCTGTTTGTTTCCTGTTGCAGTTGCAGGCACCTTTCCCCCAGTATCTGATCTAAGGACTGCATTGCAAAGTACTTAATCCTGCACGGAACAAAACAACCCGTTTGGCTCTTTTATCATTTTCCCTGGTTAAAGTACAATCATTTTTAAGATGTTTTTCCTCTAGCTTTTTTCTTTTCAAATGTCCTCAGTGAGTCACTGCTTTCATTGTAAGATTGTTACCTAAATTACGGCCACCTCCACTGTAACAGCCTCCCAGCCCTCTTTGTTCTCTTCTTCTTTTCCTTCATGCTTTGTCTTTTCAATCAGTGTCAGATAGCTGAATCATCAGAGACAGGCCCTCTTCTGATGCACAACTGCCTTTTGATGTTCTTAATAATTCTGTCTTTGGGGTATGGCTTCATTAGTTGCATTACTGCACAGCAGGAAGCTGCCCAGCTGCTGGAGGTGGCACGAAATGATGCACAAGAATGTGTGCAACCAGCAGTAGATCGTGTGCTTTTGGAACCCTTTATGATTTACAACTAACAGAAAAAAAAACTGAATTAAATTTAATCTGTGCTTTAGCCTCTGTCAAGACCAAAATGCAATCAAAGTGTCTCAAACAATATTTTATTTGACATTTATGTTGCTGATACGTTCCCATTCATTGGAATCCCCTCCTCCACCACTGACAGTGGTTACTGTTATTTTGTCTTTCCCATAAAACCTCCGGCATCTTCCAGCTTTAGCAAAGTCTGTGCAAAGAAATGATGTGGAAGCTGCTGTAGAAATGTGTGCACACAGCAGCAGTGTGTTTTCCTCCCTTGGTTCAGGCGTGAGTGATTTTTTAACCTTCACATGACCTTGTATTTATCTAAATATATGTTATCCTTGCTATTAATTTTCGTACGTTGCCAAATCCTTTAATCCTGGCCCCAGCACCAACAGCGCCTTGCTACATCTGCTGAGATTAACTCTTGGACTTAACTCATGTATTTATACAAGATCATGAAGAACTTTCCATGCAGGGAGAAGCAGCATCATTTAAGTGGGTGGGAATGAGGCAGAAGTCATAGGTGATGACCCTGCAGATGATCTCTTGAGGATCATTAAGAAATGTCAGGATAAATAAGTCAAAAAAATGCAAGCTGTCAGCTCTGTTAGCAGGAAGTTCATGTCAGAGAGTTTGCAAGTGCTGAGAGAAGCCAGAATTCTTTCCCTTAGCATTGTTCATTACAATTGTTGGTTCTGAACATGGCAAAAAATGGGGTGTAGAAGCAAGAGTCATGTTATATTTGGGAAGGCTTTAGAGATATCTCAGAGCAGTGACACAGCCATCCCAGCCATGTTTCATTTCAAAAGCCATGGTTGGCATTTTGTATTGCACCAAGAAACAGGAAAGACATCACACCACATCTCTATTCTTCCTAACCTAAAAATTGTCCCTTGCATCTCTTGCATGGGAAATTTCTTAGAGAGACTCTCAGCTGTAGAGCAGTGATTTAAAATACACATGATGAAATTTGTTTAAATAGCAGAACTTCTTGCATATTTGCCAATCAGCATTTTTCTCCACATCTCCAGGGAGAACTAGGAACAGTCTCCCAGGCTGAGCTCTTCACCTGGGCACAGCATGCATGGCGCTGCTGCTGGTTGACTGGGAGCTTACTGGTGAAAATCACTTCAGAGTAAGAAAAAGTTCCTTTCTGCCTGGGGACAGGAGGGAGTTGTACAAGATGGCTCAATGGGGAGAGCCCTCTGCCAGGCTCCTTCCATGCGTTGTTGCAGCACTGGAGCAAAGCGTGGCTGCAGGGCTGAGATGATGCTTTCAGTTCACCTGGGGCAGGAGATGCTGCTGCTGGCTGAGCTCCTACCTCCAGCCAGCACTCTTCTGTGTGTGCCATGATCCAAAGAGAAGAAAGGCTGGAGAGAAGGACAGAAGTGTTGCTGCCCAGGAGCGATGTGAGACCTGGAGTCCTGCTGCTGTTGGAGGTTGTTCTGCTGCACCGTGCTGCTCCTTCTAGAAATAGCTGAGTTTATTTCTAGTCAAATTACTCTTTTGTTATTTGCAGAATAACTCATTTTACTCCGTGGAGATGTTACTAAACCTCTTCTCAATTCTAAGGTGGAATTCATTCTAACCAAAAACCACATCTAAGCTGTCTAACAAGATGCTTAAATGTACTTGATTTGAATGCTTCAGGAATATCAATTACCCACCTTCATCAGGTTGTGCACACGCAATTAGGACACTCAGAAACACTTTGTATAAAGCACTTTCTCCCTATTTTACTATAGAACAATATGCATTTTTCTGCAATGGCACTACACAGACATGCAAAAATATTTACCGCAGTTTTGTAAAGGAATACAGTGTCAAAGTGCTGGTGAATATACTGTTGTGAGAGTGGAAAAAGATCAGGTGTTGGTGAGATTTGAGTACAGATGAATGAGATGCTAAGAGCTGAACAACCTGCTTCATCATTAGATTTCATTGCACACACAGGGAGCTCAGCTGAAGTCTTTCCCTTCAGTTCCCCTTTGGTGTAGGGCTCTAAGTCATACTGTCCTCTCCCTGCCCCATGCACAGAAGTTGACCATCTCTGTCCTGTGTACAAACATAGAGAACAGAACAATTATTTGGTTTGTGGACTTTCTGACTGCAGCGTTTTGAAGAATGATGGCTCTTATACAGTCTGGTTTGTGTTGGATGAGGTTGTGGGGCATCAGGAAAGCACATCCCAAAGAAAATGTTATGTGGTTGTGGGTTGAACACTTCAGATCTTAGAAACACTGCATTCAGTACTCTGCCTCTCTTTTTGTTCTTGCCACAGGTTGGATTTTTCCCTAGTGAGTGTGTTGAACTAATTAACGACAAAGTTCCTCAGTCTGTCACCAATTCGGTGCCAAAGCCAGGTATGTATGTTGCATTTTAAGGTGCAGTGAAGTGAAATGGAGTCTTTTCTCATGTCTTCCATGTTTAACATCTCCTTTGTACACCCTGTGTCACACTCAGTGTTGATCATCCTCTGTGCGTTCCATTGCTGCTCTTTCTCTGTGTTGACCATCTGCAGGTTCTTCCTCTCTCAATGGTACCCACTGCTAAATATCTTACAATGTTTTGTATGGTAGTAGCAGTGTTGATCTCTTGCATGGTCTGAAAGACTTTGGGCACGTGAGAACATAAGATTCCTGCAGCAATCCATGCAGCTTCCCAGCTCTTGGTGTTTTACATTCGTGTTTGTGGTTTTCTATAAGGAACACACCGGTGGTCCAAAAATGCTTCTGCTGATTTAGATGGAATAGATTAATCAGGTTTTGCAAGCTGCTTTCTCTTTGGAGTGTGTTGGAGGGAATCAGCTAGAACAGAATTGGGATCCTCATTGCCTCTGTTCTGGGTATACAGCTCCATCCACTCCTACCACCCTTTGGTTCTGTGTCAAGTACAGGCAAACCAACCACAGGCTCTGCTGATGGAAGGGAAAATAAGTAGGAGCTGTAAGCTGCCCTCCTCCTGTTGTCCTAGTGCACGTTGGAAGTGGTTACAGGTATAGGTGCTGGGATGTCCATAGAATTTACTGGTGCTGAAGCTTTTGTTTTACTCCTCCAGTTTCTTACGCACAAGTGTTTATGTGTGTGTTTATCTTCTGTATGATGAGAAGCAGTTTGAAATTGCTGATCTGTCCCAAAACGTTTTGCAGCAGGCATGTTGAGCTGGAGAGCTGCTTAACGAGGGTTCATCTGTTTTCTTTATTTTAATGATGGTCTTATCTTACGAGATTGCTGGTTATATATGCTGCAAACGGATGCAATTGCAAGGTCTGATTTTTACTGCAGGAAATGCATTTTATCAGGTCTTGTGTTAGGACTTGGGAGCTTTCAGGTTCAATGGTAAGAAGTCGTGAGCACCCTATATTATCAGCCTGCTGCATTCATCTGCATTCTCCAGTTCAGGGAAATCATTTTGGCAGCTTTTGTTATTCGTGGGAGCGTGCAAATGTATTTGCTGGGATCAGTGTCAGAGATCACTGGCAGTTGGAGGCAGTGCAGCAGGTGGTCATTCCCTAAGGGCAGTACCTCCTTCTGTTGGATGCTGAGCTCCATGCACTGTGCTCAGCCCCTGCTCTGTGCTCTGCCAGCTGCAGCATGGTGGATGAGGAAGCCTTTATGTACAGGCTGAGCTGATAGAAACAATCATAAGCGAGTGTTTATTGTTAAATATGGCTCAGGCAATTAAACGTCATGAACTGCTAGTGAGTAGATTCTTGCTATGCTTTAATGAGAGATAATGAAGTAGCATGGATTAATAAATTCTCTTTGGCTTTAACAACACACTGGGGGGTGGATTTCCTCTGTCAGTCCAGGGAAATGTTTGCTACAAAGTTATAACAAAAGCCTGAATCCTATTAAAGGTAATATGATGAGATATTGCCAAGCCACGAGGCTGTCCCTGCTGCCCTTCCCTGGCAGTCATTCCAGGCGTGCAATTAAAGGCAGAAGCAGCACAGTGAGAAGGCTTCACATGCATGGACTGCTAGAGCAAATGTTGCAGCTGTTTCTGTAATCCTCCCCTGCCCTTCCTTTGCACATAGAATCAGTGTTACTGTATCACTGCAGCGTTGCACTCCCTGTTTTCTTTCCACCTTGGATGTCAGTGCACTGTGTGATGGAAGCAGATGGCTCCAACTCTCCCTTGGTTGCTGCAGAAGTTGGGACTGGAGGCAGTTGGAAGGAGTTTGGAGCAGTCCTCCTCCCGTGGTTAAGCACATTGAATGTTGTGTTGCAGAACTGGAGGACATGAGGGAAAAAATGATGTGTGAGGGACAGAAGGGGTGAGAACATCAGGGAGGAGGAGAGAGTTTCAGTTTGCTGCTCTGGGTTCCCACAGCTGCTGTGTCAGTATGGGCAGGAGGGAGGCACAGGGCAGCAATGAGGTGCTTGAGAAGCATTGCTGCAAAGTGTGCAGCTGGGTCTGCCAAGGAACTGCACTGCTAGGAAGATGCAGAGCTTGCTTTTTGCTCGCCCGATGCATTTAATGCCTTTTAATCTGCAGCTTATGCATATATGGGATATTTTCCATGCACTTTAGTATCCACATAAACTAAATTTCCTCCATTTAGATACATTTTAAACATTAGATTGGCTTTTTCCCTTGAATAGAGGCTTTCCTAAAGGGAACCACTTGGAGCTTTTGACCTTCCCTAACATTGTCAGGGTCTTTCATCCAGAATTAATGATAAGTTGTAGATGTGGGGTTGATAAGGCATGCTTATCAGCATCCAAACTTTATTTTCTTTAATCAAAGTTTGGTGTGCAGAGCTTCCAAGACGTGTTATATCTGCAGCATAAAGCTCTTTGCCTTAAAGGACTTCACAAATGTAGGACTGCTCGTGCTGTTTAATTGTCCATAGATTTGGCTGCATTGAGTAATGTAATGAAAAGCAGATGGAAAGCAAAGAACTTCCTGCCCTGTGTTTTTACTGTTATTTACAGAAAGAGGTTTTGATTTGCAGAAGTGATGAGGGCAACATTTTAATGGAACCATAAAACATTGCAATGGTCTTCAATCCAGTACCAATAATGACAGAAGTTCAAATGGAAACAAAAGGCAGCAAAGGGAGAGGAGCGCTGTGCTGAAGTGCAAACTGCTTCTCAAATAAGTCTTTCCATGGGCTGTGCAAGTCCTAACTGTACTTTTGGGAATTGCCCGTGGGTTGTGGCTGCTGCATTTCCTCTTCTTTTCCATCTCTGCCCAGCTCTGGCTGCCTCTCTGCAGCAGTGTCTGTGTGCTCGTGCTTTCCCTGCTCACTGCTTTGCACACATAGCTCTGCCAGGCAGTGTGTCTCAGCTGTCTGTCTCACCCCATTCTATCTCATAACTGTGGATATGTGTAGTCTGACAGTATTTAAAACCACCAACTGTGCTTCACCTCATCCATGCACTTTGCCCCATGCCTGGAGGTGCTGGCATTGCTGTTGGTCTGTAAGCATGCTTGCTGGTGGGGAGCATCTTGTTCCCATTGGAGCACAGCTGCAGTTGTCAGTTTGAGCTCAAGTGAAGAAATGGGGGGTAAGAAGGCAACTTTTTTCCAAAAAGAGTGTTTTTAAAAACTCAGGGATAGTTCTCACCCATCCTCCATCCTGCTCTGGGCAATGGAGTCAATGGGCTCAACAGCTCTGCCCACGTTTGTGGAGGGATGTTTTTCAAGTTCTTCTCTGATCCATTCATTTAATTCAGATTTAACAAGGAGATGTGCTCTTATTATATGAAATCAAGGGTATGTGAAGGGGTGTTTATTTAAAAGATGGAGAAGAATAAGGTGCAAATAGATGGGACGTGCTGCAGATGGCAGGGCTGAACAGCCATTTGACACTGGTGAGTGCATAATGTCTTAATTAGTGTTTTTATAAGGAAAATATGGAAAGAAAATGTACCTAATTAGTACCATTCTCGTTAACCTTCAGTAAACAAACTGTTTCAATAAAGCTAGATCAAATGAAAATGTTACTGAGGCAATGCAGGTGCTGTTTGCAGGGTGGAAGCAGACAGGGAGCAAACACACAACACACTCAGGGCTCCTAAAGCAGTCCATGGTCAGAGGACAGAACACTGCTGTCAGCACTGACAAACCTAAGGACCAATCCTTGATGAAATCGTGTTTTCTCAGCTCCTATGGAGTGAGAGGACAAAGGTTTGCGGATGAAAGGTCAGCAGTGCAGTGTGCAGTGTGCTGGTGGTTCCCCTGAGCAGCTGGGAAGGGACCTCAGCAGGGCAGTGCCAGCATCGCATCACTGCTCTGATCTGGGGGGAGATGACATTTCCTGGGCTTTGTGTCTTCTGCATTCCATCCAAACATGAAGCTCACGCCTGGGGCAGCAAAGGCTGAGTCTGCCTTGTGTGCAGTGAGTGATTTTGGGGGGGGAAAAACCACTGACAAGAGGAAAACGTTGCATCTTAGGCAGTGAATGCAGGGGATGGAATGTAAGATAAAGCAGCTGTCTGCTTTAGCTCTGTGAGAAACAGAGGAAAGCTGAATATGTAAGAAAACCATTTATGTGCACAACAAATTAACAAATTTGTGAGGTATTTTTAATTATTGCTGCTAATGGATCAGCGTTGTCTGTTTATATAAAGACACGCTACAGCTTCCAGCCCCATTTCTGACTCAACAAAGTGCTTAACCATAAACACATGCTTAGCAGGCACTGCAAGGACTGCAAACAAAGCAGAGGTTTGGCTGTGCTGCTCAGCAGGGTGGGCCTTGTGCAGAGTTCAGGCATGCCTGGTGTGTTGCTCCTGAGCTGGGACATGCTGGGTGGGGAATTCCTGGATCCCAATGGATTTCCAAAGCCATAAGTTTCTTTCTTCCTGGTTTCCCCCTTGTTTCCATCTCTCTGTTCCCTTTCTTCCCCCTGCACACACCAGGCAGTGGCACTGATGCTCTGAAGGATATCCAAGAATCCGAAACAGAGCTCAGTCTGACACGTGCCTTTGTAAAACTTTGGACATAAGGCAGAACACAGCAGGGAAACAAAGCAACTGCTTCTCAGCCTCTTTTTAGGCCCTGCCAGTGCTGATGTGAGGCTCCCAGCAATAACCTATTGCTGTGCCTGCAAATGTCCTGTTTTGCCATTGAGCTCTCACTTACACGCACAGCTCCTTCTGGGGTGTTGCTGGGATGTCGTAAATCAGTCTTAAAATTGGATATGCAAATACTGTGTGTGTGCCTATCTATATTAAAAAGAACCAATATATATGCGTGCATGTAGAGATGCATATGTCCTTTCCCTGTGTACACACTTCCAGCCCGTTGGCATGGAGATGGGGCTGTGTTACCATGGTAACGGGGATGCAGGGCTCCAGCTGCTGTTCTGCTGGAGAGCACAGGGTGGGCGATGCTTCTTCCTGAGCACTGGAGGAGGAGATGCACTTAGAAACCAACAGCATCTCTTAAAGGAGCTCTGCCTGCAGCTCCCAGCCCTGCCAAAGGTGTGCAGGCTGCAGTTGTGTTTAACCCTCTGTGATTCATCCTCCAGCATTGGCCAAACTCAGTTGTGATCTATTCTGTGTATTTTTAAAAGCTCTGTTTTCAATGTGAAAACTGATTGCAGCAGTGTGTTTATATAACACACGTGTGTTTGTACCAGAACTGAAGGCTGGATGTGTGCTGTGGTCATTGCTGAGGCAGCCCTATTCCTGCATCCGCCTGCATCCTCAGCAGCCCCACTTCTCTGGGAATTCAGGTGTTTTCTTGGCTCATCTCATCTGACCTCACCTTTTTTGCTGTTTTTCATGACCTTATCACATCACTGATTCTGCACGCAGACATTGCTAAGAAAGACTGCTTCATTTTAGACCATGTTCTGGAGGAAAGAACTTGCTTGAATGAGAGAGAAAAGAAATGTGGTTAAATACTGGAGTTTTATGGCACTGTAAATGCTCTTAATGCATCCATGATTGCACAGAGAGAGCAGAAAACAACTTTTTGTACTTCAACTACCAGTCTTCTTGTGGCTCCTATGTGCAAAGCTGCTCCTGATGTCCCAGTGCTGAAATCTACATCTCTTCTTCCATTGCTGTCTTCTAGAGTCACCAAAGGAAGAACTGCTTTTTAACCAGGCTTTAAGGCCTTATTTCACTTCTGTAATGAGTGGTTTGTTGGATGCTTACTTTAAAAGACGAATTTACTTAGCAGTATTTTGCAGGTAGTTTGCATTTCGAGGGCAGCTGTCTGCCTGCTCCTGCAGCATCTCTTCTGCCCCTTTTGGGGGAATCAACTGAAACAAAGTCCTAAAAGTGAATGAATATCAGGTATTTTTTTCTGCAGACTGTGACTGTGAGAACATCCTTTTATCTGTAACTTGGTTTTGAATTCAGCCTCCGGTGGCAAACCTGAAATACTGACCACATAAATGCAATCTATAAACCCCAGGCTAGCTCATAAGCGAGGGATGAGCAAGAATGTTAAGTGTTGCAGATAAATTCCTGGGGACACACAGCATTAGGAAGTCAGTGTTTTTTCCTCCTTAATCCTTTAATCCTTGACTGGTGCAGCTGTTTGTGGCAGTGGTAGGAAGCAGAACTCCCACATTTGGGCAGTGTTTGTAGGCACCCACGGATGTGCTTCTTACCCACAGAGTCTGTCTGGAGTCTTTGGTAATGTTTGCAGTTGATGTGGTGTTGGCAGGCTGGAAAAAAAGAGATTTTTGTTGGTTTTGTCATGATGGTTATCTGGTGTTTGTGAGTGAACTGATTGAAATTCTCTTCTTCTCTGGATGTGATGGTTTCCCTCCAGGAGAACAGAGGGTTTGGGTGTTACAAAAGGCTCTGCGGTGTGGGGAAAGAGCTGCAGGAGAAGCCTGTGCTACACCAAAAGGGCATCTGCACGTTCTGGGGACCTGAGGTGGGGAGATGGATGCAGTTTGGTTTTGTCTGTTTCATTCACAGCATTTCTTTTTTTTTGCCTTTTTAGCTGAATTTCTAGGTCAGCTCCAAGCCCTGCCCGTCCTCTCCTTCCCTCCCAACCCCCACACCAGAGAACCTTTGTCATTGCAGAAACAAACAGCCATGTGTGCAAAGCAAGCGCTTTATCTCCCGTGAGCATTGCCTGTGCAGTCACGTGCGTGGTGAGCAGAGGGCTGATTGCTCTGCACCTCGTGGCACAGTGACAGCACAGGTGTGGGACAGCAGTGAATGAGGCCTCTGTGTCCAACCTGGGCCAGATCCACGCTCGTGTTTTTCCTGGCGTAGCCGGTCGTGCTGTAAGGAAGAAAAAGGTAGCAGCCCTGTGCTCAGGGAGCGAGTTCTACACACCCCAGCATGGGGAGAAGGAAGATGCGGATTGATTGATTCTAGTTTTAAATGGGGAGGTTGGTGGCCCTGCATGTGGCAGGGAGGTTGGAGATTCGTGATCCTTGAGGTCCCTTCCAACCCTGGCCATTCTGTGGTTCTGTGATTTCTGCACTCCCTCTGTGCCGTTTCTTCTGGGTGAGATCACTGCAGGCTCTCTGGGACCCATAGCTGGTAGCTTTGAGCTCCCAGTATTCAAGGGGTGGATGTGTGGTGAGCCTGGTGTTTCTTGGGGTGTCTGAGCTGGAAAAGGAAAGCAATAATGGTGGTGTATGAATCAGTGCACAGTCTGTGTATCCTGTCAGTAACATGAAAGCACTGCGTTAGTGCTTCTCTCATGGAACTGAAGGTATTTGCAGGAGGTGGTGCTGGGGCGGCCGTGCCCAGTGCTCTGTGCTCCTTCTCACTGCTCTCCATGTGTTCCAGTTGGAAGTTCTTGTTATTTTAAAATGAGGCTTTCTCACAAGCTCTGTCAGAGCGGGACTCGGCTCTACGAATAGTTGGCTTGAGCAAAGCTCTGTGTTTGTGCTAAGAGCTCTGAATTCCTGGCAGAAAGGTGGTCGGTTCCGCTCTCCTTTTCCATGCATAATTGTGAATCATTCCTGACTAATTGGATGAGTGCAGGAGCCAAGTTGTTGAGCCACAACAGAAAGCTCTCCAGGTGGCTTCAGCCCTAGCCGGTGGCTCTGACCTCTCCTGGCAGTGGCACAGGGTCACAGCGATGCTCACATCAAACCTCTGCTTACAAGCTTCTGCTGTGCGCCGTGCCCTGCCATCCCTCCTTCCTCTCTGCTCTCCCTCCCTCCCTCCCCCCAGCAGCGACCTTAAGCTGCAGCACAGCAGAGATCTCAGCATTGCTCTGGCCTTTAGGATTTGCCCCCTTTCAGCTTGTGTCTATGATTACTCTGGAAGACTCTGCTGATCTGAAGTTTCATCTGCAGGATTTCATTTAAGAACTCGTGTCGGTGTCGTGCTCATTCTTCTTCAGCACTGCATCCTGTAACTGCAGCAGAAAGCTTGCATCAAATTCTTTGACCTGTTCTCATGGGAACTTGCTTTTGCTAAAGGGAAGGTGAGTGAAAGTCCTCTCTTCCCCACTTGTTCTGTGTCATTCCTAACTGCTTTTTTTTTTATACCTTTGTGAATGAATGTCACAATGCACTCAGATGTGTTGGGTCCTATAGTAAAAAAAAACAAAGAAGCAGACTCGTTTTGCTGTCAGTTTTGAGCATCTGTATGACTGCTCTGCAGCCCTGTGCGGGCTGATTTTCTGTTCTGAATTGCTGTGTGTGCCTTCTGCCTGTGAATTTTGGATAGCGTTGCTTCTTCTGCATCCGTTTGCTGTTTGTGTTGGGATTGTAGTGATGGTTATCAGTGGGTTTGATAGGAAGAACGTTCCTGGTAGCAGGATGTGGGTTCTGTATGTGCAGTGGCTGTACCTGGGCACACACACAGCCGGATTCCAGCAGTCACGGTTGGCTGCTAAGGAAAAAAGAAATGTGATGTGGTCACAGTCCAAGCAAAATGATCCAGCAATAAATACTGAGTAAGTAGCTGGAGAAAAGCGTTGTTAGGAGATATGAGTCAGCAAGCAATTCTGAAAATAACACATTTGAACAGCGAAAGAAGTGTTTCACCTCCTGATGCATATCTGCATACAGAGAAGCAGATTCCTCTTTAATCTCCTGACCCTGAGGTTGCCCAACTGACCCAGTGAGCCCACGGTTCTGAGATGGATTGATGAAGTGAACTGAGGCACTGGGGGTCAGCGTGGCTCAACATTGCACGGCATTAATTCCTCAAGCAGATGCAGGTAATGCCATTCAGCGGAGAGCAGCGGGGCTGCGGGGCTCAGCCCTGCCAGGTTTTGTCCCCACTGCCCTGTGCCTTCTGCTCGGGGCTGGGGGTGCTGATACAGCCAGGATTGGAAATCAGGCTATAAATGAGGTCACGGCAAAACGCTCTGTGTCGTTTGGCTTTGGTTTTAAACAACAGACCTGAGCAGAATTCGGAACAGAAATATTTTATTTATTTATTTATTTTCTCAGTGATCAGATCGGCGCGGTCACAAAGCGTGTTGGTTCGCAGCCACGCGGGTAGGAAGGAGCGCTGCTTCCTTAGCGCTGCGGTCGGGAGAGAAGCGAAGCTCCCGGTGCTCAGGTCCGGTCCGGCCGTGCCCGGGTTGGGCAGCAGATCCGTGCTGGCTCCTGGGGAAGGCTCCGCCCGGGCGCGGGGGGGTGAACAGGCGTCCCATAGCAGCCGTTAGCAGGCCTTTGACCTTAGCCCGGAGTTCTCTGTACCCTCTGTACTGTGAAGCGCAGTTTAGCTCCGTGCGAGGAATGGGAAAGCTGTGGGCAAACCCGTCTCGATAACGGAGGTTGGGAGGGGAAGGGACGCGATCGGGGCCGTCAGGAGCGCTGCCCGAACAGAGTCGCGTCCCTCTGCGCTCCGTCCCCGGCTGCGGGTGGAAGGAGGCACCTGGGGAGGTGGAGCCGGGCGGCGGGGCGCCGTGCCGGGGAGGGGCCTGAAGGATCTCGGGGGCGGTGAGCTCCGAACCTCCGCTCCGATCCGCGCCGGCTGCAGTGAGAGCCGCGGGAGCCCCGGGCTGCGCGGAGCCGGGCGGGCGCTGCCGCCGGAGCACGTCGGGAAGGTAAGGGAGCGGAGCGGCTCCGGTTCCTTCCTTATGTAAGGTTTGCGTTTGTCGGTCCTGGCGGCCACTTGTTGCCTAGTAACTTGACAGGTCTTCGGTTTGCCGCTTTGGGGAACGTCTTTAGACGGCTTTTCCTACCGAGCGCTGCTGTGCGCTGTGCGGGATGGGAGCCGCAGCCCGGGGCTGTGCCCGTAGCAGAGGCCGGTGGAAGCCCGCACGCCTCCCCTCTTTGCCACTTCTGTTTCGCTTTTACAAACCTCTGGTTTCAGGTTTCTGTCGCACCTTCCTGCTTCCTAGATCCGCAGCCATAAACTGTGTTTATTGCACTTAGGCTCGGGCCATGGGTGTGTAGCAGGCCGGAGCTGATAAGGAGTTCATTTTGGATCTGGGAGGGTTGGTGTGAGGATTCCCACCGCGATCCCAGGGGAGGAAGAATTCCCGAGCTCCCAGACCCCCTTCCCTTTGCATGCTCTGCTGACCGGGGTTACCCACGGGTTTAAACCCCTCCAAAGAGGCGGCTGACAGATGGGCATGTCTAACATTTGCATTTCAATAGACCTTTGCATATCACTTTGTTTCCCCTCTCCTCTCAGACCGCCGCTTGGAGGACGTAGGATGCATTCCCAAGCATTAATATTATGGATGGTATTGTTTGCAAAATGGGGCTTCCTATTTAGAACTGCTCGTCCATTGTGTGTCCGAGCCCCGGGGCATCGAGTGCAGCTCTGGGAAACAAAATTCCCAGGAGGAGCAGTTAGTGGGATCATAGCTGCCCCATTGCAAAGAGCCACGGCTCGTCTGTTCCTATTTGTTCAGAAAGCCTCCTAGAAGCTACCGGCTATTTTAAGGACCTAGTGCCCTGCGGGGTCTTATTATTTATGAGAGAGCAGGCAGGAGGCCTTCCCTTTGCACTCCTCCTCGACCTCCTTTGTTCCGGGCACCACACAGGCATGATGAAAGAGTCACTGGAAATCAAAGCTCTGGGCTGGTATGAAAAAGGAGAAGAATAAAGCACGCAGAACAATGCAATGTCTGCATTCCTGAGTCTTAGAAAGTAGATGTAGTTTGCTGCGAGTCCACAAATGCGTTGGGCCTGATTTTCAGTAAAGCTTTTGTATGCTTCAGGAGTGTAAGGAGATGTATGGGAATACATAATTCTCATCCTTGGTGCTGTATAAAGTGACTGACATGAATGTGTCCTGTGTTACTTGTGTTCAATATCATTTCCTCTCCAGGCGAGTGCAGATTTGGCTTCCAAAGCCAGAATCCTCACGGGGGTTAATGTGGGTGTCAATAGCTGAAGTAGAAACAGTTGAAAAAGTCAGGGTTGTGAATAGGCAAAGAACTGTCCTGATGTCAACCCTGGCAGAGTAGGTCACGGCAATGTGGAAGTGGCTGGTGTGGATGGTAAACATCTGCCCTCTGGCTAATGGAAATGGAGATAGGGATCTTCAGTGCCAGCCTGGGAGAGCTGCAACAAGAACTGGGAGGCATGCAGTGCTCCCAGTGTGACAGGTCTGTGCTGGGTTTGGCCGTGTGGTTTGGGGGAAGGGAGATGCTGTGCCCTGAGCTGAGCCCTCCTCAGCCCAGGTGGGTTGCTCACATCCCTTTCTGAGGCAACAGCAGCTCCTTTCCCAGTGCCTTACATGAGAGCAGACTCCCTCTCAGTCCAGAACTGGGTCTCACCTGGCAAACTCGCTGTTATTCAGCTTCTGCTGTTCGGTGATTCATGTCGGGTCTTTTTTCACTGCTTGCCTCCTCCCACCACCTGAGCCAAAGAGAGCTGCATGCAGAACTGGAGGAACTTGACTGCAGTCACTCCGGTTATCCTGGTTTGGCTGATGTCAGAACTGGGCTTGGATGACAAGTGAAGGCTCTGGGCTGTGTGCGTGTGTCTTGATGGTACTCAGAGTTGGCTTTGGTTACTGTCAGGTTTTTGGACAATCCCCTGCAGCAGTGCTGCTGTTTGTGTCAGCAGTGTGGGTGAGGAGCCAGCAGCCACGCTCTGACTTCAGGGTGTTCTGAAGCTTTTTGGTCAGGGGAGGGTACAGCACGGGGCATTTGGCTGGGGTTTGCAGGCAGCAAGAATAAGGGAGGGCAAAGCAGTTCTCCTTCTAGTCAGAGCGAGGCTGGGAGCTGTTGGTGTCCCTGGTGGACAGATAGAGGTTCGGTTGTGCTAGTGATGCACTGCCTCTGCCAGAGCATGGCTTTTCAGGAGGATCATTAATCCCCAAGGTGAGCAAGATAAGCAGGAGGGCTGCACTGAGCTCCGCTGGGATACGTAGAGATTTGACATAGTGTAGAATGAACAAAAAAAAGACAGGAAAAAAAATAGTGCAGGTGTCCCTTCTGCTCCTTTTCTCCTAGCTCTGCATCTCCCAGCTCACGCTCCTCATCCCGCTGCTGCCCTGGTGTTGCCTGGCTGTTACCTTTTTCCCACTCCCATTGCAAGGACCTGCATTACCTGACTGAAGCCCATCCCTGCTGCTTTGTCACTACCACTATTAGTGCTGCTTTTTTTCCCCAAATATAAGGGAAGCATGTTAATAGAATTAATAGTTTAATAGAATTAATGGGTTGACCTTGTCAGCTCGTGTACCTTTGATACCTCTCTCTTTTCTCATTTAGCCTTCAGCTGTGATTTATGTCTCCTGACCACATACTGCTTCCCCCAGTGTAGAGATGCTCTCCTTCAAGAAATGAATTCTGAGATGTCCTGTTTCCTCAGGAGCTCATATGATCTTCATGCTCCTTTATGGCCTTTGAGTTGATGAAAAGGTCGGGCATCTCTTTACCTGGAAAGTGCTGCAGATTTCTTGGTACCAGACTTCCCTGTCTGTGGGCAGGTGATGCACCTGGCCTTGCACTTCCTGCTGTTGTCCCATTGTGAATACTCCAGAAAATTCGTCAGCAAAGTGCCTGGGAAGAATTTCTGTCAGTGTGAATGGTTCTTCTATGTATTTCCTCCTGGAGGCATAGAAGCCATCTCCAGACTGTTCAAACTATGGGTGATGTGTGTGTGCACCATCACAGATGTGCACTTCATTAGGCTTTGTGAACAAGAGCAGCAACGTTACTTACCAGTCTGAATGATCTCTCCATGGTTGTGGTGCTTCAGAGTAGCTGGAATTATGTGCTTATTCTTGGCCTGTTCTTACCATCCTAGTTATGTCTGATGATTTTTATCGAATGAGAATGAAATGAAGCACTTTTAACCTATTTTCTGACTTCTTGTGACACAGAGGCTGGCCTCAGCTGATGTCAGCTGGTAAATGCTGCAGCATCACGGTGCTCAGCGGTCGTCGTTTGCTTTCACTGAGCAAATAAGCAAATACACACTTATCAAGGCTGTTAGATATGAGGTAGAAGGATAATTTCAGACTCAGATCTCTGGAATTCTGAAATCTTCCTAAAAATCTTTATGGCCAGCAAGGGAGCCCAGCGGTGTGGTTACTGATGTGGTGGTTGGTCCCATTCAAGAGCTAAAGGAGTGTGATGGCGCGTGGTTCCAAATTCTGGTTGGGTTTTTAGGGCTGTATAAATTAGCTTCCAAAATAGAATCTGTTGTGGCAGGAGGGAAGAAGCAAAATGCCCCGTTGCTAAGGAACATGACAGAGAACTGGGAGATGTGACTCAGTTCTTGGCTTTGTATGATTTCTCTCCAGTAAGATGTGGGTCCACAGAGCACGTCTTGCTAAGTGTGAAGGGAAGGATATTAAAAATATTGACTGAGGTTTTAAGAAGAGCTTGAGAGAACTGTTCTGAGGGGAAGCAGCTGAGCTAAGTCTGCTCAGCAGTGGTTGTGCAGGTAAACCTGTTTGCAGTCAGTGTGCAGGATCAGGAGCACATCAGATAGGTGGCAGCTCCGCTGAGTTTTGATATGCTCCTGGTTCCCATTGCTGCTCTTTCTCTCCCCACAATGGAGTTTAATTCTGGAGGAAAATGGGTCTCTGGGGGCTGATAGACTGGAATGATTTCAGCTCGCCTTACTGTAAATCTCTCATCACAGGGGATGGATTTCCTTTCATTTCGCAATCCCTTGCTATGCTTCTTTTTTTTTTTATGACATTCCCACACCTCTTGATTCCATCTTTGATTTTGTGTCTGGGTGTTGCAGTTTGTTGATGTGTTATGACCCAAGCACGTGGCCCTGCTTTGCCCTTAGCTCTGCAGCAGCTCTCAGCAGGGGCTGCTTGGGCTCAGCAGCACGCAGCCCCTGGGGGGAGCAGGAGAAACAAACAGTGATGTGTGCTGGAATGTGGGTCAGCAAGCAGCTCAGATCTTCTCCCAGAGTCCAAGTTTACCAATTGTCTATTAGAAAACATGCTGCTATCAACAATCCCGTGGAGGGGGTTTATTTCCAGGAGCGGGTTGGAAGGGGACAGGCAATGGATGTGTGAGGATGTGCCATAGGAAGCTGCCATTATCCTGCTGGAAGTATGGTGCTGTGTGTCTGTGAGCACTTTGCTCTTATGTGCGCATAAACTGCAAGTGCTGAGAGCTGCTCATGTCTGCTTCTCTTAATTTCCCCATTCTCTGAGGAGAGGCAGGAGATGCTCTCCTGGGATGCAAGTGTCTCAACATCAATGTTGTCTGTATTTTATTTTGTTCTCAGTGTGCTGCAGTGAGAAATGACTGAAAAGGAGAGGGGAAAAGCACAGAAAGATTTGGTTACACAGTCAGGCTGCGTTTATTGAGAGAATTCTCCTCTTTGGTCCCCGTGATTGAAAGCCAAGGGGTCAGGAGGCAGAGCTCATTCTGCTTGTGCTGCCGTGGACAACTGCAGTGGACAACTGCTGTAATTAAATACTACATTTCAGAAATGGTCTCCATTAGAGTTTCACAGCCCATCCATGATACTGCTGGTTCAGCAGGTTGCTTTGATCCAGGTCACTTCCATGATTCAGCTCCCAGTGCAGCCCTGCAGGGGGATGCGGGAACCCGGAAGGAGTGCTGTGATGCTCAAAGGAAGGTGGGCATGTCCTCAGCATGTCCTAAGTGATGCATGGGGGCACTCAGCCCTCAGTAACCCAGGAAAAGCACTTTGTGCTGATCTGCAGCCGTGAAAGCGCTTTGAAGCAACTGCTGGCTGACACATTTCTCCAGGAAACGAGCTGTGTAAAGTGTATCCTGAAGTGCTTTACAGTCTGCGGCATGAGGGCGAGCAAGCCCTGCTTTTAATGAAGTAATTGTTATTTAATAGTTTTTATCAATGTCAGGGGAGTTTGGGGCCTTGCTTACACTACAAAGACTGGATGGAATGGCAACAACGGCACAGATTGATCAGCGATGGCAGCTTCCCAGAGCCACAGCAAGCCTGGCACGGAGCTCTGCTGCTTTTCCCTCCGTGCACAAAGGCTTTGGCCAGCACAGCTGTGGCACTGAAGGGTGTGGTATTTTTTGCACTCCTAATTGATGTATTCTTGCCAGCAAAACTTTAATAAAAGTAGTCCAACCTTGGGTTATTTTTTGACTGTTATTTTTTTTTCGCAGCCATTCTCACTGTGGCTGACAGTTTGCCTTTGCTTGCTTGGCCAAACCTGCCCTTGGAGGGAGATCAGCCCTCTTCTTTCTAGGAGAGCTGCAGCTTCTTGATAAACAACTTGTTTTACAGCGTTTGCATTTGAGATGGAAAGTAATGTGGCTAAATATTAGGATTTTCGCTTAGTTGTTTTAGTTATTTCTGTTGCTGATTCTGCAGCCCCAGGAACGTACAGATAGGCTGATGAAGAAGAGTAGGAAAGGGTTCAGTAGTTTGTCCAGATTTCCATAGCCTGGAACAGTTTTAGGTCCGTTTCTGGTGTAGATCCTCTCCCTGGGTCCATTACGTTGTTGCACTCCTCAGTTTGGGCTGGCAGAGCTGGAGTACTGGGTTGGCACATTGATGTCCTTGCTGCTGCTGGAGCTGACAGCAGAGGTTTTGGTGCGGTGTTCTGGAGTAGAAAACATTTATTCTGTGGAATTCTTGGTAGCAACCTGGGTGTCAGTGTTTATACAGAAACTGGGACTGCTGTGCTAGCTTAATCAAAACAGAAATGAATCAGAAATGAAATCTCTTTGGATATGCTTTGCTGGTTTGAGGGTCAAATGATGCCAGAAGAGCTGGAAGTGGGATGGAAAGCATTTCTCCTTTATTGCTATTGGCCCCAAGACAGCAAACCTGACAGCCTCCTGTGTTCTTGTGATAGCTTATCCTGATCAGACACCTACGTGCTTTTTTTGTTCCTTTTGATAACCTGTCAGCAAGGAGAGCAGTGCTGGAGTTCTCTCACATTTTCTCCCCCCACTCCAAAGAAGCCTGACTCCTCTTATCAGTGAATCATTCCTGCCTATGTGTAAGCCCCAGAAGTTGCTTAAGGCTGAGAAACTCTCGTAGGGAGGGCAGTGATTCAGAGAAAGCTGTTTAAGCAAAGAAGCATGCAGCTGTTCCCCTGGGCTGGGGTAGGCAAAGCTTGGGTTCCTTTGTCTGCCCAAGCACTGCCTGGCTCTGTCATGGATTGCTGCTCTGTGTTTGCAGGGCTCTGCTTAATGGTGCAGAAAACACAACAGTTATTTTAACCTGTGCTGAGCAGCCTAAGAGCAGATTGATTCTGTCTGAAAAGGGTCTCCGTTCTGCATAGAGGTGTAAGTGTGTGTCAGTGCCAAGCAAAGCACACCCTGGCATCACTGAGATGTATGCACTGCACTATGCTGCTGGTCAGAGGTGCTGCCACAGAGTCATCATTTCTGCAGCATTGGGATTGGATGTTTTTCTCAGTTCTTCCATTATCTGATGGATTTGGTTTTCATTAAGTCAAGCCAGAACTGCATGCATTGTGTATGAAATGATTCAGTGAGTACGTGTGTACTATTTGTCAGACTGGTAGAAAGGTCTGTCCTGGGTCTGCCAGCCCTGGAGGCATTATCACAGCATCCCAATGGTGTCACCCTGCATGGCTGCACACAGGTCAGAATGAGACCCCGTCTGCCTTTGGGCAGGGCTGGTGGGAGCTGATAAAGGAGCTGTTACTGCACTGTGATGGGCACAACCAAAATCTGCCCCAGCTTTGTTTGGTGTGTCAGCACGGTCTGCTCATTTGTTGTGTGTAATTAAAAAGCCCCATCAAACTGAAAACATTCCTGTAATTAAAGTCCCCATCATCACAGTTTGTCCTGCTCACTGCTTCTGTGTTTCATTAAATGTTTTGGTTGGAGTGCTGAGAATGCAGACCTGGGTTTTGCTGGGGATGTGGGGATGTCAGGTGTTCAGATGTATTTTGGTGCTGCGTATCAATGTAGTGCTGCTAAAAGGGACCTGATGCAAAAGCATGTTTTGCTAGCTCAGCCTTGTTCCTTCTGCACAGGTGAATACTGCAGCATCCATGGGCAGTAATTCCCACCCAAAGTCACATTCCAGATCAATGTTTCTTTGTGTTAAATGCTTTCCTTACAGCTCCCACGTCACCTCTGCTGCCCAAGAGTCAGAACAAAAGCCAACTCTTTATTACCAGACTTTAGAAAATGTCTTTTATCTGCATGTCATAGAGTCATAGAATGGCCTGGGTTGAAAAGGACCACAATGATCATCTAGTTTGAACCCCCTGCTATGTGCAGGGTCACCAACCAGCAGACCAGGCTGCCCAGAGCCACATCCAGCCTGGCCTTGGATGCCTCCAGGGATGGGGCATCCACAGCCTCCTTGGGCATGTGATTGTCAGTAGTGTTCTTACAGTTTTAACTTGCAACATCGGATGTGTTGTGCTCGGCCTTGTCCAACTGATCCCAATCTGAAACAAATTACTTTCTTCATTTTGTTGTGCAGTGTCAAAGAAACACGGCAAGCTCATCACCTTCCTTCGTTCCTTCATGAAGTCCCGCCCAACCAAACAGAAACTGAAACAGAGGGGGATCCTGAAGGAAAGGGTGTTCGGCTGTGACCTGGGAGAGCATCTACTCAACTCTGGCCAGGATGGTAAGGAGCAGCTCAATGCTGAGTTTTTCCTCTGCTGAGAATGTAAAAGTGAAAGAGGGATCATATCTAGCAAGGGGCAGGTTGGTACCAGTGGAGAAATATGTGATGGGAATTGATGGCTGAAAGATTAATTGAGGCTAATGCTAATTGGAGGCGAACGTGATGGTTCGGCGTGGGAGCACTGGAGATGAGCTCTCCATCTCTTGAAGTCTTTGAATAAATACTAAATATTTTTTATTATTAAATAGAAGGAAAGGCAGGGAAATAAACATTGCTGTGTATGTGAGAGGATTCACTGTTGTGGTGAGAGAAGAGTAGATGGAGAGGGTAAAAGTGAGATGGAAGGGCAACAGCTGAGAGGTCTGATGCTCTGTTAAACGAACACTGAGGCAGCGGGCTCAGATGGTGTAGCTGGAAGTTGCATTGCATGTCTGTGCACCCAGAGGGAACGTGCAAACAGAGCAGAATGTGCAAACAACCTCCTGCAGAATGTTGTCTTTCTGTGAGCACAGCCAGCAGCACTCTCCTTCTGCACCTCTGTCAAAAGGAGAATACATTGGCATGAGGTGTCCAGGAGGAAAGTGATACAGCAGTGATATTATTGGTGCAACAGGAGTCCAGGTGACAGCATCCTGCAGAGCTCTGTAGGTGTGCTCTGCTTTCAGCTCCCTGATAGGCAAAGCTTTATCTTAGTTCCCCTGAATTTTTGAGTTAGGGCTTCACTGAGGCAGAAAATGCATCTCAGGCTGGCGTGACAGAACTTGTGTCTGCAGAACTGCAGAACATAATGGCTCTGCTTACTGGAGTTTCTCCCAGGGAAGGGTGGCTGGGTGTGATAGGATGCAAGCAGGCTGTTGTTGCTATTGCCTTTTCGTTTTTGATGATGCAATTTGTCAATTTTATAATTGTTGTGTAGGCACCTGAGAAGTAACCCTATAAACAGGCATAGGGAGGGAGGTAAGGATGGTAAAAAATGTTTGCAAGAACAGCAGTAGGGATGAGTACTGTGTCTTAAAATCTCCCTTTATGACTGGTGACTCATGTTGGGGATTGCAGTGATTATGGGCTGGCAACTGTAACATCCTGGTTTAGGGTTCAGGTTTGTGTTGTTTTTTTTTTTGTTATTTTTTTAATTCCAGTTTGTAGTGTGTTTACACTTTGGGCCATTTTGTGTTAGTAGTACACGGGCACATTGTTTGCAGTGAAAGCAGCACAGCCTGCCCTTCTTGTTCCATGTGGAAGTGCTGACTGATGGGATGATGTCTGTAGGAGTAAAACCAGTTTTGATGTGAGAGATTTTTGACTTTTCTCTTGGGTTTAAATCTAGCCAAGGCCATGGTGGTGCACCCCTCAAGCATGCTTCCTTATGCAATACACACCCAATGGCCATCTCAGCCTGCCTTGGGAGCACCATCTCCATTTAATTTTAGTGCATTACTCATTTGTTGGCTCCTCTGGGCTTTGAGTGCTTTCCCTGCCGCCACTTGAAAGCAGACCGTGCTCAGCAGGGAGCAGCTCATTCTGCATCATCCTGAGGGACATTCCCAGTGCGATCTGTGCCCCTGGTGCTTTGCTGTATAGAGCTGCAAGGTGCAGCAAATCCAGCGCAGTCCCCAGTGGTGAAGTCTCTGTGCCCTCAGTGAGTAGGCAGCCTTTTTTTTCCCCTGATTTTTTTTCTCTCAAAGGAAACCAAACAGAACTGAAATGTAGCCCGACCCCAATTAGACAGATCTGTGCTGGCGGAGGATGTGTTTGTTTAGCGTGGGAGCTGCTTAAATGCTGCATTGCAGCATCCGTACCGCGTCCTCAGTTGCGCCTCAGAAGGTTGGGGAACGTTGCTGTCCCTGCTCTGTGGCTGCACACGGTGCTGTGGTTGCTGTGGGCTGTGCAGGGGCTGCTGATGGAGCCCTGCAGGCCCTGATAGCAGCTGGTTGGGTGCTGCACTGAGATGCAGCAAACTCCTGGACCAAAGCTGAGGGATCCCTGTGCAGGGATGTGCAGGGTGTTCAGGTGTGTGGGGGATAATGGGCTGGAATCACTTGGATTACAGAGGCTGAGGTGTAAATCCTGGCAGTTGTTTGCCTGCACTGAAAAGCTCCTGTTGCCCTAAACTGGATGGAAATATTGCTTCTCTCTGGGCAGTTGGAGTTGCAGGCTAACCCTAATGTGCCCTGTTACTCATGACAAAATCCATCCAGCAAAGTCAGCTCTAATCACAGTGGATTTTGTAGGCTAAAAGCAAATGATGTGTTTTGTTCCTCCTCTTGTCTGCGTTGCATTGATACATCTTTGTGCATTTGCTGCATTGATAGTTTATCAGCTTCCTTAACTGGACAAGGAGGGTGTAGAAATGGCACAGTTTATGATTTCCAGTTTTCCCATCAGAGGAGCTGTAATCTCCTCTTTGTGCTTTAGATTCAGGAGGAGGTGTTGCTTTTCGTGCTGAAAAAGAAAATGCCAACAGAAGACAAAGCTTATTAACACTCCTGATTCTTGGTCTCTGTTCCTCGCATTATCCCCCATTCCCCAAATTTATTATCAATTATTTGTGACAAGTTGGGCAGCATTGAAAAAAATTAAAGCTGAGTCCTTTCCAAACTGCCTGCAGGATCAAATTAGAGCATACATGATGCTGTTATGTATTGGGCACTGGCAACAACTGCTTACTAGGGAGGGGGTTGTTCTCTTCTGGTGGCTATTATGCTCTTCAGATAAGCTTCTTAACCAGCACCCACCTGCATCCTAACTTCCCATTGGTGCCACAGGAAAGACAATGCATGCTTACTGCTTTGGTGCAATTCATAATGCCCTCAGGTAGCTGTGGGAAGAGAGGCATAAAAAGAACACTGGGTAAGGGCAGGATTCCTCTCGATGTTACAGCTCACAAAGCAGTGGGTGCACCAGGTGCTTCCCAATGAATCTGCCTTGTAATGCAGATACTGATGAAACTCATCTTCTTTAATAGTATCTATATGGTACAGTCCTGTTGACAAGGCCAAAAGTGAAGGAGGAGATTCTCTCTGAAATACTTTGTTCAGTTAAAGAGAAGTGGTAACAGGTCTGCCGGGGCCTAAATGAGCTCAGAGGACAGCACTTATAGATGGTGAGGATGTGATTCTCCATCCATAAACATTTTTCAGTACTTGAAACTTTGAAAGCTTTTTATATGCTCTATGTCACAGAGTCATAATACACTTCTTATCCTCCCCAAGTCATTTATCTTGTTCTTGAGGAGCCGATGGCAAAGGGGAGATCTGAACACTGGGATCTGAGCTGTGTGTCAGAGCCCAAACCAGGATCTGATGGACCTCTACCATTTCCTATTTGCTTAATGTTTTGCAGTGAAGAAATACCATCCTGCCTCAGCACTTTCTCGTGCATCTGAGCCCCTGTTGGCCTCAGCTCTGCATGCAGTGTAGACTCAGAAAAAAATGGCTCTGACGATGCATTCTGAGGCAGCACTTATTCCTTAATTGAATTTGCATAATTTCACAGATCTAAACATGTCAAAAAGTGCCACCTGAGCACTTGTGTTAAAGCATGCAGAGCTGTTGTGCTTTGTGTGCCCGGGCATTTCTTCAGAGCTGGCAGCACTGCACAGACCCTGCAGCAGTGGCTGTCCCAGTGTGCACATGAGTAGAGAATATCCCACTTTCTGCAGATGCACAAACCCCATTGAGCACCAGTTGATACTTCTAAAGGCCAACAGTTCTGAGCTATTTGGGGCAGTTTTCCAACCATAACAGGCGCTGTTATTGCTTCATCACCTGCCCTCTCAATTGCTGGAACTCGAGATCACTGGGTATGGGGTTAGCATCACAAAGAGGTACGTGGGGTTCCCACAGAGAATTACTTGTTTTTGGGGAAGTAGTTGCAAAAAAGGGTGAACTGAGAAGGCAGTACAAGCTCTGGCAGTTAAGAAAAGAGACAATTTCTCAGTCCCCTCCCTTTCACCATGCCTACAGCTGTGAGGAGAGGCATTCTTTATGCCTGAATGACCCAGGGGACAGCAGGGAGTTGAAAATTAATTTGCATTTTGAGACGCTGCAGCTGCAGGGGGAACAAACAGGAGAAAAAAAAATGTTTCCTTCCACGCAGGAATTGCTGCTCTGTTACCCCTCACTCTGCTCCTGCTTTGCCCCCCTTACCTCATTGTGGTGTGATTGGTCTAAATGGTCTGTGTAGGAATGTATCTGTAGTATATTCATTCCATTTAACGGATGCATGCATGCAAACAACTGCAGAGAGTTAAGTGGGTACCACCTGGGAGATGGACGTGCCATACAACAACGCCTATCTTGGATGTAAAAGCAGTAAGCGTGGCAGCTGAAAGCAGGAATTCCCTAGCACAGATAGACCTGTGGTGCTGGGCATGTTGCTGACATCACAGTGCTCTGTAAACGTGGCTGCCTGCCTGCCAGCTTGATGCAGCACAGGTGAGATTTACATTTCTCAGACCTTGCCCTTTTTTTTTCTGTTACACAGTTCCTGGACAAGCTGCCATAACCAAGCAGTCCCATCTTACACAGCAGAGGGCAGTGCCAGAGGCTGACTCCGCAGTGAGCACTGCGTGGTAACCAATCTGTGTTTTATGGCCCCTCTTCATTATTACAAGGGATGCAGAACATGGGTCACACCTTCAAATAAAAGTGTTGCACGTTGCCAGGAAATAGTACAGCTTGTGCTGCTTTGGACTTTACTCAGCACCTCAGCAGTACAAATCCTTACAGTGTGGGTCGCTTCTGGAAAATCAGGGAGGGAGCATCTCTAAGTCGCTGTTTGTTTGGTTTTGTTCTTCTCTCTTAATCCTGGTGATTCAAACTTAAGGACACAGATGTAGAATGAGCCAAAGGTCCCAGGAAGAAAATATTTCAGAGTTAGCTTTTCTGTAGCTACGTGGGGAGTGTTGCTGTCTGTATGCTTGTAAAAACATGTGCAGGCGATGCCCTGGGTGGAAATAATTGGATATTTCTTTGAAAAGTTGAGCTAAAAATAGGAGAATGTTTGGGATAAGAGCAACACTATTTATTGAATATATTCATTGGTATGTTCTTAGACAACCTTGGGTTTGTGCAGTGAGGGAGATGGATGTGTTTGGCTTTACCTTTGTGCTTGGGTGGCACTCGGGGCTGTTCATTTGCTGTGCTTGGTGGGTGACAGGTTTTGCTTTCTGCATTGGTTTACTGTGTGTGGAATTCAGCTGAGCGGCTGCATGTCAACAGGCTGTGGGCCATTAACCAGCCAACGGCCTGGCTTATGTGGCAGCACACCTTATTGCTGTAATAGGGTGGAAATGATGCTGTTAGAGGGAGCTTGATGGGAGGCTTCATTCCCCAGGCTGAACAAATAGTTCTGATTCCAGAAATGCACTGGAAAAATAAAAATCCAGGGAGGGAACATTACAAATGATTAAAAAGGCCAAAACAAAACAAAACAAAACCCAACAAGATAGTAAGAGAGGAAATGTGTCTGATTTCAAGATGAATCAAGTTGCTCTTCAGAATGAAAACCATAAAACTTCTGCCTCCTCTTAATGGGGAAGAATTAACCAGTTGATGAGCCCTAAGAGATGCAGTAAACCTTTCATAGCACCGAAGAGATGCTCAGGAACAAGGTGAAGCAATTCTTCCAGCTGCTGCAGGGATGCAGTCTGGCAGGGCTTTGGCTGGGGCAGCCATTCCCATTGATTGGCCACAATGCCAACGTGGATGGAAAAAGCAATGGGTGAGGGATGGAGGGAAGGAAGGTGGTGGATTTTGGAGCAGGATGTGTGTGCAGTGCTCAGAGCCTCACCAAGGGGAGGTGCTCAGATGCAGCAGCTGGAGGTGGGTTTGGCACACTGCGGTCAGTTGGTGACAGCAGTGCAGGGAGACGGTGTAGCTCAGGGTTAGGAATGAGATCAGAGGTTGGTGCAATGCTGCCCCACAAATGCACGGGGATTTGGATCTGCAAAGGGCTGCGTGTGGGGTCAGTGAGCATGGGCAGCATTTCTGTGCCCCCACAGCAGGGACTGGTAGGCATAGGTACCTGCAGGAGGCACAGTTGTGGCAGAGCTCACGTTTGCCCAGTGAAGCTGTGGCCTGTGCTGTCTTCCTGATGCTTTGTTCTGGTGGCAACAGATGATTCTTCCCATCCATACACATATGTAAGTGTGGATCTAGCTAAAGGGCTTAGAATTCAAAGGGGAGAGGGCGATTAAACACACTTGTCAGGTGTCATCTTTGTTCAGAAATCAGAAAAATCGAATCACCATTCCAGCAAAGGGCCTTCAACTATAATTAAGGCCCTACTTTGTAATTCAGTCACTTCTTCAACCATGCAAAATTCCCCCCAAAATATCTGTGGTGCTGGCATGATATATTTAGCTTAAAGAACAGATCGTCCTGGCAACCAGATTAGGAAATGCGTGGAAGAAGCCTGCTGGATGTTTTCAGTGTGCATTAATTCTGACTGTGCCCAGCCCTTCTGTGATGAGTGCTGTGTGCTGTTGCTCCTGCAGCCCCCTCCTCCCCTCCGTGCTCCCCTGACCCCATTCACAGTATCACAACGGGTCGCTGCTCAGATGAGCGGGGACATAAATACCGCTCTCACCATGCTGTGTGTTTACACAGCTAGATCAAGCCCAGAAGGAGGGGCAGAGAAAGAGAGGGTCTGCGTGGGCTGCCCCTGTGCTGTGTGGTGTCAGCCTCCCTGGTGGGAACCAGCCAGGCAGGGAATGCACCATTTATTTGCTCGCTTATTTCTTTCAGTGGGTGCTGATGGTTTCGTGGGACATCCCACGTTATCTTCCTTTGTCTGTGTGAAACTGAGCACTGATGTCGTGTGTTTTGCAGTCCACGGTGCTCTCCTTCCTCACCCTGTGTCAGCATCAGTCCCTTGTCCACCTCAAGGGAGGGTGCTGTGCTCCTCTCCCATCTTTCTGCATCCATTTATACCTGGGCCACGCTTGTCTAATGCCGCAGTGCAACGCAAGGCACACTGTTGCCTTTTTTGGCAATTGCTGGAGTATGGTGCAACTCCTACCCTATCCGCTTTACATTTTAGAACTTTCTTCTTCAAGAGGTGTGGAATTTTTTTTTATTTTTTTATTTTTTCATAAAGATTGTGTCCTCTAAAATGCTTCTTGAAACCCTATTCTGGTGTAGGGCCATCTGTTCTGCCTGCCCTGCTCTCAGACATTCAGCTGATGGCACTGAGGACCCATTCCAAAATGAGGAACACACGTTCTGCCTGGCTGGGCCTGCGTGGTTCATTCTGTTATGTGCCCAAGTGTGGAGCAGACGTGCCCATAACCCAGGGTGCTTCTGCTGACCCCCATGGAACCACTTACAACAACTCTTCTCTTGCTCTTTGTCTGCATCTCCATTCAGCAACACTTAGGAGAACTGAGTGGCAGATGGCATTTGCTGCTTGATAGAAGGCGATTTTCCATGTGACCTATTGAGGATCAGACTTAGCATCTCATGTAGGAATAAATCTTGATCATCATAGGACTTATGGCACGAAGGTGTTTTGTGGAGGAATCCACACAAATGTGGGCTTTGCCCTGCAGGTTTGTTGTTGTTCACAGGAGCTCAGTCCTAATTTTCTCTATGCTTAGAGAAGTTTTATCTCCCTGTGATAGATAACATGATGTGCTCCTCCTCAAACCTACAGATGGACAGATATTCAGGCAGTGGATGCTGCGTGGGGCTGAAGTCAACTGGAAAGAATCAGTTGGTGAAGTGGCTTAGGTATTAACTTGACACCTAATTATATCTTCTGGGCTTATTTTTTCCATTCTGTCATACCACGGTCTGTCTGCTCTTTCTGTGAGTGTGGTTTGTTGTGTACTTTGGGGAGGAAATTACCAGTTGTAAACACTGCACTTTCCCTTGTGCAGAAAGCAGCATCCACTCAACATTTGTATTTGCTGAAACCAAACCGTGTAAATCAATCCATGTTGGTCTGGAAACAAAGGGAGCCTTTTGGCCAAAGAGAGCATATTGGATCAGTTTCAGAGCTCTTCTGGACATGAGATTCAACACCACCGTTCTTGTGGGAGCTGTGATGGGACTTGCAGTGTCTCTGGCTTCACCAGAATTACTTTCTCCAGGCTGATTCATAGGTCCTGGCACTTCTTTAAAGCAAAGAACTCACCTCTGTCCAGTTTCCTCACCAGCAGTGACATCTCTGACAGCTTTCTCCTCTAAGGAAGAACCAAGCAATGGAGCCCGGCTGGGCTTAGTGGATGGGATGTGACAAGAGCACAGCCTGAACCACACTTGAATAACAAGCTCAACTAACTGCTGACACTTGTTCTTTAGTCCCCCAGGTCCTCAAGAGCTGCACTGAATTCATTGAGAAGCATGGCATTGTGGATGGGATATACCGCCTGTCCGGCGTCGCGTCCAACATCCAGAAACTGCGGTGAGTGACACAGCTGTCAGTGGGGCTGGGATGGGACACATGCCACGTTTGGGGTGTTCAGAGGCCTGTGCTGTGGGGCAGCTGCGTGCAGGCAGTGTGTGCTCAGCAGTGCTGTGCAAGGCTTGTTGCTGTTCTGTAGGAACACAGGGTGTTCAGACTTGCTGGTGCAGGAAGTTCTCCTTCAGGACAGAGCATTGGAAAGCTCTGGGACTGCAGTGTCACTGCTGTCAGGTTACATTCCTGTTTCCTTTTGTTCCCGGAGCCCTTTTGAGCAGCTGATGTTTCTCCTTGCTGATTTGGGCTCCTGGCATATTAGCAATTAATTAGTGACATGTGATGGAGCACTTGCATAATCCTTGGTGGGCGGCATTGCTGTGTGGGGGATGGCAAAGTGCACCTTACCCCCACTTGGGAGCTGCTCGTGTCACCATTTATGTCCTTTATCCTTTTGTGAGGCTCTGGATTTTTCCTCCCCTTGCTTACTGTGCTTTCTTCTGTTGTGAAGGGACTTAGGGAACACTGTGGGATGTGACCAATTCTAGGCCCTCAGAGGCAGCAAAGGGGTATTTTCCCTATGGAGGATATCCTTTTTGTACCAGCTATTTCCAAGTTAAATGGACAGGTTTGAGCCGGCACACTTACTGTACGAGCCCTTGTATGGAGGGGCTTGTTCTCGTTCAGCTTAATCCTGTTTTTTCATCACAATTTTGAAAATCTGCTTGTGAGGCTTTGCTATGAGGGCTCCAAGGACCCTGCCTGTAGCTGCTGTGCACAGCAGTCTGCTGAATAAAATGGTTGTCCTTGCCTCAGTTCCAACCCTTTAATTCCTCGTTCCAACTTGAGCTGGTCCATCCTTTCTGTCATCACTCTAGCCCATTTTTTTTCCCCTTGCTTAGCCACGACCATTTTCAATTTGGATGTACATTTAAAAATGTTTTTCCAGATACATTAACTGCATAATTCCCTGGTCTAATAAAAGAGAATGAGATGATAGCATCCTTTTCAGTTTTCTGGGACAAAAGGAATGGAATACGTGGCATAAGTTGTAGACACCGTCCCTGTTCATCTAAATCACTACTGTTTTTTGTAAGCAAAATGTGCCTTGATGAGTCTGATAAGCACAGCAGTGTCAGGTTGGCATGTTTCCCTCTGCATTCTGGTTTTGGCTTTTTTGGAGATACTGCAAAGCTCTCCCACTAACAGAATCTTCCTTTGGGGAAGGCTGAATGTAAGGCTTCCATTTCCTCACTCCGTGTTCTGCTTCTGCAGGGGTAGTTCTCTATAGCATGGCATGAGATTTCTTCCTCAGCAAATACTCAGGGGTAGCAGGAGGGCAGGATGAAGCCAGGCATCAGCCAGGGCTCAGTTTATTTGTAGGGGTGGGCTGGTGCCTTCCTTTGCTCTTGGTTTTGAGTTCCTTCTTCTGTGGAGCCAAGAGCAGGAAACAAGTTTGTCTTCCAGATGTGAGTAGGTGATGAGTCAGAACACGCCTGTGGGAGCTGTGTAGACTGAACACAGAGGACTGTGGTTGCAGGGAATCCATCAGCTGGGGAAAACAGAAACCTTTATTTCCTTCTGTGCCTCCCCTGGGCTGAGGACCTGGAGCAGACTGTTCTTCTTCTTGTCTGAAGAAGCAGACCTCTCTTCTCCCCTCGTCTGCCCCTTCATGTCCAGGTGCAGGGAGCATCTCCTTCCCCATCCTGTAGGGGATGCACACCTGACACTGCAATTACAAGTACTCCTGGTGCCTTGTGCATGCTAGAGACTGGATCTTCCCTGCAGCACAGAGGCAGTGTCTGAGGCTAAGGCAGGTTGTACCTTCTGTGCTGCACACTGCTTGGCTTGGACAGGGAAGCCAAGATAAGGGTCACTGAGCTCCTGACTTTGCTGCAGTTGGAATGTAGACAAGCTGATTCCCCATGTCAATGTTAAGCACTTTGGTTTACAGCTTAAAGAGGATTGCAGGGAAACCAAGCCCTGGCTGCAGCAGCCCTGTTCTCACAGCTCACTGTGCCTGACTCACCCTGCTGGCCCCTGCAGAGCCAGCCTGCTAATTCAAAACTGCAACCTCCATGCACGTACCCTAACAGCAAGCCAGCTCCTGGCCTTCAAAGCCCAGCTTTTCTTTCATAAATGTTTGTGATTTTGTTTTTTTTCTCTCTCTAAAAACCAAGGGAATGCACAGTGATCGTCTTCATGTGGTTCCAGGCACTCTTCTCCCCATAGCAGAGGCATGCTCAGCTCACCAGTGGACCCAAGGAATTTCTGCATGCTAAAGTTTCACTGGACAGCAGCTGCCAGTAGTGCTGCTGCTCAGCATTGCTTGCTCATTTCAGTTTCCAGGCCTTTGAAATGCAAAGGGAAGCAGTTTTTGTTCTGACCTGCAGGGACTTTTCCTCCAGGCAGCTCTGTGCTCCTGGAAAACATGCTCTGGGGGCTCTGCAAGTTGTTGTAGACCAGGCAGTCAGTTGTAAAGCTAACTGAGAATGCCTTACCATAAAGAAAAGGTCTATTTTGGAAACATCCAGTCTAGCATGGCTTGTGTGGTGTTCGTGACTAAGTATTTATTTCTTCCTGTACATCAGGAACCTCTTGCTTTTCTTGGCTGTAATTTTTATTGTTTTGTTGTTTCTTTTTTTTAATTCCTCTTTTTTGTGCCCATTTTTGTGTCCTCTGCAGCCATGAGTTTGACTCTGAGCAGATTCCTGACCTAACCAAGGACAATTATATCCATGACATTCACAGCGTGAGCTCCCTCTGCAAAATGTACTTCAGGGAGCTCCCGAACCCTCTGCTGACCTACCAACTCTACGAGAAGTTCTCAGTAAGTACAAGGCAATGTCTTTCATTTAGCTCTCCCAGGGCCTGTGGTGTGACCTGTCACATATAACCACATCTGCTCACCTTTTTTTTTGTCTAAATTCAGTTTAAGTTTGGGTTATTATAGAGATCTAGAGGATGTAATGTGTAAAACAAGCAGCTCATGCTTCCCACGCACCAGGTGCCCACCTGCTGTTAGCATCCTGACACTAAAACAGTGGGAAATGGGCACAGTGGTGCCCGAGGCCTGAGACCCTTATTCTGTTGCCCCATGAGGTTTGCTCACATGTCACTGCCATGTCCTGCATCACACTGATGCCACGTCTGGAGAATTCCTGCTTTATTTCTATGCCCCAACTATTCATAGAACAGGAATGGTACTTGGAGGTGGATGCCCACTGCAGGGAGCTGAGCTGCACAATCAGGCTGTAAACCAGCCCAGTGCTCGGGTTCCTCATCCTTTTATCACATCAGCTGCATACACCTCTATCTTCCCAAGGTGCCTCTTGGAAGGCAGAGGGGCTCAAAAAATCTGCCTCGGTGCTAATGAGCAGCACATTGTCCCCATATTTCCAGATCCTGCAGCAGCTATTTGTGTCTAAATCCCTTTCTGCATTATTCCAGGATGCTGTTTCTGCTGCTACAGATGAGGAGCGGTTGGTGAGAATCCACGATGTCATCCAGCAGCTGCCCCCTCCTCACTACAGGTCAGTGCTGCCCTCGCTCTGCACTGCTGCATTTCAGAGCAGCAAATGATGCCATTCCGGGTTTTGTCTCATGCTGGCTACGTTATGCCTGTGTACCTTAAAGGGGCTCATGGAGATAGTTGGTTTGTAGTTTATTTAGATCATTACCAACCCACCGTTATATACTTTGCAAAGTCTTATTTTACTTCCTCTGGAAGTCCATACAGGAGGGACATCCGTGCTGAGGAGGTCAGAAGTGGCTGATGCCATTGAGGAGGGCCCAATTTTGGATCAGTCCCTCGCCATGAGGATGCAGCTGGTGGCTGCAGGGCTGCTGCAGTCTGGCACTTAGTATCTGCTTAATATTTAATGCCAGTAGCAATAATGATAATTAACAAATGCTAACACTGACTTAATAACTATTGATAGTGTTTATTGTTTAAATGGCAACGAGCTTATTAGACTAGCATGCAGTAATTAGTATTGATAATATCAATATGTGCTAATTGATATTTGTGACTATTTGTGGTGTGTGATAATTTAGCTCTTACCATTGCAATGTGTACTAATAGGCAATTAGCCAGTATTAATAACTTCTGCACTGTACAAGAAATGTCCTCATAATACAAAGTATGGTGATTGGTATTAATAATAATTTGTCTTGACCATTTTTAATGTATTGATTGGTATAAATAATATGTGTTAATCTCAAAATATGATTAACTAACTAAATCTAATATATGACTAACTAGTGATAATATTTAGTGTTAACTAAATGTAATGTATGGTGATTGGTATTAATAATTTACAGTAAGACATAATTAACCTATCATAATTAATCTATCATAATGCATGGTCATCAATGTGACCAATCATAATGTGATTATGTACATTAGAAATTATGCTTGCAGGTATTCAAATATTGATGAGTAGTGTATGGTAATTAGCTTGACTTATTACAGTGTATGTTATTTGCTAATTAAACGTCATTGAGTGATTTATGTGCTGTATGGGATTTAATACCAACTAAATGTGAGCTGTGGTGATGAAGGAGCATGCAGGCAGGTGCTGAGCTGTGCTGTTTGCACTATGTGAGATGCAGTGAGATGGGGCTGTGTGTGCTGGAAGGGATGGAGCCCCTCTCCCTCTGCCCAGATTTGCAGTAGCAGTGGTGGGTAATGTAAGAAGCAGCTTTATTTTATTGGTGAAGTCTAACCTGGAATCTGCTGGGCCTCTCTCCTACATCTGTAAGAAAGCTGGAGGCACTCATTGCTTAAGTTGTATTTAAATACACTTTGCTGGCATCCTGGGCTGTTTGAAGCTCAGGCTCCCCTTACCAGGTTAATATTCAGTGTTCTTTTCTGTAACTCCTGTGGCTCTGGGCAGCCTGATCTGGAGGTTGGTGACCCTGCACACATGGCAGGGGGGTTGAAACTAGATGATCATTGTGGTCCTTCTCAACCCAGGCCGTTCTATGATTCTCTGAACTCTCAATGAACGTTGCAGAATGATCAAAATGCTTCATAAGTTGCATTTTAGTGTCATGGGGTGGTGATAATGCAGCAACGTGATGAAGTTCCAGGGTGCTCTGCTGGTGGCATTTGGCTGATCCCCATCCACCTCCTTGTCTGCTGGATCCAGTCCTGTGGCAGAAAGCAGCTTTTTCCTTTGCCCTGGATGACTCAGAAGAGACCCCCCCCATGTAGCTGTTATGATAAGGACAACTTCACCATTCTTCTGAGGGTGCACAGTGCAACTTTTGTTTTGATTGGTTACAGTAGGAAAAAAGAAAGAGAAGAAAATGCAAACAATGAACTGAGGTTCGTTTTGTCAATTGCAGCATGGCACGCTCATTGATGCTGAACATTTGTGCCTCTCTTGTTTTCCAGGACACTGGAATACCTAATGAGACACTTAGCTCGTTTAGCTGATTACTGCACCATCACAAATATGCACGCGAAGAACTTAGCGATTGTTTGGGCTCCAAACCTTTTAAGGTAAACTTGTTTTTTTCCCATTTCGAGACTTGTATCTGTTCTCCAGTAAAAGGAAACCACAACAATCTGACCCTTTTCTCCATCAAATGTGCTTTTCTCTTGTCACATTTCTAGTAAGTTATACTCAGAGCAGGGGAAGAGCCTGGACTGTTCTCCCCCTGCCCCACCAGCACAATTTCCAGATGATAATTTCCACTGTATGGAACTGGTGTGTCCTTGATCATCCAGGAAAACGTGTCCAGTGGCATCACTGATTTCCCACTGCAGAAATCTCCAGGCTTTCATCTGACAGCTTTTGGCTGCAAAAATTCAGACTTTGGAGTCATTTCTCCAAGATCATTTCCCTACAGTTTGTTTTCAATGTGCCTGACGGGGTGTTCTAAAATTAATGGTGTAATTTTAAAATTTGTGCTTTAAAAGAAAGAAAGAAAATCACCCCTGGCCTCTATTGCATTGATTTCTGCACTGCTTTGTTACCAGCCTGAGAAGTCTGAGTCATAGCTCCCCCTGTGAGCAGTTAATGAGGGAGAGCTATTTTCTCCTCTCTGGCAATTCACTCACAAGCACTCCTTTTAAAAGATCTCATTTGAGTTTGCTGTTATGAATACTGGGATTCTTGCTGAGCAGGACCAGCTGGAGACATTCCCTGCTGGAGGGAAAGCCATGTAGAAGCCCATGCTGGGCTTTGTGCAGTGCCACTGCATTAAACTGCTGCCACTCATTGTTTCTGGAAGGAAGTTAAGGGTGAGCTCCTGCTTTATGTATGCAGTACATTTACCTCCATCTGGACCTGCCACACTCTTCTTTTCCTTTTTGACCCCGTGTTTCTTTAGCCTAAACCCAAAATCTGGGTATCTCTTAGTTTCAGCTGGGATGGAATTGGTTTTTTTTGTGCAGTGCCATGTTATGGTTCTAAGAGAAAACCAGTTCTGATAGCTGATGTTCATAGTTACTGCTAAGCAGTGCTGTGCAGAGCCAAGGCCGTTCACAGCAGAGAGCCCAGGGAGTGGGGGGGAGCAGGATGAGGACAGCTGAGTGGAACTGATAAAGGAATATTCCATCCCATACAGCAATGTTTTGAAGGGGGTGGGAGTTCATTCCTCCCACTGCTCAGAGGCTGGCTGGGCATTGCTGGGGGTGGTGAGCAGTACGTAGTTGTAACTATTATCCTTTTCCTTTTCTCTATCTTAATAAATAGTTTTATCTCAATCACCAGTGCGACTTCGTTTTTCCCCTGATTCTCTCTCCTGTCCCATTGGGAAGGCAGGAAGCGAGCAAACAACTGCATGGTGCTGAGCCACCTGCCAGGTTAACCACAGCAGGGTATAAATCACTGCAGTCAGTCTGATGGCTCTATAATGCTTTGATGAGATTTCATCTCTTGTCTGTCCCTAATGTCTTGTCTGCCCGTGCAGTGAGGCATAACAGTTAACATGAGCCAAAGCCTTACCCAAGGAGCGCACACCTTCCCACTCTTCTGGCTGGATGCAGTGGTACTTAATCTCCCTTTTCTTCAGATCAAAGCAGATTGAGTCTGCCTGCTTCAGTGGAACAGCTGCCTTCATGGAGGTGCGGATCCAGTCAGTCGTTGTGGAATTCATCTTGAACCACACAGACGTCCTCTTCAGCTCCAAATTCAGCTCAGTCATACGAGATGGAGCAGGTGAGGATCTTCCTCCACTAACTTTACCTTGATCAAAAACAGTAGCAGACACTTAATGGAAATCCTCCACAATATCTGAACTATGCTTTTACTATCAAGGAGACAACAGATTTCCAAGGTTGTATAAGAATATGGCAAACATGGCCACCATCATCTTTCTGAAATAGCCCAGGATGCTGTACAACAACATGGGAATGTTTGGCTGCTGCTGTTAGGTCCTAGCACTGAAAAGCCATACAGAATAACTTAAGTCTGTTCCCCATTGCCTCTCTTTTTAAAAACCACTACTCATGTTAGATGAGTAAACGTGAAGAACACAAGCTGTTACTATTCCACAGTTTGTTGCATCTGCTTTGATAAGCTGACCTTTCAATTGAAGTTTGCACAGCCAGTGCAGTTATTACCACCTGTGGAGTTTACAGAGCTGCTTTCCTAGAATATTTGTTGCTTCCCATTTTTATACAAGCATTACTCTACTTTGGACAGCACAGTTGCTGCAAGTCCAGCTTTTGTTCCTGCTGGAAGGCAGTTTTTGTGTCAGGACCAGAGGTTAGCTTGGCTGGGAAAGGACAGCCCACAGCAGGTGGAGCTCTGCCAGGGGAAGATCAACATGCAAAGAACCTGAGCCAAATGATCATCCAGGCTTTAGAGTGGAGCGTTTAAATTTGGCTAATTGTTTAATGACTCAGGCTCACACTGTCTGCTTTACCACAAAACTGGGGGGCAGAAGGCTCAGGATGTCTTGCACTGCATCAACTAAGCTCAGGAATACTGAGCTCTGGCAAAACAGTCCTTCTCAGCACAGCATCCCAACCTGTACCAAGCTGATAGAAGCAAAAGCATTCCCCATCCTGCTTTAAGCCATCCCAAGTTAGTCTAGTTGCAAGACAGCTGGATGTCTGAATACCTGCTTGGTCCAAACTTCACCCTGAGTACACAGGTACAGCTAACAGACACGAGGCTGTGCACGTGTTACCCAGGAGCTGTGATGTTAAAGGAATAAATAGTAGGAATGGATCCAACCAGGATGGTGATAGAAGGGGATGACAGACTTCCTTCCCACACCTCTTACTCACATGAGCATAACCACGTAAATGCTTGCTCTGTAAGCAATGGCAAACAAGGACAGCTCTTAGAGCAGACTCTTCGTGCTCCCTGCAGCACTGCTCTGCACTCTAAGGCTGAACAACAGATAGTAGCAGCTGGCATTTATCTCCAAAAACAAGCACAGGCAGCAAGCAGGAGAAAGACAAGAGAAAGACACAGCTAGATGCAGTTCTCTGTATCCACCTGCACACTGGTTTGTAGCAGCTTCAGTGTGTGCAGCATTTCCTGTTGCCGTATCCTGAAAATGCTTAAACCTGAACTTTATAAGAACAAAACTCAATGTCATTATGATGTTTTGCATGGAGATGAAGCTTGATTAAAGTATGGCAGTGAAGATTTCTACCTATTTGACCCAGTTTTCCAGGGTTTTTTTTTTGTGTGTGTGTGTGTTTAATACAGTAAGCTGCTCTCAATTATGAGTTTGTCCTTCATCATAAGCATCCCTGACAAAATGGTTGTTTTTACATCATCCTCCAGTGGTTAGGATAGCCAAGTCTTAGTAGAATATATCACCTCCCCCTGAAGTGTGATGGCTGCGCTGCTGCTTTCTGATCCTCCCTCTTATCTGTGGCTTTCCATTACAGGACACAGTTCTTTATCACGACCCAAGTCTCTGTTGGTGTCTTCTCCCTCCACAAAGCTGCTCACGCTGGAGGAGGCACAGGCACGGACACAAGGCCAGATCAACTCCCCCATGGTGACAGACAATAGATACATTGAAGTGGGAGAAGGACCTGCAGCTTTACAAGGGAAATTCCACACGGTCATTGACTTTCCATCAGAAAGGTAGAGAGGAGTTTCATTTCCAGCACATTGGTTTGAATGTGTTTGTTTTGTTTTGTATTATTACTACTGCAAAAACTTACTGAAACTAACTTACACTAATCATGCATAAAGCATTGTAGGCAATTTCCACCCACTTTGGACTCTGGGGATTCAATGAACTAACACACAGTTGCCCAGTAGGCTCAGTTTAGCCACACAACAGTGCCATTCCTTCCTTTTTGAGCAGGCCATCAGATTTCTATCCTTGCCTGTGCTAGTTGTACATGGAAACACTGGGGTTTTCCAGATCTCAGGACCCCATGCCTGAAACAAACTCTGGTTGTCTAAGCAGACCCATTGGACAGAATTGCTGGCACTGGAAATCAAACAGGGCAATGGGAGGAGGCTGATGATTTGTTATCACAGTAGAAGAGATGCTTCTGAATGCCCTGTAAGGCTGCATGGTTCCTCAGAAAGCAGTTATAGAACAAAAGCTGTTCCTTGCATGCTGTACTGTACAGCTGTGGAGCCTTTGCTCACCTGCACTGCATCTTGCTTTGCATAGATTGGAGGAATTCATGCCAGCTTCAGGGCTGAGCTGTAAGAATGGAAACATCTTTGAAAGAGACCGAGTTTCCGAGGTCTGTTTCAGCAGAAGCTGGGCAATGCTAGGAACAAGCCAATGGTCTCAAGAGCTCAGCACAGCTCTTCCCTCACCCTGCACCACAACTCACCCCATTCACTCTGTTTTCTCACTCCAGAAAAAGACCGCCCAGTAAGATGAAGAAATCGCCCGTTGGCAGCTGGCGTTCCTTCTTTAACCTGGGAAAGTCATCCTCTGTGTCCAAACGCAAACTGCAGCGCAACCCCAGCGAGCCCTCGGAGATGAAGGTCATAGCCCTGGCAGGTAAGGCTGCAAAGCCAGCTTTCAAAAAAACAGCAGTGTAGGATTCATGCTTTCAGTGTGCTTGGATCTCCTTCTAGCGTTCAAGCCCGTGCATAGCATCTTTAGTTAACCCATCTTTTCCGAATGTGTTCACTCAGGATCCGGACCCGTTAGAGCACAGCCCTTCTGCCTTTCCTCCGAGTAGCTTTGGAAGGACAATAAATGAGCACCTCTACAAAGCTCTCAATGTTTTCTTCCGACACTTGCTATGGAAGTAGGAATTCACTTCTGGCACCGTTTTGCTTTTGTCAGAAGACATACATCTAAACTACGTAAAAGCACTTTTCCACAAACATTCCCATAGAAAGAAGGCATCCAGCATCTTTCTGTAGCTACGTAGACTCTGACTTCTCAGCCCTTTCCATATATAATATACTGTCTCTTTCCAAGTTTAAAAACAGCAACTGTGCATTTTTGCAGAAGAACATACCACAAATCCTGAAGTGTGGCCAGCAGGGAGTTGTGTCCCATCCTCACCCTGATGCCCTTTTAAATTATACCCTCTAGTTTTCAGCGTAACAAACACATTCCATGGCTGTACGTGAAGACAGTCTCCCTTGAGCATTTTAGTTGTGCTTATTTGGTGCTCATAAAACCAGCTGTGCAAATGCTGCTTGCTTCCCCCCTGTGAGAGTGTTGCTGTCAGGAGTTACCCAGTTACCATGGGCACATCCAGAAGGATCTGCCTGGCACAGCGGGCATGCGGAACAGCTGTCTTCCAACCCATCATCTGCAGCAGTTAGTTGGCATTTTGGTATCAAAAATTGATACTCTCTTGTAATCACTTCTCGTAATCACAGGTTGGAAGGGACCTCTGCCAGCCATCCAGGCCAACCTCCCCCACAAAAACATTGCATTCATCTTAGACTAAATCACATTAATACCATGACAGGATAATGGTTTTCTTCAAGGGCTTTGGAGTGCAAACCAAACAGCAAACAATGAAAGCACAACTATTACTTTCAAGACAGTGGTACCGTTGCTAGAAGCCTTCCTGCCACCACTCCATAACCAAATGTCAACCACTTCCATAATTCAGCTTGTCACTGTCTGGTTTTATTTCCCCAGGGGGACGAGGAGACAGCGGGACTCTTCGCTCAGCTAAAAGCGAAGAATCACTTACCTCTCTGCACGCCGTTGATGGTAAGGCAAAATGTGGGTTTAAAAAAAAAAGGTAACATCAGAGATTGCAGATAAGCAGCAGGGCAGATGCCTGCCACCCTCAGTAAAAGCTGGACTTGTTAATGAAGCAGCTTATCCAGCCCTGTTGGGCAGTGGTATCAGAGCAGTGCTCTTCAGATCTTTGTTTTTCATCTGAGGGTTTTGTATACCTTTCATTCCTTGCCCTCTCCCCCTTTCTCTTCTAAATTGAAGAAGATAGCATTGGAAGGAAAATGTTTCCTGAGAGAGGCAGAACCGCAGCACACTTCAACCCATTTCACTTATGCAAACAGCTCAGTTCCAGACTGAGACAGAGCTGGTAACTGCTTTGAAAAGAGTTTGAGCAAACTTAATTAACAGCTATTGATAACTACACTGTTTTTCTGTTTAGAGCTCGCCAGGTGAGCATCTTGCATGCTATTGAGAAGCACCAAGCCATTGCCTCCTCAGACAGTGAAAGTTTTGACGCTTAACCCCTATGTATCTATTCATTCCTAGGTGAATCTAACCGGTTTCGACCCAGAAGACCCAGATCCAGTAGTGATGCACTGTCTGCTTCCTTCAATGGAGAGCTCTTAGGAAGCATGAATCGCTGTAACTCTTATGACAACCTTCCACATGACAACAGTGATGGGGATAAGGAGCTCATCCACGTTCCTGCCCTCATTTCTCCTCGCTCTGCCGAAGACGTTGACCTGAGCCCACCAGATATTGGCGTTGCTAGCCTGGATTTTGACCCAATGTCTTTTCAGTGCAGCCCACCCCAAACGGAGTCTGATTGCCCAGACAGCAGCACCTCCATGCTGGAGTCCATCGGCATCAGTAAGGAGAAGCCGAGCCTCTTGAAGAAGGACTTAGAATCAGGCAGCCAGTCCCAGACACCGGGCAGCGCCACGAGCTCTGAGCCAGTCTCTCCATTCCAAGAGAAGATGAGTCCCTTCTTTACTCTGGACCTGAGCCCGACCGAAGAGAAGACCTTCAAACCCAGCGACACCTCGCCCCAGATGGGGAAAAAGCCCATCAAATCTCCACCGCTGACCACATCAGAACCTGTCTCCTTTGCACTGCCCAGCTGCACGTCAGAATCAATTGGGGGGATGCTCATCACAACCAGAAACTCTTCCACTTCCAACTGGAGCGAAGAGATTGGTATCGCTGAAATCACAAACAGGTTCCCAACCCAGATGTCTTTACCTCTGAAAGAAACTGAAAGAGCAGCAGAGGAGGAAGCCCATCAAGAGCTAAAGCATGCCCAGATAGTGGCTGCTGGCAAACCAGAGTTGCCAGATGAAGGGGAGAGACCAATGTCAAGCAGTCAGAATAAGACTGTACCCAGTGGACACGCACAGCCAGGTACAGTGCATTTTCCTCCATTCTTTCTTTAAGTTCCAAAGGGGACCTGCTCTCAAAAAAGTCCATCTCTGCGTGCCTTTTAGGAGAGGGGATTGCCCGTCAGTTCTGATCACAAGTGTTCTTGCAGGGCTGTGCAAATCGGTACGGTCTTAACCTCTGTCTTCTTCCTACATCACACAGATCTCGGATACCTGTCCATAATACTTTCTATTCTGCTTTCTTTTCCCATCATGTTGTACACGAAAATCTATAGCATGTTCTTCTAAAACATTTCAGCTGATAGTTCATCTAAGACTTCTCTTTTTTTTAAGTTAAAGATCTGCCAACACTCGAAGAAGGGATCCTTTTTGCCCAAAAACTTATGATCAAAATTGTGTAAGGGTGTCTCATTCTCTGCTACCTACTTCCTACCTCTCTAGAAATACAAGAGGAGCCTTTAGACAATCTCTTGTGTTTTTCCCTCTTTGCGATGAACTGCTGTGCTATTGAGCAGCATTTGTATGTAAGACAGAAGATACAGTGTTTCGCATCAGAAGGAATTACTACTGTGAAAATGTGGAAAGCATCTGTTTTTCTTGGGGTAGTCATTAAGGTTAGGTCACTCTCCTTACTGGGTAACATAAAATCACTCTCTCTTTCGATTTTCCCCCTATTAGGAGCAGTTGCCCTCGACTCCCCCCAGGATCCTGTTCCTGTCAGTTCTGTGTCTCTTATCCCTCCTCCTCCTCCGAAAAACGCAGCGCGCATGCTAGCCCTAGCGTTAGCTGAGTCTGCACAGCAAGCATCTGCTCAGTCTCAGAAAAAGCCAGGAGATGCCCACTCTGAAAGCACCACTTATGGAGAAAATGAAGCTGCTACAGCTCTGGAAAAGCTCCATCTCTCTGCTGGAGCTCCAGACAAGCTTCACCTGTATACTGATCTGCCTGAGAACCAGCTTCACTTCCAGACTAGTGCACCAGTTGAGCAGGATTTTCAAGCTAGCAGCACAGCTCAGGAGCAGAACCACTCTCCAGGTGCACCTGGAAGTCAGGACCCCCAGCCTCTTCACACCAGCGTGCCTGGGGATGTGCCTGCTAGAAGAGATGCAGAGCAAGAACAGCCCAGCTACCTTGCTGGTCAAATGGAGAACAAAGAGCAGTTCCCAGCCCCTGCTGAGGACTGGGAGCAGACACGGCAGCACGCTCCAGGGGCACTGCCCGACTGGGAGCCACCTACAACCGACTTACCTATGGATAAGCCCCACGTTCATGCATGCACGTCTGGGGACAAGCAGCTCACTTCCACCTGTTCAGCTGATGACAAACTTGAGACTCCTGTAACTGCTGGGGAGAAAAGCACCCCAGTCCCAGTGCCATACCTGACAACCATCCAGACAGCAGCAGCTGAGCCTAATCGTGCACCAACATGTCAGCATGCAGCTGGTCCAGCCCTCATTCAGGCAGATGGCACTGGCACTGCTGCACAGCGCACACCCACAGGCAGCCAGCCCACCCCACCGCAGAGGCAGGATCACCAGTCTGCAGTGGGACAAGTGCCAGCGGCCTCTGCAAAAGCATCCAGCAATTCCAGTCAGGTATGTGGATGTGCCCCTTGCTCGGCCTTGCGCCTGTTTGCCAGTGCAACACCTGTGCACAGCTCCTATGTAACTGTAGGGGACTGAAGTCAGGGAGAGTTGCATTCAGTCAGTCTCGCTCCTGGAAGAGGCAGGAGGCTCCTTGCAAGTTACTGGGAATTGTGAGTGTATGGCAGAGGCACAGCCTGACACGAATGCAGCACAAAATTGCCTAGGTGAACATAAAATAATGTCCCAAATATAGTTGCTCTCAGAAGTTTTGAGGGGATGAAGGGGAAGGGGGAAGTATTTGCTGGGGTTACTGATTCAGCAGATGGCATTTCTGAAGTGCTCAAAACCAAATAACTGACAGATATTCCCAGTGAGGGAATTGCCTCTAACTTCTGATCTCTTCCCAACAGGTTTGGGGTGCAGCTGCACCTGAAAAACCACCCGAGCCTACTCCTGGTTTTGCCACAGAAAGCACTTCCAGCAGCCACCGCTCCTCCTCTGTGCCCAGCAGCCACCAGAGCCGTTTGGAAAAGCCACGGGAGGGTACGAGGGCTCCCCTGCTGCACCTGCGCTCCGAGTCGGTCCCTACTCACTCCTCCTATGGCTTCACTCCGCCTGTCCCACCCGTGAGAACGCTGGAGAGCAAAATAGCTGCTGCCATGCACTCCAACAACACTGACGCGATCAACAACTCCAACTACCACGCCTTCCTGGCTTCCTCCATGCTGGCCTCCTCCGTAGAGGAAGTCCTGCTGCCTCCTCCAGCACCGCCACCACCACCGCTGCCGCCACCACCCCTTGCTCCGCCGCCACCCCCCAAGCACACCTCCCTTCAGTCCATGTATGTGCCGCACCCCAAACCCGAGAGCATCCTGGAGCCCTCTGGGCCAGACGTCTACCTGCACCACAAGCCGACCTCCATCCACCAGTACCGACCTGAGAGCGTCCCTCCTCACGTGAGCTATCACAGCAAGCCGGATCAGCACCCAGCCTACCCTCCTCGATCGGAGACGCCCACTTCTGCGAGCGCTCGCTACAACACCTACACAAACCAAGGGAGAAGCAGCTCTGTTGTCTACTCCAAACCTCGCAGCCGGATGGAGTTCGCGTCCTCCGTGAGCCCCACAGGTCTGCGGAACGCCACCTATGCTGAGGACCCTCCACCCTACCCCACCATCCGCAGGGTTCAGTCGCTGCACGTTCCCACTCCGGCCGCCTCTGCCATCCGCTCCGTCCCCATTTCGCGCACCGAGGTGCCTCCAGACGATGAGCCACTGTTCTGCCCGCGGCCCCTCTACCAGTACAAGCCATATCAGCCTCACTCCGACTACCATGTCACTCAGCTGCAGCCTTACTTTGAGAACGGGAGGGTGCATTACCGCTACAGCCCTTATTCCAGCTCCTCCGGATCTTCCTATTACACCTCTGCCGATGGGAACTTCTATGACCTGGACCCCTACAGCACCATGCGGGTCAGGCCTTTCCACCCGCTGCACAGCCGCGACTTCACGTCCTACGAGGCACGGCTTCACAGCAAGGGCTTGCACCGCTACCCCGGCCTGTCTGCTTACCCACGGGGCGGCCTCATCGGCCACCTGGCAGGCAAGGAGCACAGCTTCATCAGCAGGGACGTGCCTCCTGCCCCGGACATCAAGCACATGTACATGTCGTGGGACCTGGAGGACATGGAGAAGTACCGCATGCAGTCTATTCGCCGCGAGAGCCGCACACGGCAGAAAGTGAAAGGGCCGCTGATGTCGCAGTATGACAATGTGACCCCGCTGCTGCCAGAGGACCCGGGAGGGCCGGATATCATTCACTTGCGCAGCAAGTCAGACCCTGGGAAGAGCGGGCTACTCACTGTGGCAGAAGGGAAGGAGGGGAAGTACCCGGCCAAGGCAGCTACACCTGATGGGGAGGAACGTTACTACATGCAGCACCCTGAGCCAGAGCTGGACAGAGCCCACTACCACGGCGCCTACAGGAACGGGCAGCCGGAGAAGCCGTCCCTCCCCCAGAAGCAGAGCAGCATCCGCAGCAGGAAGCTGCACGAGCCAACCTGCGGCGCCAGCGACCACCGGCCACATCTGCAGCAGGAGCCGAGCCACAGGCAGCCTTCTGAACCCAAAAACGGACCTCCTTATCCTGATTACAGGCCCAAAGGCGCTGAGCCCGCCGAGCCCATGGGCTACCAGCACTTGGGCAGGAAGTACATCCTGGCAAACCAGGACACCATGAGACTAAACCACAAGGAAGTGAGGCTGGCGGAGGACAGGCCAGATTTGGAAAGGTCCCGAGCCAGGCCCAGCACGTCCATTGAGAAACACCCCAGAGATGGCTACAAGGAAGAGGAGCACGCAGCCTCCCCCATGGCACCGCCGCCTTCACCTGAACGGAGCCACAGCCTCAGGGTGCAGCACCGCGAGTCCGTGGAGAAGGACTCTGCCCTCTTCTACCCGTACCAAACCCTTGGGAAACGCCAAAGCACTATGACTGTGATGTCCCAGTATGATAACGTGGAAGATTACCATACCATGCCTCAGCACCAAAGAGGGGGCTATGCTGGAGAAGGGGGGTGTGTGCCCCCCGCTTTTACCCATGTGCACAGTAGAATTTACGCCACAGCCCTCGGCCAGGGGGCCTTCCTTCCCACAGAGCTGTGTTTGCAAAGGCCTGAAACAGAGGTCCATGTTGAGTGAGCACACGGAGGTAAAAGAAATAATGGAAATAATTGAAATAATAGAGTTTTAAACAGCCTCTGCTGGACAGTGGACTGTTTTATTTTTTCAGCAATGGAAAAAAAAAAATAAAATAAATTCCTGCCCCAATGAGCAAAGCAAACCCACCTTCAGCCCCATCCCTCCCAGCCCACCACTCACTGTTTTTATGTAGTAGAGATACAGCTTTTTCATGTCATTTGAGACAACTGGAATGACAGGGCAGGCTGTTGGCGCACAGATATTGCCAGAGAGGACAGGCAGAGCTGAAAGAGATGCTGCTGGGGTAGGGGAAAGGAAGTTTTTTCTTTCCTGGATTTAACATTGGCCGTTATTACCACTTCCTCACCATGCCTCCATTATCCCATGCATGACAGACTGTGCATGCTGCTGTTTTTGTGAGCCCCATGTGTTGCCTTTCCCACTGTTAGCTCCCAAGAAAGATTCTTCATGACATGCAGGAACTGCTTCCCCCCCCTCTGAGGTTATGCAGGAAGAGCAGGTGGAAAGCTGCTGGAGCAGGGGGAGACCTCCTGAACACTTTGTCTTGATCAATGCCAAGGTCAAGCTTCTCCTTGAAAGATTATTGCTTAGGCATAGCGGGTCCACTTCAACTGCTTTGAAGTGGGTGTGAGCCTATTTTGACCTCAGCCTAGTGAATAGGCTCTGAAGCAAATCCAAAATACAGCACACTTTCTAAATTGCTTGCTTAACAAGTTGCTTCTGCCTACGTGAAATCAAATTACTTTAAAGGTTCTCTAGCATAAGCAGAGGTCTGCTGTAGAAGCTGAGTAGATCACAGGTCTACATTTCTCATACCAAAAGCCAACACAAGAAAACAACAGACACTTGGGAGCAGCACATCCATTTCATGCCAACCCTTTATGCTGCTGGGCTAGCTATGGTGCAGACAATTTAATCCATGTTGTGGCTAGCCAGTATCCCCTATCTACAGAAAGAGTAAGATCTCCATAGTGTTATGCTCAGCTTGTAAATTGGAGCACAGTTACTAGCTGGGAATGAGTGTGCAAGTGCTGAGTTACCTGCACAGCCAGCTCTTTGCCCCGGGCCAGATCCTGCAGCTCTTAGATCAGGGAAGTGCTCCTATTGACCTTAAGCTGAAGGCTGCAGGACACAGCTTTCTGTAAGCTTTCAGCTCTGTGTTGGCAAAGGGATCCTTGTGAAGTCATGGCACATGCAGAGCAGTTATGTGCTGTGGAATAACATTCCCTCCTGTATCACAAGTGTAGATGATACCAGTATTCAGTTAGAAGTAGGGACAGAAGGCCAGTGCACTCTGTAATACACCAATATCTCTGTCCTAAGTATTTAAAAGCTTTCTGTACTGTAAGAAAAGTCAGGCACCCACCCTGTGCAGCCTCCCAGACTTCCCAGCACCAACTACAACCCCACCTTACAAAGCACATCCATTTCGTTAGACAGGACTTGCAAGCAATACTTGAGATTTAGAATTTTTAAATGCTCACTGATAAATACCAATTCCTGTTCTGTGTGGCTGAAGAACTTCTCTACCCATTTCGAATCTCTGATGTTGTATTAAAAAGCTGGAGGTCCTGCAGTTGGGACACAGCTGTGAAAGTTAAAGGGAGCTGACATCAGTTGTGTTGGTTTTGTTTTGTTTTGTTTTTTTTTTTTTTAAAACAGAAGTTTCATGGCTATTTTGAATCATTAAGAAGATCTGCTTCTTGCAGCTGATCTGTCTTCAGATGTTTGCTTCTTGTAGCCTTGTCTGGGGCTGTTTCAGTGACAGTACCTTATGGTCCTATTTTATTGTGCAAAGCTGATGTTTTAAGCGTTCTGTCTAGAAGAGTTGTTACATGTTCCAGAAGTAAATCTGGAAGTCAGAAAAAGAAAAAAAGCACTGTGAGCCAGGTTACCAGTAATTACCAGGTAGAAGGGTTTGTTTCTTCATGGGGAAACGCTATTTGTAATGTTTGCTTTTAAGGACTAACAAAAAGATGCACGGAAAGAAGGTGTTAGGTGAGCCATCCCCAGCCCTCACTGCAAGAGCTGGGGTGTCTGGGTTGAGCACTCTGGGTTCTGTTAGGATGAGAAGCAGTCCTGTAGTGCTGAGCACAGACTCCCATGGCTGCTGAGGTCTCCATCTGAACGAGGGACTGTGCTTTGGTTTGGGCTATTTGGGATTCAGGTAATGAGAGCTGGAGGTCAAACCTCTCTCTCTGTGAAAGCCTTAACTCCCCCCCTCCTGCCCCCAGCACCTAACTTCCATTTTGGCCTTATCTAATCAGGACTATCCTGCTACGAGGGGGCTGAAATCAGCTCCCACCAATTCTAAATGCCTCTGGATTTTCCTGTGCAAAGCCACTATCTCCCTGTAGATACCAAGTGCCATCCCTGGACAACCATTCCCCACAGTGCTCCTAGCCCCCAAGCCTGCCATCTCCAGTTCCCTGTGCTGTACCAGGTGCTGAGCATCCCCTTGGGAACAAAAGCTTTCAGCACCTTCCAAACGAGCTCCTAGAAGCACACATCCATACGCCAAGATGGGTGCTGCAAACTTCCCTTAAGAGAAGAACATCTCTATTGAAAGAAAGGCACGCAGCAGAAAACTTCCCCCAGCATCACCCCAGCCTTGCACAGCCACGTGAGCACGTACTCAGGGCTGTGCACTCCCAAAGAACAGCCTACCACCAGTGCAGGGCCACAGCTAAATAACACGAGGTTCAGTCCCAGGCACAAATACAGATGAGCACTTCTCTTTTAGCTTTGGTAAACACTGCTAGGATTCAGCAGTCATCCCCATACCCACCCCACGCAAAGCCATATAGCCAACTATGCAGTTCTGCTCTTGCACTGTGGTTAAGCTGATGGTCCTTAGTTTTTCCATGCCCATTAATTGATTCGCAGTAAGTCAGTCAAGATATCTTTCCAAAATCATATCAGCTATGAAAGACAGGGCATTGTGCATCAGAGCAAGGAGAGGAGGTTACACCAGATGTCCCAGGAAGGTAAGTTGGTAATGCAGTCCTCAGCATCCTAGCAGATAAATGGGAGAGAGAGCAAGGGGATGGCAAGGCAAACAAAGAACAATCCATTGCAAGGCCAGCTCTGCTCAGATAAAGTAATTTACTGCCTAACCTCAACTCCCAGCCAAGATGACAAGCAGCGTGATCTAAAATAATTCCCCTATACTTACCAACAAGTAAGTATACCACAGTATCTACATCTTCAATCTCCACCTCCTAAGTTCTTAGCTGAGTTCTCCCTCATGCAATGCAAGAGTCAGGGCGCAACTCCAGCTCTGAATTTCCACCTCAACCTTGGAGCAGTGAGTGACCCACAGGAGACCTGTGAGTAATGAGGAGCTGACCCCTAGAAAGTCATTTCTGATTTTCAGAAGAGGCCTATACGGTGAAATCTATATGCAGAAGTGACAGAACGCCCACAACTTTGTGCCTATGTCTTTCCAGAGATGCTCATTTTGTGCTCATCATTTCAAAGGGGTTGGTAAGGATTGTATAAATGGCTACACCAAACCAAAACCAACCCCAAAACACGCTGTTCCTCTTTAACCCCAGAAGGGACAGAACCTCACATGCACTCTCCATTCAGCAGTGGCCAGGGCATTGCCTGAAGCGATGCGTAGGTAGGAAATCTGGATGAGAAATTGTTTCAGTTTCTTTTGTTACAGCGGCTTAGGCATGCAACACTTTTCCCCAAACCTTGTGCTACAGAAACCCGGTATTGAAGGCATGGTCTGGTGTAAGCAACCATCCAGCAGAATACCTTTGTGTGCAGTCTTGCCTCATCCAGTCTGTGGGGGTGGCGGGGGGTGGGGGGAGGACAGGGTTGTTTTGCTGTTCATTTTCCTGCTGTAGAAGACTTGGTTTTTCTTTCCCTGAGCCGCATGAGAGAAACGTCCCAGAAAGTCTTGGGTTACCTTTGGAGTTCCCTTCACTCTAATTTATATAGTGTCTTTTTTTTTTTTTTTTGTGAACTGGTGTAAAATGTATATGCTGACAAGCTCATGTATTTTTATGTAAATATTTTTTGTGGTTTCCCCACTGCCCTCCTCTGTAAATATTTAGAATTCTCATATTCTTCTCACCTTGTATGATGCAGATGTGGTTTTGTTTCTGTTTTTTATTTGTACTGTAATGCAACAATCCAGACTGAGGTGTCTTGTGGTATTAAGCAAAAGCAACAGTCCCACTGAGCTCACACTCAGATGTACAACTTGACAGCATTAATCAAGCCAGGTTAAAAACTATTCCTGTGTACGTGTGTGTTTGTGTCTCTGCCTCATTAATTAACAGTAAAAAACAAAACAAACCCTGGAAAGCCATTTCATGGCCACAGCAGGGATCTCTAAAGCCACAGGACGAGGTGACTTTGTGCTCATGTGCCAATACCCCAAACTGCTGCTGATCTGCCCAGTCAGACTGCAGCAAACAACAAACCAGCCTGGGCATTTTTAGGTTGCCGTCCTTCTCACCCAGCACGACAGGGCAGCAGAAATAGCTCAGCACAGAAGGCATTGGGGCAGGGAGGTGGGGATGGACAGATGGCAGCAGCTCTGTGGCCTTTGCGCCCGGTCGGGGGGGATTCTGGCACTGCAGACATATTGCTTCCTGTTAATTAATAGCAAAAGTTGTTGGGAGGACTTTCAGCAGGTCCCCTCTGTGCACCTGTAACAACTGGGGTTTATCACAACGGGACAGTGGTGAGGCTACTGCTGTGCTAACTTCTGCTTGGGATAGAGGGACCCTGGGAAGGTCAACAGGCAGCCCTCCCCACCCCAAAACTGTGTGCTGAGGTCAGCAGCAGTGCTTCTAACATGGGCTCCTAACACGAGATCAGCAAAGGCAGAACACGGTGAACACACACAAATCACTTAGCTTAAGTCCCCAAGATCTCATTTCATTTGTGGCAATACTATACATTAATTGCTAAAAAGATCGGGTCCATGGTCAAACCTGTCCCCTAAGACTCAGCTTCAACACGGAGGGCTGTAGGGTTGCTCTGGTGGTTTGGCCTCAAGCCACAAAAGCAAGGCAAGCAAGGGCACAGCTTGGAGCAGCCCCCAGCATCACCGCCAGCAGGGCGCTGGGGTCTGTCCGACGCCCATCGGAGTGCTGCGTGTGTGCGGCAGTGCCTGCATCAGCTTCCAGCAGCAGCTCCCTATTTCTCTCCCCACGTGCTTCCCACCAGGCGGCACTGTTCAACCACTTCTGCCGCTAAAAATCAACTTTTGAGACCGTTCACGAGAATTAAGCTTCGTTGTAGCCATTTCTGTTCAGGTCCCCAGCTCCTGACACCCAGGGAAAGATTTGGGGTTTTGTTTTCCCAAGGAAGAACATTCAGTGCTGCAGCAGCACAGGTGCTGTGCCTGTAGTGCTGTGGGTCCCTGCACTCCTTCCAGGCAGACACACAAACTGCAGAGCTCAGCAGTTTGCTGCTGCTGCTCAGAAAACCATCAGCTGTTCCGGGGCTCCGTCCCCAGAGGAACGCTGCCATCTATTTGCTTAGCATCAGCCGCACCGGTACAAGAATTCAACGACAAACAAGTCATCCAGAAGCAGCAGCTGAGACTGGAGAAGCACCACTGCTCAGTCCCTCCCTTGGTGCCTCCGTTCCATCCCCCGAGATGCCCCGCTATATTCTAGAGGGCTCTGAAGTGCCCTGGCCACAAGCACCAAGTCGAGCAGCCATCAGAGCAATGCCAACACAATGGCAGAATGCAAGGAGCCACCTGAGGCTCTCCCTTCCCAGCTTATCTCCTCACCTCCAGAGCCTGAGCACCTGCTGCAGGATGCAGCCGTGCCCCCAGGCCTTGCTGCTGCTTTGGGGGCTCCAGGGAGTGACAGCAATGAGTCCACAAAAGGTGGGCACACAAAAACCAAAGCCTCCTCTCCTCCAAATCAGTGCTCAGTCTCAAAGACAGGCAATCTCATCGGTAGCTATATTCTAGGGGAATGCCTTCCTGCTGCACTTCAAGTTGTAAACTTAAACACAAGATTTATGAAACAAAGCGCCAGACAGGGCCAGGTTCTCAGACAGGCAGCAGAGCCACATCCACAGCCCAAGGCTTGCTCCCGAGGGTGGGAGACATGCCTCCTGTGCTCCTTGCCCTTCCATCACCACCCGCTCATCACCTTTCACAGGTTTCACTTATCTCAAAATCTTTTGGTTTTCTTTCTGAGGGGCATCATAGCAGTCACCTTACATAAAGGATTTGTTTGTTTGTTTTGCACCTTTGGTTTCTTTTCTCTCCCTTCAGTTTCACTTCTCCCCATTCATCCAGCCTCAAAGGATGGGAACAGGAGCACAGTCTGTTTCAGCTTCTACAGCAGAAGCTGGGATGCTGGGAGTGGGTGGGTGCACAATGAAGCCTGTACCCCCCAAACACAAATGGGACAGCATGTTGGGCATCCAAGATTCACCAAACAAAAGGGGAGGTTTGCTGATAACACTGCACAATGCAACAACCTTCCAGCTCATGCTTGCTGAAGTGCACATAGGGTACAGAAGGTGCCTCAGTTACCACAGAGCAGTCACTGGTTTCTGTAACACAGCGAGAGGAGGGCAGCTCTGAACACTCTCCTATTTTCCCCCCCCATACAAAAGGCTCTTGGAAAAAGAAAACAATGTTAAAGGGCAACTTTTTAAAATGGAACAGTATTCTCCTCAGTCAGCAACGCAACAAAAGCACTTCAACAAAACCCCAAACCCACAGACATCTCCTTTCTACCTCAGGATTATCTATCTCATGCTGCAGGATGAGCACAGCAATCAGCATCGCTGTGCAGTGAGCTCCGCTCAGAGCACTGCCCTGAGCAGCCCCAGCCCAGGTGTGCTCTTGGAGCACAAAGCTTCTTGCTGTCATCCATCTGCAGCACTCACAAACCACACCCTGAGCCCCTGTGTGCCGAATCTCATATCCTTGGCCAACGGAATTTGTGGGTTTGAATTACAGATGCAACCTCTGCTCCTGCACACACATCAGCATTTCTCCACAGAGCGTGGCTCTGCTCCCGCTCTCAGATCGAGCAGCCTAAGCGTCCTTGTTCCGGCCTTCCTCCAGCTCATCTCCTGGAGGATGAATAATGGAGCAGTGGTGAGGAACAGAAAGGAGCAGACATGTCTGTTTGAGGTTTCAGGTCAGACAGAGAGGAGCTTAAAACCCAAATTGGTCAAATTAGAAGGAAGCTGTTTATTTCCATCCGCCCACAAATAGCATCACTGGAAAAGAGGCTCTGTCATTGCCTTATCCATCATAAAAGAGAGGAAAGGCTGCAAGGAATTAGGATCAGTCTCTTTTCCCCTACAGTTATCATGGTTTCCTGTGTGTATCACAGCTGCAACTCAGACCCAGTGCTTGGGATGAAGGCCTGCACATCTCCAAAATTCAGACCTGGCAGTAGTTTCACCACAGGGACTGGCTTTCAGTACAGTTCCTGAGCTACAGCAGGCTGAGCTGAGCGTGCATGACTCTACAAACACATCCCACCAGCCTGCTTCCCTTCTGCATGGTGCTCAGGCTATGGGGGCTATGAAGCTGCCCAGGGGCTCCCTAAAGTAATGAGCTTTTTCTTGCCATCTTGAGTTGAATAAACCAACTGTCCCAAATTTCATTAATGTGTATTAGACTAACACTCCTGCTCTCAACATCTGCTTCATCTATTCCTGTAACATCACACAACAGAGGGGCACCATGCCTTGTACTTTGACTTCAGCCTGCTCCTAATTAATCAGCCCTTCTTGGGCAGAAGGTGCCAAATGGTGACCAGAGGTGAGAATGGGGCTGTGCAGATACTGCCCAAGATGGTTGCAGCCCCATGACTGATTTTATCCTCCTGGCTTCAAACCAGTCTCATAATTTACCTTTGCATGCTGATGTGGGATCTACAGCCCTTTCTGAAGCTCTCTGCACTCAGCAAAACCCGTTTCAGGTTTTAAACATTAGCTTAGCTCAAGCATCAAGAAATTAGGCACGATCTTCAGAGGTAATTAAGCAGCTAATCAATGTTGAGAAGCTGAGCCTCTAATTGCTCCTCAGAAACACAAAGAGGGCTTTTCTTATTAGTTTTCCCAGGCAGAGAAGCAGGATGGAGCTGTACCAGACTGCAAGGGATTGTGCCCAGCCTCCCTGCTTCTGCACGTGGGCTTTCATGCTCCAAAACTGCATCAGTGCTTCAGAAAGAGAAGCGTCAAAGCAATTCAGTTTGAAGAGGTTCTTTTTCTCTCTATCCCTTAAAACCCTGTGAAACATTTCCCAACTTAAGCTCATCCACAAAGAACCACCAGCATGGAAGCCCTGATTGTTCTCTGATTCCTCAAGAACAAGGAAGAGGAGAAGAAAAAGCTGAAAGCAAGAAACCAGAGATGGAGTAGAAGAGCTTCCTCCCACACTGTCCTATTTTCCTCCCCAAATTGGAACGGCCCTAGTTTTGGTACCAGGCTTATTATTAAGCACCTCCTGAGTGTCTACCAGTGACTCTATGACTCTACCTGTGTGTGCCAGGCCTGCCAGCTGTACAGCAGACACAGCACGGACCAGGGCAGTGCAGGAGCCTGCTTGCTGTCGAGTAACATCTTCACTTGACAGCTGTGAATTGCCTGCTGTGTACACACAAGATTTTCCATTTAAACAACTGTTGAGACTTTTTCTCCGAGCTGTAATCAACAAATGAGCTGACACTCTTGCCTTCTGCAAATGAGCTTCTGCTAGGTGCCTGGTAACCCACCTGCCTGTGTGCATACCTCTTGTGCATGGACTAAAACAAGCAGCAAAGGCTCCCATTACTGAGCACCATTGCTCTGTGGAACTGACATTGTGCAGAAGTCCCTCAGCCCAGGGACGTCACCCAGCAGCAAATGCTGGCAAACAACTCTGGAGTCCTTTCTCTGAAGGCTTCTGCTCTACCCAGGACACCAAACACTCAATGATTTGCTGGTTCAATTACATTTTCTGCTCTGTTCTTTCAAAGACAATGTCAGTGCTCAGTGTTTTCTGCAAAGAGAAATCCATTATGGATATTTCCCAGGGTACAGTGCAAGCCAGCCTGGCATCCTTGTGAAAAGGCACAGGAGAGAGATGTGCAAGGACAGGGCTGACTTCACTTCTCTGCAGCCTTGTAAGTTTCCTGGACCCCAAGTGCTCGGGTCACATCTGACATTGCTGCAGCTGCTGAGCCTGGCTGCCTCATTGAGAGTCACAAACAGCCCTCCCAAATGCAATTAGGAGAAAGAAGTGCACTGTGCCCTGCACGTGCAGTGAATTATCAATCCGCTACTGAAACTTCAAGGTAAAACTGCAAGAAAAGGACATTTCTAGGGCTCCTCTGGCAGCAATAAATCTTTCAGCTGCATGGGATGGGAGGACATAATAAATTTGAAATATAAGTCAACAGGAGTGTCAAAGCTTGGCCAAATCCAGCTGCCAGAGTGTTGCTGGGGTTTGCTGAGAGCCTCCTGCTCAGCTGCACTGGGAAATCAGCAGATAACCTGGAGAAACACACATCTGTAGACACAGAGCAGCAGAGCTGGGTGCTCAGCCCTCATTCTCCCTTCAATACACTTGAACAGCACCCCAAGCCTGGGCCAACACACACCTTGCAACACTGAGCTGCTGAGGAGAACAGGAGAGCAGCAGAGAAGAGGAAGGAGAGAAAAAGGAGGAAAATCAAGCAGAAATAGCAGGGCTCCTCACAGCAGGTGATTTCCCTCTGAGTGATATGGAAAGCAATTAAAGTAACAAATGAAACACAATGTTTAATGTCCCCCTCCAGGCTGTGCTCCTTCCAGGAGCATCCTGTTGGACACCATCAATGAGAAATCCCTCTGCATCCCTTCATGTGCAAGCTAAACTCAAGGGCACAAAGTTGCTGCCCCTCAACACCGGTATCCATAGATCCTGCTCTTCACACCTATTTCTGGCTGCCCATACAGGTAAGGGGAAGCATAAGACTAAACTGAATGCCATGGAGAGAAATCCAAATAGTAACGTGGAAAAGATCTGGACATCTTTTTTCATCTGACATAAAGAATGCAAAAAAAAAAAAGGAAAAAGCCACCAAGCAACCTGGGCTTCCCATGTGATTTGTAATTTCTGGCTGCAATGGTCCAAGCTAAGCTATAAGGACCAGAAGGTGCCCATCATTCATGCCACAAAGGACAGGCACTGCTCACAGCCCCGCTTCAGAGAGCAGCAGTGCCCAGACCAGGACGTAGCTATTGTGTTACAGTTCTGACTTCTAGTGTCAGCTCAGACTGGAAGATTTCACAGCATAAGGACGTGCTTGGGCAGCAGCACTACCACTGTCCTCTCCTAGCTCAGACCCCAAAGAACCATTTTAACACATATTCATAAACCAGAATGTGTGCAGGGAGCCCTCCTTGCTCCAAGCTTCATAATCACCTTGTAAGCAGGGATGCACACAGGCTTCTGGATTTTCAGCAAACCTACATTAGCTCCATCATTTTTAAAATAGCCTTTTGTTTTTAACTTTGGTGCCATTCTTGCTTTGTGTTCTGCTGCTCTCCCTGGCTAAGAGGTGTGACGTGCCATAATACACCTGGCTCCACTGAAACTCAGATTTCCAGGCTGCAGCCCTACAGAAGGGAGCGAGGAGTCAGAGGGGGCTTCATTATAGCTCAGTCTGCATCCTCCTGTCTCTGCTCAGAGAACAGCAGAGTTGCTGTCAGCCCAAGGAGGGAAGGGCAGAAGCTATGGCACGCACACGCTGCTACACATTCATTATCACAGCAACAGCACGCTGCCAAGTTGGAGGGGTATTTTTAGACTGGAGAGAAAACCTGGGGCCTTATTAGAGACTTATTAATACAGAAGCGACACTAATGCTCACAGTGTTCTTGTGTTTTCCCTACATTTACACAAATGAGGTTTATTTCCTTCCCTCCTCCAGCTTTTCTAGACAAGGAGATTGGTTCTCATCCAGCCCCCGCAAGGACTCAAGCAAAGATAGCAGCTCAGAAGAGCAGAGATGAGAATCCCTGCTTGGTCTTAAGGACAGAAGGTGGTCTTCAAAAGGACTATTTTTGTTCCTGGCACGGTTACATCACTGACTGCAAGGTCAGACAGGGAGTGGGTCTTGGTGCAAGTGCAGTGTAAATGCAGCCCACTGATGGCCATAACAGGCAGACCAGACTCGTGCACCCCCTGGGATACCCTGCTCCCCAGAGAGCTGTTGGCGTGCAGAAGAAGAGCAGAGCAGATACTCACAATAAAATTTGGATATATGAACTGGATTAAATCTCTATGTGGACACATTTACCCAGAATAGAAGCAGGCTGAATTTCATAGAGCTTTGAAGTAAACAGACAAAATAAAGTCATCTCAAATGCAGCTAAGAGCAGTCTTGCTACAAGCGATTCACTGCAAATCTATTCTGCTGGTCACTTGGACTCATTTTCACCCAGATCATGGAACCATAGAATCACTGAGATTGGAAAGCACCTCTCAGATCCCCAGTCCAACCCCACCATGCCCACATCCCTCAGTGCCACATCCCCACAGCTCTGGAACACCTCACTGCCCTCCTGTGCTGCACCATCCACGACCAGCCTCTGTGCCTTGAGGTGAAGCAGGGCCACAGTCGGTCACACAACTGCCCTGGATTTGCTACTCCTAGCTGATGAGCAGGCACACTTGGGCTTTCAGCCCGGTTTTCTACAAGAGCATTTGTGGCTGAGCTGTGCAGGCAGATTATTTAACAGACGGACAGGAGGCACCAGGGAGGGAAGGAAGGATTTAGCCTCTCCAGAGAAAGCTGCTGACGACAAGCAAAACACAACATCCTGGAGAGAGAGAGAGTGCTCAACAAGAGACTAAGGGGAAGGAAATGCATTCTTGGCATTCAGGAGCAAACCTGGATGGAGTTCCCAGCTGACAGGTGAAAAACAGAGCAGAACAGACCCTGCGGTGCCAGGAGTGGCCACTGGAAGTGCAGGTGCTCCCCAGTGCTGGGGCAGCCCCGCAAGAGGCAGTTGATGGTTTGGGGTATAACTGCACTGAATTCTCCCCTCACAGCTGCTTATTTCACCAGGTCTGGTTTCCACACAAGGCAACAGCAGCAACAACAGCAAATGCTGAATGTATTCAGCAGCAATGCATGGAGAAACTGATCGAAGTCCATCCTTGGTTTGGCGTCTCTGGGGAAGCTTGTGCTTTCTTTTGATACAAACAAAACACCCAAGAGAGATGTTGTCCTCTCCTCCACACTTCTCAGAATCACCAGCAGTTATCAGGTTGTACATTGCAATGTATTCTACCACGCACCATTATCAGGAAAAAATAGAAGTGAAGGGAAACATTCAGGGAAAAAGGCAGATTTGAGTGTTAGGGTGCTTGATTTTTGAGGTGGAAGCCCTGGAGATGCAGCATCTTTGTGGATCTGAATGTCATTCATCATAGGCAAACTCTTACTACAGATGCTATTGGTTTATACACAGTGATTAAGTTCAAAACTACACTACCAACTTCCAGTTAATGAACCAGTTCAGCTTCTGGAACGATTTAGTTGAATGATTTTTCTTCACCCCCTTCCCCCCCCCCAGCATAAGCTGGGCCATGGGTTAAGCACAGCTATTCCATCAAGTACAAGCAGGAAAAAATAATGTGCCTATTAGCATTGGAGCTAAGGGAATAATTAGCTTTACTTCTTGCTGTTCACAGATGGGCTGGAGCACCTCACCATTTTCTTGAATTTAGCTGTGATGGGAAATTTGAAAAATTATTCCTGCAAATAATTAGTTATTGATGTGGAAGTTTGCTTAGGGGAAAGCACTCCTAAGCAAATCAATCTGTTATTCAAGGAACATTTGTTGGTTGGGGATGTGTTGCTGTTGGTCTGCTCTGCGTGGCCGTGGGGAACTGCTCTGAGTTCCATTTACAACAGCCAAACATTCTTTTTTCTTTCAAACACTGTTTCTCTCCAGCATAAAAGGTTTTGAACGTTTCTTGGGGAAAAAAAAAAAACCAACAAGCTATTTTATCAATAGTCTAGAAACATTTTCCCAGCATTTAGAAGTCACAAACCAGTAACAGCATTAAGATGGATTTGAATTCCTCAACCCAAAGAGCACAGAGAACTTCAGATGGACACAACTGGGGGCTGAGCTTCGATTTCTGTTCAGTTTCCCACCTCTCATCCCAGCAGGCAGAGCACTGACCACTGATAGCAGCCACCCATCACAGTTCTGCTACAGACTCGCATGCATTTCACATATCATGCAATAGATCCCATTTCCCAGTGTCACAATCCCATGTGCCTCATGCAGCTGGGATTTTGCACTGAATAGAATCCATCACAGAATGGTTTGAGCTGGAAGGGACTTTTAAAGGCCATCTAGTCTCACCCCCTGCAATGAACAGGGACACCCACAGCTCCATCGGGTGCCCAGAGCTCCCAAGCTTGGCATGAGCTGCATAGGCTGAATGATCCCTTCACAGCCAGGATCTTCACTAGGATGGTGCTGAGCTGAGCTGCAATCTCAGCCCCATTCCCATCAGCCCCAGGCCCCTTCCCCAGACACCCATGAACTGGCATTTTCCTCCTGGCCTCTTTTTCAAGGCGCATTTACTGCAGCTCAGGTTGCCACTCCCAGTACAGAAGAGCAGACTTGCAGTCTGCAGTAATTAAAAAGGAAGAACTAAGCAAATTAACTCTCAGTCTTCAAGAAACTGTGATTCATGCTTCATTGGGCTTTGTCAAAATGAGCTCAAAGCCAAGAGAGCCAGCCCATCCTGAAGCTACAGAAAGGAGACCTCCAAGCAAGCTCTTAGCATCTTCTTCATGTCCTGTAAGAGCCCAGCTGGGCTGGCCCTGGGGAAATGGGAAGAAAGCTGCAGCCCTGCACCTGCTGCAAGCATTTGGTGTTCTGTATGCTTTTTGTCTGCAGAAAGAGCAAAAGAATTTTTAAACTTGCTAAGCTCTGCACCAACCCCCAAGAGCACATGGGCCAGCACTGCACAGCAGCCCTGCTCTGCTGCAAGGCAAGGAACATGGGCTGGCAGGGGACAGGCACCGTGCTGCCATGTTTAATAGCCGGGAGCCCTGTGGCAAGAGACCTTCAAGTCAGCCTGCCCCACACTGTGTGATATGGATATCACAAAGCTTTCCATGCTGCAAATGGAATGTGAAACAGAGACACCAGCACGGCCACACAGTGGTCCTCCCAGCATTTATGGGAGAGCTGCTTTTAGAGACCACGTACGGCCACCTGGTGCAGATTGTCTGGGCTCCTGATTTTAAGTGCTACTTGAGCTCCTTCACATCGCATTTCCTTGCTCATCCCCCACCTCTCCTACAGCATTTCTTCAAATTATAAGCAACAAAACACTCTAGAAGCATTACTTCATGCTGCAGTGATAAGAGATGCTAGTGTGAAATGCGTTTTGGAGATAACCAAATCCAAAGCCACCAGTGCTTGTTAATGCAAATGCCTCAAACTGTCCTTAAACCTTCAGCTTCCCTCCTTCCCACAACTGCAGGGCCACTCTCAGCATCCCAAAGAGCTTTAGTGCTTATTCCTTTCAACACTCCACACAAATCAGTATTACCATGCCATGATGATTCAAAAGAGATCTGCACTTCCTGGGCAGAGGAAGGACGTTTCTGCAGTTGCCTTTTTTATTTTTAAAGCATGTTGTAAAATACAGGGGAAAAAAGCAGCTTTAGGAGAGTTAGGAGATAAATGTTTTTAAAGGAACATCTCCTTCTACAAGCCCAGTAGGAAAAGTCCGTTTCAGTGCTTTCTCCATTAATCTCATCCTGTTCTATTAGTTAATGCTATTAGCTTCCATCATCATTGCTACTCAGATCAACACAGTGGGATTTGTCCCTTCGATGCCTGCCTTGCCTTACGATGCTCCAGGAAGAGGATCCACACTTAGGGTGGAAAACACATTGCTCCCTCTTCATTGCCATCACTGAGCAGGGTGTTTATACATAACCACTCCCCTGGCTCTTACCTATGCTGGGAGCTTCAGGAGAGTGCAGACAAACCTGGCTGTGAGCACAGTGCCAGAAGTTGTGCTGCACAGATCCAAGCTGCGAAACTAATGCTCACGTGAAGATGAGCACAGAAAATCAGCTACAGAGAACAGGAAATATAGGTCCAGTGTATTAATATAAAGAATATACCAAATTCTGTATAATTAGTATGTTCTTGTAAGGTGCCTTTACATAAATTAAGTACAACTGGTTGCATTGCTCAGGAGGGGAAGCTCATCCCCATGGCCACAAGAAGGACAGTGGTGGAGGAAAACCACTCAAGGCATTGCCTTTACCTGCAAGGAATGGCATCAGGAAGACACAGATCAGACTTCAGAGATCCATAAGAAACCTCTGAAGAAGAGAGAACCTATGTGCAAAGCAGTGCTGTGCCCCAGCACAAAGTCACAGAACAGACTGCGCCAGGAAGGAGCACTGCAGCCCGAGGAAGCAGCATCCCGTGCTATTCAATGACACTTTGTAATCCTAAATGCATTGCTAAGCCGAGCCACGCTGAAGTCCTGCTAAATTAAATGGGCTCACTGCAGGGCAATGAAGTGGATAGCTGGAACTGCTACAAAATTGCACTGCTTCTCTGCCCCAGGTCAACTTGCCACAGGCGATTTCTTCCACTCCTTCCCCCCCATATTAATGCCCTCCATTGCAATAAGGATTCCTACCCACTGCCAAAACTCAATTTACACTATTTACTTAATGATCTCATTTGTCATCTTAGCATGTGCATCCACCTCTGGGAAAGCAGCCCCGTCAGTCTGCCAGAAGGTCTCATTTACAGCTTGCTCTTTCATTATTATTTTTAAAGATTAAATTGCTTTCATTTCAAGGCAAACAGTCTGGGAACTCCCACAGCCCTGAGGACACCAAGGCACATTCAAACATCTGATCAATATGTTTTAGAGTTACATGCATCCCAATCCCAGCTGATCTCCCCCTCCTCATTGCCCCACCACATCATCCATCTATTTCCACCACCTTTAACTTTGCTATTGCTCTTAATCTTTGCAACGGATGCACGCTGGGTATGAGATTTGAATACTGCCATAACGTTTCAAGTTGGAGCTGTGGGAAGAATTTCAGCTTTTTCTTTTGAGGGGCAAAGGGGCAAAAGAGGAGAGCATGTAAATTTCCTTCCACAGTGCATCAGTTCATTTGTTTCAAACCACATTTTTCATCTCACAGCTTGACTGCTCCAGAGTTCCTTCCTATTAGATTATATTTCTCTCTTATGGTGCGTCTCCAATGCTGACATGCTCAGTAAAATTCAGTGTTAATCTAGTCATATAAATAGGTTACAAAAACAGAGAATGCTTTATGTTTTGTGGAAACAGCACTGCAAAGAGCTACAGCTGGAGGAAGCCTCCCAGAATGCAGCATCAAAACCTGAGAAACAGAAGGAGGAGGGATTGGGTATTTCAGAATTACTCATGCCTGTCTGTGGTGTCTCAGTAAACTGGTCCTTTGCTTCTTTGTAGCATCTCTAAAAGGAGGCATCAGAAGCCACTTCTTGCCTGTGAGCACTCACATCCATCCATCCGTGTGCCTCCTCCTGTCCCTGCCTCCCAGTGGCCAAGTGGGACAAAGCACATCAAACCAGCACAGCCTTGCATCCTGGAGCAGCCACTGCTCTCCATTTCCAGGATCATTTACAAAGCAGACCAAGCATTTGTTAAGCACCATCTGAAAATCCCAGTACGAAGCTCAACCAGAGCAAGCATTACCTGCTAGGAAAACCAGGGCTAGATAGGTGAGCAATTTAGAACCACAACACAATCCGTCCCTTCAATATTTCAGCATGCTTTTCTCAGGGTAACAGAAACCTCTTCTAACCAAGAAACACCCATCAGACCTCCCAAAAAACTAAGTTCCAAAATGCAAAGTTATTTCAGAGTTACAGAGTTCCTTCAGCCCATGCAACAATGTGACATCCTGCCTTCTTTTCCTTCCACCAAAAACATTTGTCACAAGTACCTGTAAACATCACAGCAAAACCCCTTAAATCTCCTATTAGTGCTTTCCAATATGCTGAAATGTTTCTCCAGGAGCTTTTCCAGTGAACAAATTGGTCCCAAACTAACTGTACTTGGTATTCAGACACAGAGTTCTCTGTGCTTGATACGTCCCCTAAATACACCAAAGCAGAGGTTTAAGGAACATCATCTCCCCCACATCTATTCGTGTCTAACATAAAAGTAGTGATTTTCTACAGGAAAAAAAAAAAAAAAGGCTTTGGATTTCTCATCAATATTTATACACACAGCAGAAACAAAAGTCATCCAGGTCATACATAACGATAAGTTGGCAATAGAAGAAACTCAAGCATGTACACAGCATAAAAGCATATTTATCTTACTTACAGTTAGATGCTCACATTTCTGGTGTGGCAGCAGAAGATGGAAGATATCAGAGCTCAGCCTTCTCTGGGATCTCTGAGGTTGTTCTCTGGGCATTACATGAGGACTGGAGCAGCAGCAAAGCTGGGGCAAAACAAATAACAATTGACAGCATTAGACTAAGAAAACCAACACCAACTTGCCCAAGATCATTTGCTAACACAGAAGTAATACGGCATCAGAGCTCTTTGGAACATCAGGTTGTGCCAGAAAGAAGCAATCATTTTAGAGGCTATGCAATAAAGTAACAACCTTTGGGTTCCTGTTGGTTTGGTTTTTTTTCCCCTCCTGCTTTCCTTTGTGCCCATTTTACTTCCTCAGTGTGCTCTGTGCACACAGCACTGATGCCCACATTGCTCCCTCAGACCTGAGGCTGAAGAGGACTCTTGTCTATTTCAGCAATTACTGCTTCCCAAAGAAGCACAGAGGGAATACTGATAAAAACAGTAAGGTGGGAAATCCACAGAATTCACATGTGAAACAGGGAGAATGCTTATCTTTGGGGAAAGAGGCAGAGCCCTTAAAAGAGGGCCTGGAAAAGACCCAGAGCTGTAGTCTGCAAGGAAACCCACCCACAGAGCCTCAATCATCCCATGAACTGAAAACCCAAGATGGATTTTGGTCCTGTGAAGAGCATCACGTTCAATAAGGCAGACTTTTATGAAGCACTTTGTCAAAAGAACTTCCTGACCCTTTTAGTGGGGGGCAAAGGCTCCTTCCGAGAGGCACAGACCTCTCCCTTGGCACATTCTGACACCTTCTGACTGCAGAGAGGAATATTTGTAGTCACAGCAGATAAATGAGCCGTGGACAGGGAACACAACTAATTTAATAGCATGAATTATTTACTCATACATTCACGAAAGCCATCTTGCTACACAGCAGTCCCAGCAGCAGGGATTATTAATTTATAACTCAACTACAGCTATGTTAAACAGAACCAGGCTTCCATAAAACCTTAACTGTGGAGGTGCACAGAAAACATTGTCCAACTCACCCAGAAAGGACACCACGGCTCCCCAGCAGCCACCAACCCCACATCAACTGCATCTGTCAGGCAATGAAGTGATGCCCACCAGTTCCAACCCACACCCAGAGCTGCCTGCTGTGCCCACACAGTGCATCCTCAAGTAGGATTTGCCTTTAAGCTGTCATTAGCTTCCAAAATAGTGTGCTTCCTCTCCTTTAGAGCAGCACTGTCAACACACCTCGAACCAGACGTGGTTTTAAGACCCAGTTACTCAGCCTTGCTCCTGACCAATCACTTTGTATTCCTAAATCCTGCTTGAGTGCATTGTACAGAAGCCTCCACAATGTAGGCATCCTTCCAGCATCCTATTTATCCTGATAAACATGCTAATAGCTGGACTGCCTGCATCTTCACATGTCTTATTCACTCAATAGATGGCTGAGGCAGCAAATTAATCTTCATACAGTAGGAACTCACTTCCTATTAATGACTAGAAACCCTTCATAACGCACTGTGATCAACCTGAAATAATTTCATAAAGCACAACCTCATGGCAGAGCTGACTCTGCTTTTAACTCTTTGGGGAAGATCAAAGGGCTGGAAAGGGAGGTTGGATTGCCTGCTTGTGGGGATACTGAGAGCTGCTGCTTTCAAGAGAGGTGCTTGGTGCCTCCTGAACATACAAGACAGAGCAGAAAAGGCACCCAAAGACATTTTAGTGCACCAAATTGCAAGAAGGAAGCATATGGTGAGGCCAGGTGTGTTCCATGCAGGGCTGTGAGCAGGTGTGGGGGATATCTAATTAGCTCGTTAGGCCAGCCATGGTATTGTTTCTGCAGCACCTGAAGAGCCAAAGAAATAGCAATTTTTTTGTGTATTCCTACTTTTTCTGGGGGTGCTGTTACAGCAGATGATGAGATCAGAGAGGTTTGCAGGGAATGGACAGGACTCACAGTAGGGAATATTGCACTGCGAGTTTCCCTACAGGCACGTTTGGAGATTTTAATCATAATCTTTCTGCTCTGTGCTTCAGTTTCTTTGTCTTTACAAGTGGGGATTCTGACACCAGGCAGCCATGTGAATTACTTGGAAATACTGAACTGTAAGACATGTTAAGTTACACACATGCACACCGTGACTGAGGCACACCGAAAAGCACACAGCCTATGAAAGGAGGGGTTTGGGCAGGAGGGTTTTTACCAGCAGGTCAGTGTTATTCCAAGAACCATAGCTGTGGAGCAGAGCATAACTCTTTCATACTCCCATAGACCACATTTTAGTGCACAAAGTGGGATCACTTAACAAGGCAGCTGTCAGCACTGACACAACTTGCATCGATCGCTGCTGGCTGCTAACATAAGCATCACACCCCCTAAGAAAAGGCAGCATGACTCTAGAACATAGCAAACGATCTTAAGGAACCACAACAGGTTCATAACCTACAGCTCCCCTACTCCACAATACAGGGCAAGTCCTGCCTGGCACCCTCAGACCACACAGCTATAGCTCAGAGGATCCAAACCTCACAAAGCACTACAAGGTCAGCATGCTTACCCTGCCCATATCTCCTTACCTCCCATCTCCTCCATGGCTGTTGCTTCTTTTCCTCAAAGAGGCTGAAGGCTCTGAACCCTCCACAAGAACACAGAGAGCTCAGAGCGGACCAGGAGAATCACACCGTGTGCAACAGGAAATTTCACTGCAGCAGAGCTCCAACAAAACCAAACCCATGGCAGAACAACGTCCAACTCCCTCGGCAGCATTCACCAACTTAATGAGCCCTCCTGAGCCTCTGGGGGGGAGGGTAGGAGCCCCAGAGTGCCTTGCTCCTGTCTGCACCTGAATGGTCAGCCCTGTTACTGGGGGCCACAGCTGAAATCCACCACAATTAATTGTTAGCTACTCTGAGGAGTTACGAAAGCAGCCCTTTAGTTCCTGGGATCCTAAAAACGAGTGAGCTTTTATGTATTTTCTGTTTGTCCACAAAAATTCAGTTTTTTGGGTTTTTTTTTTTTTTTGCCCCCTATTTCTTCCTTTCGTGGGATGCCATGGAAAGAAATAAACGTGTTTCACTTTTAAGACCTGGTTCAAACATGTAATGAAAACCTGGAAATTGTTCTTTCGTGAAAATATCCACTTAGAAAAAAACCAAAACAATTCTCTTTCAGGAAGAAATGGTTTCATTAAAAAAGAACAAAAGGATAAAATGGGACTTTCTATGAGAAGCTGGAGACTATCCTCAAATTTTGTTGAGTAGCAAGCCAGAGGGATGTAATTTTTTTGTTATCCTCACCAGTGCCCACGCTTGCAGCAGGCAATGTTCCCAGTGGTACTGCTGAGTTGCCAGCAGTACTTTGATTAAGAAAAGAAAAAAAAATCTGTCTGACACACAATCTGTATTTCTGATTTCCAGCCACACTTTCAGGATTTAGCCCAGCTCAGAGCTCAGCTGCGTCTTTGCACTTTGCACAGCAAAAGATGCTGATCTGCGATCCCAACTTGTGTGACTCCAGCAGAGCTGTGCCATACAGGATGTTGGCTTGGGGATTGCGTTCAGGATCTGTACTGCTATAGGAGCTACACAAGTAGCCAGTCCTTGAGAATGTTTCTTGGCTAGACAGACACCAGGAGAAGGCGAGCAAGCCATTTACCACTGCATAACATTAAAAGAATTCTGAGACAAGCCCACACCATTAGGGCTGGGTCAGACTGACTCCAGAATGCTTTACTGTATGCATTGACCCCAGCAAGAAATAGCAGTAGGGGTATTTATGAGCCAGATGAAGGATGGGAAAAGGCAGGTTAAGTATCAGGAAGTGGCTAATGCATCTGCTCTTCAGCTACAGTGGGTGATGTGTGGGGAGGGGTGAGGGGGGCAGCTATGGGCTGCCTTTACTCATCTGCAGCTGAGAAAGAGCTCAGAACAGAGCCCTGAAACAGCATTTCCATCAAAGCTCTTTTAGTAATGGCCACAGAGGTGGTCTGGATTGGCAACATGAGGCAGGTGAAGCTGAATGTTAATAAGCAGGGCCTGGAAACAATCTTTGCCTGCAGAGTTCAGATTTAGCTCTTTAATTCTTCTACTTAAATTAAAGAACTTAACATGGTTCAGTAGAAAGCCATTTTACTACTGAGTTGCAAGGGTTGTATTTATAACTGGGATAGCAACACGCTCCACTCAGAATTGAAATCCCTTTCTATTCTGAGCCATGCAAGAAGGGAAAGACAGATTTCCCATCCCAGCTGATTTACAATTTAATCAGGCTGCTGCTGTGTGGAATCCTGCAGCATGCCAGCATCAGTCGTGAGAATATGGTCTGCCAGTGGGATGAGTTCTTGCTCCTTCAGTTGTTAATCATAAAAATGTTTCCAGAAATTTGCAAGCTCAGAGCTTCCTTCAGAGCCATGTCCCTAAAGCAGGAAAGTCTGGGGCATCTGTAAGCCTTTAGTCAGCCATTTCCTTAGCCCTTTGGTCTGTCAGTGTACAGCTGGCAGCACGGTAGTCCTTCCAACACGCTACTCTGTCAGCTTCAGAAGTGCTCATCTCCCTTGCTGGTGATTGAAGTTCTCCCAGCATCTCATTACCATCTCTCCCAGTTGCCCATCCCACATTAAAGGGGTTTCCCGAGGCTTTGACAACAATCTTCCTACTTGCAAGGGAAAGCTACTGCAAGCTTCTTTCATATGAAATTATATAAGGGAGCTGAAATAGGAGTTACTCAGAGATGGAAAATGTAGAAGCTCCAATTTTATATCCTACCATGCATGCTGGAAGATGATCCCTAGAGAACCAGCTCTTAGACTGCATTCCAGTACATGTATGCATCAGGATGGTGATGGAAATGTAGCATATCAGTACTTTAGCAACAGGTTAAATTCTCACTGAGGCTACAGCACTGTTTTAGGGTGGGCTGATTGGAGATTTGCATCTCCAGCACCTCCAGCACCTCCAGGGAGATGGAAAATGCTGCACCCTGTGAGCCCAGACTGTTGGCAGTCTCTTCCAGGACCTCACACAGCAACAGGCAATCCCACTTCTGACTGCAGTTTGGGCAGAGCCTTACAAAACATCGGTGTTCAGCCCCAAACTGAACTCCAGGGTGCATGCAGAACTGAACCAAGTGTGAATGTGGGCAGACCTGTCTGCATTGTGGCAGATTTGCATCATCACCACTCATCTCTGAGTAGAAATGCTAAAGGAAATAAGTGAGCCCTTATTTGCCAGCACTGCAAATGTTTTCAGGCATTACATCCAAAATGATTTCCCTCAGTGGAATATTCTGAGCCTAATATGCCCCTTGCAAAAGTCACTCTGGTGTACTGACTATGGAGCAGAGAGAAAATATGTGCAAGTGTGTGTGCATGACGGAGTCTGTGTGCGTGCACGAGCAGATCTGAACACATTCATACCCAAACAGCATGGCAACAGGAACTGTGCCCTTCACACTGTGTATTAATGGTCACTCCATGCAGCATGTTGCTATGCAGAACCCAGGGGGGCTGCACACTGCATCTGTCTCACTCCTGGTGAGCGTCGCTTCAGGCAGCTGTTCGAGGGATATAATTAAAGCTGGTCTCCAGATCCATAAATCAAAGAGAGAAAGACCTTGAAAAGGAGGATAATAGGAAGAAAAAGGACTCAAAAGTATGCCCTGTGCTGTATAATACCCAGATAGGTTCTTTCCAGATACAATTGTGTTCCAGAAACAGCATGCTGAGGCTGGGGAATCCAAGTGGGGGAAGCATTTAATCTCCATGTGTCTGTTGGGCTTTGAATGTTTTGCTCTGCTGTTAAATCATAGCTCTCCTCTCCTGCACGGCCCCCCAGGGAAGAAACAGAAGATGGCTGTCCTCCAGGGAAAAGCTGGTGAGTTGCTGGAGGTGTGATTGGCCATGAGAAAACACCAAGGCAGAGCATCAGGAAGGCTTATTGCCACAGCCCAGATACACCAGGATTTCATGTAGCACATGAGCCATCAGAATGACTCCTGATATTACCACAAGTCCTGGGAGCTGGATGCTCACAGCCCCAGAAAGGGGTGAGGTGGCTCAGGATTCAAATGCCAGATGTGCATTTTCAGCAGAGCTGTTTTATTGAAGGCCACTGAAGGCTGAGCTCTGTCTACCACTTCCCCATCTGGAAGAGCCTTGTGAATGCATCTAGCTGCTTGCTCAGAGATGACAGAGAAGGGAAATTCAAATATGAGTAATGTTTGCAAACTAGTATGTGGGTTGTTTTTCTTCCATGCAGACATCCATAGAAGGCTTCATTATTCTGCTTTAGGCTGAAATCAGCTCTCTTTAGTGATTTCAGCTGAGCAACATTTGCCACATGACATTCTGTGCATAGCAGAGGTTCAAACTCCACGAATGAGAATGAATGCAGAAGAGACACCGTGTTCCGAGCAGCTGCAGGTTAGATGAGGCTGTTTTAAAAATAAAAGATCCTGCTCTGCTGTGCAGAATGGAATGTGGGTCTGTTTTGGGGACAGATTCAAGGGAGTCTATCTGGAACCAAAGCAGAATTCTTAATGAAACAAAAGTGCGGCACTCTAAATTTAGATGCACGATTAATGCTTTTAAAAGTAAGTGCATCTGTAGCCATGGGGTGTCTGAAATTTCATTCACAGTGCTTGCTTTCATCAAGCCAAATCTGAAACCCACTGAAGGCAGTGGTAAAAATCCCACTGACATCAATAGGCCCATTGCTTGGCTCACGTCTGCTGTCCCTGCCCTTCTTTGGTCGCCTGTTTGGGAGATGGCTCCGCATGCCTACATGGCAGAGTCTGCAATTGTTGATACTTGTAATTCCATTTTATGCTTCAGCCTTTCTGGAGGCAAAGATAGCTTAGAGCTTGCACAGCAGCTCGCTGAGTGAGACAGCAAAATAAACAGCAGGGCAAAGAGTGGAAATCCAAAGGAGATATCTATCTTTTGAATAGCAGGTCTGCTAGTCTAATTCTCTTTGTTTGTGTTGCAAAACAAGCTTCTCCATGGCACTCCAGCTGCATTTGCATCAGATGTGCCATACATCATACAGTACAGATACGAGTTGTGACTTGCCTGGTAAATTGCATTCTGCTTTTGATACGGCGATCTCTGCGGGATGTGAATGTATGAGATCTGTGGATTGAAGGCATTATTGCAATCTGTAGTATGATGGTTATACATGAGGGATGTTCGTATCAAACCCTTGCTGCAATGTATTGCTTATTCAAGAAGCCAGATTGATAAATATTTCACCTGAGCAGAACCTTCAGTCTCTAAAGCCACGTTCACAGACGAGCTCTGCAGTGCCAAAGGGCAAACGAAGAGATACACGAGATGCAGGTGAGGGGTTTGAGAGCTGCAGCTCCTCCACAGTACCTCCAGAACCAAAGAGGAGATGAGCTTGTGCTTTTTTATTGGACCAGTAATAGCTGGTAATCCCTCATTTGTTCTCTACTCCAATTAAGCACGTTGTGTGATAGGCAGCGGTTAAAGACTGGCAGTGGTTGCTCTCTATAGAACCAGGAGAGGTGCATTCATTTCAGAATTAGGGAACAAATTACAAACTCTTCTGTCCTGCCAAACTCTCTCTCCATCCTCATAAGGTCAGGAGATTTAGACTGATGCATTAATAAAACACAAACCCCACTCCTGTCAGTCACTGCAGGTTTATCAGCTGCAGACACCTCTTTCTGCCAACAGCTTAGTTCTATTTTTACTGAGCAAATGCTTTCACACTTCAGCTTCCATGCCTGTGCTGCTCCATGCATTGTTCACACCTAGGTTACTCTTCACACCTCTCAAGGGCCCCGCAAATAGGCGTGAAAGGATTCCTCCTCGGGGCGGCCATGTGCTCTGATGGAGAGGGAAAACAAATGGGAGCCAGGGTTGCTGTCAGCACTTCGGGCTATTGAGAGGGGACAGGAGAGGCATCCTTTGTTCTGGTGTGATTTAACAAGCAGCAAGGGAGCGTATCTTCATGTCAGTCCTTCACAATCGCTGCCCATTTTATCCCTTCTCTCTTTGCAAACAGTTTGAAGCTGTGTAAGAGCATCCTCTCAACAAGGACCTGGATTTTTGGGGTGTATTTCATCCAAGATGCAAATTTCCTGCAGTTTCCTGTGTCTGACAATTGTGGGGGCACAACCTTCCAGCAAGGCATCATGGTGGCTGGACACAGATACACGACCAACACAAATTTTTCCTAATATCTAACATGATGATCCAACTTCCCCAGCACAACTTAGAGACATTCCCTCTCGTCCCATTGCTGTTACCAGGGAGCAGAGGCTGACCTCCAGCTCACTACGACCACCCCATCCATCATCAGTTGCTGCACCAGTCAGATGTGTTCAAATTGTGGCTCCTAACCCAAATGCAGCCTTGGGAATATTCCCAGAGCATCCATCTCAGTGACAATTAGCCATGAAATATGACTCCCCTTCATACCAGTTTAGAGTCTTTCCAGTAACATCCCACTTCATCACTGAAACGTGCACTATTTAAAGTAAGAGGGCCACATATTTAATTGGAATGGAAATAAATGTGCATGCCAAATATAATCTGACTTTAAATAATCACCCCAGCATTTAAAACCTATCAGTTTTCCTCTTCCACCTCAGTTATTAATAGCAGAGGTGCAAAAGAAATCAAACACTCTCCCTAGGACGACCCATGCTGATGGAAGGTTGGCCAACCTGTGTGCTGCATGCTGGGCTCATGAAGGGCATCTGGATGCCTGTGTATCAGAACATCACAGAACATCACGTACAAATGCTCCACTGAATCCAGCCTGGCTCTGATTTGCCATTTCTAAGAATAAATACTTCCTAAAAATAAACCTGTACATTCCTGGTTTTCTTCCTTTCTTTGTTTCCTTTCTCTCTCTCTTTGTTTTTTTCCTTCCCATTTCTCTCCTTCCCCACCCACCTCTCTTCTTCCCTGTGCTTTGTGCAGACTGAATATTCAGAACAAGCTTTCCTTCCAGCATTATCAGGTTAGGGAGCTCCCTGCACACAGGGCTGCACCACGGTAAAAAGTTCACTTTCTAAAATTACTGATACAAGAATGAAATATTTATGAGCCAGGCTTCTTTCACCATCATTTTACAAAGACTGTAATTTCATCCCTGCGACAATCAGCAGGCTATGTAAGAAGTGAATCACTGAATTGACTGGGATGAGGGAAAGGCTGCCTCTTTCTGCCAGAATCACAACAGGATAAATGCAGGATCTATTTTCAGATGGAAAACAAATAAACAAATTTAGAAAACCCACAACAATGGCTCAGAGACTGCAAAGTACGTGATGGACAGCTATGGTAACAGCAAAAAGGGCTTTCCTCTCTGTTACTGCACCTTTCCATCCCTTTCTCCCTGAGATGAACAGTAAGATTTGCACAAGAGCCATGAGGAATTTATAAGAGCACTGTTTCTTGAACTCCCACTTCTCATTCCTCCTAAGGGAATGCTCCAAGTAGAGCACCAGTCGTCTGCATGTCACAAAGGATTGCTGACTCCCTCCTCATCCCCAGAGAGAGGGGCCAGAATTTTTGGATGTGAATGGTGGGTCATTTTGGAAACCTAATTGCACACCTTAGGAGAGGCATCAGAGCAGGTTTTCCTCCTTCACTCGAGCATGAATCTCACTCATAATTATTGAGTCCATTTTGTATTCAGCTCCTACTCTCCCTCACGCAGAGCCACATCAGTTTAAGTGTTCTCATCTCATTTCTTCCTTTCCCACAATTCAAATCTTTCACATAAGCAGGGATGGGGGAACCCTCTTTGAAATGTATTATTTCACTGAATGTTTCCAGCCAGGCTACATTTTTCACAGTCTTTATTTGGATCAATCACGTTAAGAGCTGATGTCGCATTATTTAAGCTTTGACAGGCATGGAATTAAGATGCAGGTTTATTCACTTACAGAAAATGTCAGAGAAGAATTAGATGATCACTTTAGGGATTGAACCACTACGGCTGCTGCTTTTCAAGTAGCAAATGTTAGCATTTTTGGACATGTTACTCCCCAGGTTCTTGTGGCACAAGAAGTAAGTTTGTGGGAAAAACATCCTGCTCTCTTCTTCAGCGCAAACAACATGTTACTGAATATTCAGTACCGAAATGTACAATAGCAGGCTGGGTACTGACATAACAGAAAGTGCCCTAAGGTAGTGTGTACCCACACAGGAATTGAAAGGACTTATGCCTGTGGGCAAGTCAGCTTGTCTGCTGCAGAATGCAGCCTTGTCTGGCTTCGGACAGTTCTATAACGCCATGTTGATTTACAGCAGCCAGAACAGCCCTCCCTGGTTATTAATTCTCCCATATAAAGCTGGGTGCTCTTGAAGGGTGGTTATGGAAAGGACAGAGCTCAGCACGTGCTGCCCCAGCGCACCAAGCAGACCACAGCTCCATGGCACAGCCCCGGGTATCAGCACAGTTTTGCTCCTGCTGATGACTGACTGCACTTTGAGTACTGGGCTGTGCCCTCAAATGTAGGCAACAGTCTCAGTAATGGATAAAGCAACTTCTTCAGGGCCCTGCAAGGTGCTGGATTCCCACTTTTGGGATGAAACACCCAGACACGGACATTTCCATTGCTTTATGCATTGCAAAGCAGATCATTAATATGTCCACAAAGGACAGCAGTGGGTGCTGTGATTGGAAATGACAGCTGCCCAGGGGTCCATCACCTCATTTGGAGCTGCTCCCTGCTTACCCAGCCCCTGGAAGATGCACCTGTAAGGACCGATGTGCCTCAGTAATCAGTGGGTTCATTAGCATCTACCCACATTTTCCTCCTCTGGAGCTGAGTTCTCTCCCCCATCAAGGCCACAGCCTATTTTTCAGCACAGATCGTATCTTTCCTTCTCAAGAGGTCACAGATAGTCAGCCTTGTTTTAATGAGCTGTGTCCTGTGAATTTCAGTCACTTCAAGTCTAATAAGGAAACCCACAGGGGTAGTGTTTTCAATTTGCTCCTCTTTCCTGGAGAGTTTGTACCATACATCACACGTAGTAGTTCACAGCTGGTGAAAAAGAAAAGAATCAGCTTGTATTCCCCATGCAGGGATTTTACAGTTCAATATTTATGAAGATTGGGTGTCCTCTCATCTGAAAGGCCAAGCAGTTTCTTTCACTATGTGTGGGATATATTACGTTAATATAGTGAACAGCTGCTTCCAAGAACTAATTTGATGCTGGTGCTGAAAAGCTCTGTGCACTATAGAAATATTATGAACTTCTAAGAGTCCTTAGTACTTTGCCTAGCTGAGCCTCGTGAATACAAATTAAACATAATTGGAATCCCTGCCCTCCCCCCATCAGAACTAAGATCAGAACTTTACAACTGAAATAACACCTAAATATCTGATTTTAATTTCAAATTCACTCTATAAAAGCACAGCCTGATTGTTTTGCTCCTCGTTAAAGAAGGATTATGAAAAATGATCAAATCTAAGTGTTACTTAAATGCGTATGAATGAATGCAGCCATCAGCTGGAGATCACAGGAATGCAACACTCTTTGAATATTCATTAGTTCTTCCAGACATCTGATATTTCTTGTACACAGAGTAGCAAACACTGTGGTTCAGTCAATAATACCACAGCCCCATGGGCAATGAGGAGATCCACTTTCAACTCTTCAACTGAACACAAGGTGAAACACTGGACTGTTTTGGATGACAGAACATATGAACATCCATATTTGGACAGGTCACAATAATTCCTCACGTGAGGATGAGCTCCCACTTTTTGCAGAGCTGGGGAGCAGTGCCTGCCAAAGGGGGCAGAAGGGACTCCCAGAGCCTTCATGTGGGCATGAAGGGGCAACTTCACATGTGCCATGGGATGCTGAGGGGCACACTGGGACCTGCAGGTTCCTGATGAGGGTAGCTTTCATGTACCCACTTTGTCATTCCCAGCAGCCCAAGGGGACATTATCAGACTCACCCCCAGCTTTAATTTTCAGTTTGCTGCTGAAAAACCTCAAAATTTCAGGGCAGTAAGTTCCCCCTTGTGTTTCTACAGCGACAGTTTCTACAGCCTAGAGAGCAGCAGAACAGTGTGTGCAAAACAAAGAAAAACAACTTCATCTACACTACAGTCACTAAAAATTAAATGTCAAACAGGACAAGAAAAACTGATGTGGTAACATACAGAGGACAGGATCCATGAGAGACCAAGTAATGAAAAGGTTAGGAGGGCCATAAATAAAGCCAGAAGCAGCCAAGATGTGGTGAGGGAGAGAACTCATCGAGGGGTACAAGTGCTCAGGCAGTTTAATGAATATGTTTAATGTAAATGGAACGATTACCATTCCAGGAACAGGAACTGCCCTTACTCCCAACACAACATGCATCCTGCATCAACCATCAAAACAAGGCACAAGCTGAATGCGTTGCTTGTAGGGGCTGCACAATGTGGGGACACAGCTTGGGAGCCATCCAGTGTTGTGTCTCTGAAGTTTTTCCTGGTTCTTGTCTCCATCAGTGACCACAGCAATCAGACTGAAATCACAAGCATGACCCACCCGTTGTTATTTGATGCCCTGTGACAGTATCCCAAATCCCACAACAGAATAAGCTGTAGCTCCTGCTTCAATTAAATTGCAGCCATCGAGCCTTAGTTTGGAAAATCAGGCAGCTTGAAATTCAGGACATGTTTGTGGGTCTTCCTGAACCACAGCCTACACAGATATGACAAACAAAGCACCACGTGTAAGCACTGCCTCACACTGATTTGTACAGGAGGTCAGTGGAAGCCAGGGATAAAACACAAGTTCTCTGGGTTGCAGCCTATTGCCTTAGCCATCAATTATGCTGCATTCTTTGATATTGTACATAATGAAGCACAGCAGTTTGTTCAAGGCTAGTTGTTCATTTATACCAGCAAGGACCAGTTATTTGTTCAGTTCATTATTCTGGTGGTCTATCATGTGTGCTGTAGGAATCACTGCAGGACTCAGCCCTGCTGGCTGCTCTGCAGACACAACAGCAGCAGTCCTGCACGCCGCAGCTCTCAGTTTCACTGCAAGGAGCCTGAAAGCAGATGGGCAGAAAAAACAGACAGGGGAAGCACAAGGCAGAGAGGCAACTATGATTCGATAAAACCTGACATCATGAAATAAATGTGATAAAAACTTCTCATCTGTGTTACTGAAGGGTCCTTGGAGCTGCAGACCCAATCCCTTCTCCTTATCTGAGTGCTGTTTCAGCCATGCAATCTGTCTCTACTCAGCCTGGCAGCAAAGAGAAGCCTCATCCCATCCAGACAAACCCCTCCTGGCCTTCCTTCAAGGGTCGGTTGGGCAGTGGCTCTCTCTGCCTGCACCTGGCATCTGTTTCTTCTCTTTCTATTCTGGGAGGAAGAGAAACAGCTGAGCTCTGCTACCGAATGCGAGGGAGGCAGATGGGGCGTGAATTCAGTAGTGATTGTACTGCTCATTTGTTTGGCATGAAAATGATGGACACGTGATTGAACAACACATGGGGGGTAGGAATACTGAATAGCATTCACCATCATTACTTTTTCCATTCCTGCGAGTTTTTTTTTCCTCATTCAGTGATAAATCTGCATGAATATGGATGGCTACACTTGCCATCCTAATTCTCATGAGGTTTTTCATCTGATGGGCTTTCCTATTTCTAGGAGTTCCTATGGTGCATTTCTTTCCCTTTCAAACAATGGGAATAGTCAGTGTAACTGCTTAGCTAGCAGCACACGCTCCTTTGCAGGCACTGCTGAGTGTTTGGGTAACAGGTAAGGGGGAGGCATTTGCTTCCACTATGGGATAGAACCATGGATTCATAGTATATTTTTTAGTAACCTTTGGCTTTACCTGCATTTACTTAACTGAGCTGTAAATCCATACAGGATTGGAGGACCAAAGTAGAATTTAGAAAGAATATACTTGAATATTAGGTTTTTGTGATATGAACCCCAGCATCTTCATCAACCAGGACCATGAGTTTGATGCTTTCTCAGGGCTTTACTTTTTAGCAAGAGTAATTCCAACAGCATGTGCTGTTCAAAAATAGCCACCTCTGTATGCATCTGCCTTCACACAGTAACACCTGGACGTGCAGCCCTCCTCTCCAAAGCACAGCCAATGGTCCTTCAGAGCTGAGCACTGCTCTGTTGTATGCTGGCATCACAAAGGGATCACCAGGCTCCACCAGAGTGTCTTCCCATTTCCCTGGCATAAATGAGATTGGAACTTGCCCTTGACTTCTTCACATAACAAAATGCCACCAGATAGATGCTCCTGCTTCCCACTCCTCGCACCTACCTAAGTGACCAGTTATCCCTGGGCTGAATGGTGCCAGTGGGAGCATCAGAATCAGACTTTCAGCACTTATCTCTGTGTCGCTGGCCTCAAAATGGAAACTGCTGTCACTTTTATGCATGGACTCGGAGCTTGCCTAGTTTCCCTGTAACCTCATTAAGTGTCCTCTCCATCATCCCCAAAACTGCTGCTTAACACATTCTGGCAACGTGCCCTCCTGTATTGCAGCAGATATGGCTGGCAGTGTGCAGAGCTTATGACAAGGTATTAATTACTTGAGCATAAATAACATTCCCCTTATCTCTGCTTCAAGATCCGCTACTTCTGATGGAAATATATTCATAATAATGAATGAGAGAAAATGATAAAAGGAGTAAATCTGAGCATAAAAACGAGTGACAGGTCTCACAATGAGTGAAAATTAAAGCCAGGGAAGCTCAAATGAAAAATAAAGGTACATTTCAACATTTCTGTTGATTATGCCTAGAAAGCAAATGCCAACACTTGCACTTCTAATGTCCATGCATCCTCACATCAATCTAAGAAACACAGCTCAGTAAAAACTAATAGTCTTACTGCACTTAAATATGGAAAGTCATGCAGGAGGAAGCAGTGAATGGAGACATCCAGGTCAGCTGGGCTGTGTAAGAGCACTGTGACACTGCACAAGAGCAGAACAGTTGGATGATGTGGTCTGGGAGAGCAGCTGATGCGCAGGATGAGGGCTTGCAGGTCTCCTTCCCACTGCAGCCCCAAGCCCTCAAACAAAACCAAGCTGAACAACAAAGCCTTTACTGTGAGCAGCTCTCCTTCCCTGTCTCCATTCACAGCTCATCAACTGTCCTGTGTTAGGAAGGTGTTTCCCATCTATCCTGCCAAGAAATACAGTTTTTGTTTGCTCAGAAACATTCATTAAAGATTGCAGGGAAGAAACGTGTACCTGAAATCAAACTACTTCAATCAGTGTTGACTGCTGAGACTTCCATTGTTTTGTACTGTACCGTGCTGGAAAAGCACATAAAAAAATTTGAGCACATAGATTTGCCTGCTGGAGAGACAAAGTTTACCTTTATGACTGCATGAAGGAAGAGACTTCTCTTACTTTCAGAAGAACTCAACATGCTCAATGAAGTCAACCTCTGTTTGGGATGCAGCTCAGGAGGAGAACATGGGCTGGCTTGAGATGCTTTGGGAAGGCAATGACCAGACTGCCTGACCCAACCCCCACATACCTGACTGTCTGCTATGCAACTGGAAAGTATGGTTCCATGTATGTACTGAATACTAAGGTGCATGCTCACACTGACACTGAAGCATCTCTTCAACAAGGTGCTTAGGCCTATGTGCAAACTTCAAATGCAGGAACAGTCTGAGGGAGCCAAGAGACACACAGCTGCATAAGGGCTTTGCTCAAGAAGAAATACTTAACTCTCAGTCATTGTAATGGATGTGCACACACACCCAACTATACATTCAGCAATTATTTTGCTACTAATAATGTTCAGTGACAAAAATTCCTAAGGTGTAGGATATACAATTTCTCAGACTCGACAGTACTGGAAAAGAGCAGCTTTGTGTGATGAGATCTCAGGGGAAATGAAGTGGTGAAATAGCATTTTGGCCATTTGAAGATGGCTAGCTTCTCTCTGGAGGGTATCACACAGGTAGAAGAAGCAAGGTACAGATGCAATCCAGTCCCATTTTCCAAGCTGTCTATCTCTAGCATCACGTAGGGGACCCAGACAGCCCTCTCTCATGCTGAATTGAACTGGACAAGTTAGCTCGCCAGCTAGAGCTTATATAACCTCCCTCTGAGGGGCTGAAATTGCCTCTGCCTCACATGGATCACAGTTCTACTTTCCATTACTCTCTCCTACATTAGGAGTTCACTTCAGCTACAGAATGAAACATTCTGGAATATAAAAAAAAATCTTTGCAGAGGCAGAGGTAGAGTGAGAAGTGAGGATCTTAGAAAAAGGACAAGCCATTCTAGGAAATTTTACCTATTTTTCCCCCTATTATCTTATCTTTTTAGTTAATCCTGTTCTGTACTCTTGCACCTCCTACCTCACAAAAGGAGAACGTTGCAGGGCTAGCCACCAACCAGCATGCTTGCACTAGTGGGGCCAGATGGCTTTGCTTATGTCAGCACGTATTCCCATTAGCTATAGGAACATCAGCATCTAAACCTTTACTGTAAGCATGCATTTTATGGAAGAGAGTTTGGCAAATTTACTTACCCAGTCTACCTACTCCAGGAACTCTAGGTGAAATTCATTTCAAGTTCCCAGGTAGCTACATATCTTTTTTTAATAATCAACTGGAAATGAGACACCCAGCCAGAAAAGAAACCTTTACTGGGGCAGCATCTATCTGTTCTCATTGTGGATGGACTGTGAAATATATCAGTAGTTCCATAAGAAGAGTGCACAAAGATGACACACTGGTCTGATAGACAAAAACATTGGATAAACCCGCTAAGATCTGCAGGGAAAACTGTCCTGTTTCGTAAGAAATAAACAACGATCTCTGTGGTCTTGGAGCAGAACACCAACTAAGCTCTATTTGCAAAAATCACAAAACAAAAACTCCACGATGTACAGGAGAGGTTTTTTGGTCTTCTTTTAATTAAGCAGTAACAATATCTACAACACATCCACTCACAAGTTAAGTGAAGGCATGAAAACACATTCTTCATACTGAGATGGGAGCTTCTAGATCTTTACCTTTGTAAATACCCTTGCAAGGGGAAATACATTTTGAATGTCCAATGAACATCTTTTGAAACAACTACTGGTGGGGATTTCAATTTTAACCGTGATTGTATTTAGTGAGCCTTGTCCACAGAGATCCAAATGCTTTGCAAATGAGAGCAAAGCTCAGGACCTCGCCGTACAGTTAAAAGGGGAGGGAAACTGAGGCACGGTGCTGTGCAGTGACTCGCCAGGATCAAGCAGCAGGAACAGAGATCTGGATATAAACCTCAGCTCTCTGACTCCCAGTCAATTCCTCACTTGCTGTGTGTGTGGGTTTTGACTGCCCAGCAGCTCACGTGTTATACAGGCAGATCTTCTTTCACCTCTCCCGCTGTCCCATTGGCTCCACTGAATGCTGCTGGCTCCCTGTCTTCTTCCTCTTCCTCTTCCTCCCCTTTCGCCGTCTCTGCTTCTCTGCCTCCACCCAGGACAGTGGCACTAGAGATGCTGCTGAGGAGTTGGCCTTCCCGGCGGGACTGGGCCAGCTCTTTGGCACAGCACACAGGAGTGTTGGTTTCGTAAGTGCTGTGGAAGCTGTTGTAATCAACTTCGTAAAAGTCCTTCTCCAGGGTGAGGACAGGAGTGAAGCGATGTCCCCACAGCACCTCTGTGTCCATGTAGGAGCTGCGAGCTTGGCAAGTCATCCCTGGGTGGAAAGAGAGGGATGTTAAATGCAAAGCTTCCTTACATGCTCACCCAGCCACTTCTTTCATTTAAAAGCACTTTCATGTTATTTCCATACCTGATTGCTCTGGGACACAGACAAAGTCTTCGCTTAATAAGCCTCATAAAAGCCTCTATCATGAAAAAGCTGAGCTCTCAAAGGAAAAGGGGTGAACTCATCGCCGCATCTTCAGACTGCTTCCTGAAACCTGCACTTAAGGCTTTGAAGTCTGGTAGCACTAAGCAGCTTCTCTCTGTCCTCACATTTCTCTGTCGAAGTGCTGCTTCCTGGTGTGGTTGCTACTAACAGTATTTCTGATGAATCACATGCTAGAATGACATACAACCCCGCCAGTGCACTTCAATCCTGACCCACACAGCCCCCAAGGAGGATGAACAGCTGCCCTGCCTAAGTCACCTGCACTCCCACTCTGTCTCATGCTGTCCCTCTCAAGCTACAGCCCAGCTATTCCCCCTGCACACCAAGTGATGCAGTCCGTAAGGAGGAACAGGACCCTGCCCCATTGATGTGATCCACATGGCATGCTGGCTTATATATTCCTTTGGAGAGTTCAATCCAGCTATAATAGGTTGGCTGAATCAAAACACACAGCATCGCATAGTCAAGCTTGTAAGCACATTGAATTGAGTCTCTTAATGGAATGAATGAACAATGGGCAACATGAAACTGATTTTGTCCAGTTTCTTCTCAGCCCCAAGGATTGGAGTTTGTTTATGTGCTTAGAAAACTTTGAAAGAGGCTTTGCAGAGCAGAGATAAGGATTCAGCATTGGAGTGACCTCCTCTGGAATCACCAGCTGATTGAGAAGCCAAGGCTGACTTCTGTTCCAAACATTTGTCATCTGCTCATCCTGAACGTGTTATGCTTTTGCTCTTCATTCTGGTGAAATGTAGAAATGCTGACCTCACAAAGCCCTCCCACTGTTCTCCTTTGGAGTGTGAGTGATGGCCCTGACTGGAATACATTCAAAACATGCACTTGATCTAGTTTGCAGCCAATGCTTCCAAGCCTACCTCCTGCAGCCCAAAGTACGCAAACAAATCTGAAATAACGCACGGGGGGAAAATAATGGTGTCAGATGCTTCAGGAAAGAGCGTATGTGTTCTCACCACGTGAGCTCTATGGACTGATGAAATCTCAGAGTAATCAAAAAACTTATCCTTTCAAAAAGCCACCTCTGAACAGTCTGAAGTTTGTTTCTTGTTTTGCTGCTGCAGTCTATAAAGACATGAGCACAAGCAGGATCTGCTGAGGACTTTACTTGCCTCTTACCGAGTGCTTTCAAAGCCCAGGAATGCAGAAGAGGCCACTGATACTCACAGGGCTAGGAGCTGTGAGCAGACAGGCTGACTTCTACCATGGCTTTCCAGGAGCTGCCTACAGGCATGGCGTTGTGAACCCAGGCCAAGAAAGAATGACTGCTAAATGCAGGGGTCTGAGGCATCCAAAGGGAACCCCTGCCTTGTAATCACAGCCTGAAATAGTTCCTCCACTGGGGGAGAACCTGACAGTGAACCCGAACTCTAGAGACACGATCCTGGTTATTTCCTGCTGTAAATATTCAATTAAGGAAGGAACAATAGAAAGCTTTCATCAACCAAATACTGCTCGCTGCCAGCTTCCTGCAGGAGCTGCTTTCTGTAACCCCAGGGGTACGCAGAGCCAGCACAATAAGACAACTTGTAATTGCTCCATAATCCCATTCAAATATTCCTTTTTAGCACATGTGCAGTGGTATTTTAATTGCGTGGGGACATACTGCTTGGCAACTCCTACATTACCCAGTAAACAACAGCATTGTCTCTGCCTCAAATTCCATTAAGTGCCTGCTTTGCAAGCTGCCCTGTGCTCTTCAGCCTGGTTAATTAATGCAGCTGTAATGTCCCCGGCTAATCACTGCCTTTGTAACTGCAGAAAGATGACAGAGGAGGTGTGGAAACAATAAACCTTGCTTTTATTAACAGCACACGGATGCAGCCTTCTTCCATTTGCATACTATGTGCACTCTGCCTTCTGTGCTGTAGATGTCCAATTCAGTCTTGCAGTGGGGCTGATTTATTCACTAGGCTCACACCTTTCATGCACTGCTCTGCACTCTCTGCAAAAACCAGCAGTTCTACTTCACCAGCCTTGCCTGTCCAAGTCCATGGGTGAAGTGAATCATTACATCCTATGCTCACATCCATCAAGAACCACACCAAGTGGGCCGCTGCCATTCTGTTCCATTGCAGCAGCCCTGCCCTGTGAGCTCCTGCTGCAGCTGTCTGAAGTGCTGCTGCCCTGCAGAGTGCATGCAATAAACGGGGGGAGATCTGAAAACCCTGGATTTCTTGCAAAAATAATCCTAGTACGATACTTGGTCTTGAATAATGCTGCTAATGCTTTTCTTAAAATAGATATAATTACATGCTTTAGGTTTAAATGGTGTGGATATTTAGTATAGTTATAGGGAAGGAAGGAAGCAATATTTGGTGACTGGGGTATTTCATTCAAACTCGTTTCATGCCAAAGAATATCTTCATTTCCCCTTTGTCAGCATAAGCAGATGTGCTTCAAAACTTACATCCAAAAAAAATCACAGTGATTTTTACTTTCCAAGCATATTGATTTTTCCAGGACTATTAAAAGTTTAATTTTCTCCTAAACAAACTGGTTTCAAAATGAGGAAGTATTCCTACTATAAATTTGTACTGCCTGCCATCTGTGTAAATGTGCAAAATTTTCACTTTTCGAATTCCAGCTCCACCTCCCTCACCCACCTCATTTCAGAGCTCAGCTTCCAACTGCAAACAAAACTGAATTTGAACTGAAACCAGATAAAAGTTAGAAGCACAAAGTTACAAGCAGACGCACCAAGATTTCAGTAAAGCTGGAATCAGCTCCAGTCCTTTCAGATAGCTGGAGACCGGAGAAGGGCCTCCTGGTTCCAAGTTCTGCATTCAGCATTTCATAGAGTGTTAATGATCATTTCATTACAGCGGAACCCTAAGGAGTGGACTTTGGTTCTGCTGACCAGGATCACCAATGGGGTCTGTGCATGCTCCTGTTCACAGCAGCCAGGCATGCATTCAGAAGGGTTTGTTTCTGCTTTGCAGTCAATGAAAAGATGTGAAATATATTGCAGTGTGTGTTGAACCAGGTGTTTCATTACATTCGAGAACGGGGTCACTGAGGAAAGATTCCTGTGTAAAATTGGCATCAGGGAACTCTACCAAAAAGGCACTTCTCTGTCATCAAAATCAATAGGGATCAAGCACCTTACATTTTATCAAAGACAAAGGCATGTAAATACATGCTGACAAAAAACAGTTATTTGGTGGCTCTCTCAGTGAGGAGCCTATATTTTCTGCAATGCACTCAATGAGAGCTGCAGATTTCAGAACGTTTCACTGCTTGCAACACCACTGATTATGCAAGTGGAGCAGCGGCTGCTGGCTCTGCCTCACTGCTATGGAAAGGGGAAAAGCTGCAGGAGAAGCACTCCAGATTTCCAAGCCTTACTTACCCTTAAGTCACCAGTTAAAATCAAACTTCATTATTGTGGGCCAAATCTAACTGCACTGTGCGGCTGTTTGGGTGCCCAGAGAAGAGCCAGCCGCCTCCCTGCAACTTCAGAGGTCGTTTTTTCCCTACATGTACCATCACAGCCTATACCAGTATTGGCAGTTTCACAGGAGAGGGCAGGAGGACCACAAAGCACGACCCACCAGCCAAGAAATGGCTGCAGGCTTCCATCGGATCGCATCAGCAGCAGAGCTGAATCGTTTGGCACTGTTACACAGCCTGGACTTCCTCAGCGGGTACAGCCATCCCAACCCCTGGGGCTGTCAAGACAACGTTTTTCATCAGCCTAAAATTAACTCTCCTCATTTAAATGCCACGAGGCTCAGTGATTATCTGCTGGCAGCGCGTCATGTGGATGCTGACTGCATGTTTGCTGTATTTGCTCTGCTCTCTCTGCAGTTTAGCCACAGACACTGCTGGAGGTGATTTCACCTCTCTGGCCCCTGCTTCATGTGCTGTTGTGCACACGCTGATTTCTCCCCTTGTACCAGGTGCACTGAGGCTGTACAGTGCAGACTGCTGCTTCAGCTGAGCTCCAGCTGCACTACCAGGGTACAGAGAAAGAACCGATGGGCTCAGAGCTTTAACAGCAGACTGATGGCAAGCAGTAGCTATAAAAAATTTACTTCTATCACTCCATTTAAGAAATTCATGTCTTTGAATTAGCATCAGCATTTGGATAGTTATAAAAGTTATTAGTCCCTTTGCATTAATTAGACCGAGGAACACTGCAACCTCCAATAAGTCAGTTTTCCTCCAACTTCAAAAGGAATATTAGAAGGTAGGAGCATGGCCCTCCGATTATCCGTGCTTGTCTCTTTGAGAAGGGGACATGTCCACGATTGATTCACTTTGATTTTTATGCCAGAGGAGAGTAATAGGATTTTAATATTTCTGAATGCTCTCCAGGCATGGAAAAGCTCCCAAGCATTGGGAAAAAAAAAAAATAATAAAAGGGCATTGTGATTTGAAAACCTTGAGTTCGATGGCCTTCCCTCTGCCTGGCAGAACCTGAGGCCCGGGTACATCCATAGCTGCAGACCCTTCACAGAGGCATTCATAGTGACTGCAGGGACATCTAAGAAAAGAGATGTGCCCACGTCTGCCCATGGAGCACAGTGTGGGTGGTGAGAGCAATGACTGCAGGTGTCTATCTGTTGCCTTTAATTATATAGGCACTGCCTGTAACAGTTCTGCAAGGTCTTTCTAGCAGAAGAGAAAATGTATTTATATGCAAAATGCTAAACAAAACAAAAAGAGAACCCAAACCAGATGCTGAAAGCATGAGAAATCCACTTATTATTTCAGCCTTCCTTTGTTCTCCCAAGAAAATCATGACTAATTTCAGAATGTATTATGTCGCAACTGCTTCTTTTTCTCCTACATATAAAGCCTCAGCATTCGACTGTATCCTCTGTAAAGATGGATGGTTTGAGATGCAAAAGGGCCGCATTCCCACAGGGACAGGATGAGGAACTGAGATGCAGAATCCTGGCACATGGCTGATTACTTACATACATATATATTTACTTATGTAGACTGTAAGTCAGAAATGTATCTACCTCTCCTTTCCAGGTGTTTACTATAATTTTGTTCAGTCAGGTCTTTCGACTGTGTGGTATTTAATACAGGTGGGGAGAAGGGGCAGCAAAAACCAGTGAAGACGAAGGGTGATGTGACAAACACCAATGCACCAATGTCTCTATGCCCAGATGTGAGCAACACTGGACACTGTACACTCAGAATTAGGTTTACAGGACAGGTACTGGTACATTTAATCTTGGTTAGTTATCACTAAATAGCAGCAGAAAGGCAAAGCTGGAAGAGAAGAGGTCTTCTCTGGTATGTAGACCATGTCATCAATCGGAATGATGGTGACACTGCTTTTTTAAATGGAATCTATTCCTATGCCATTTCTTCACCACACAGCCCAGCTGACTCTGCGACCACATGGAAGAGGTTTGTGAATTCCCACTGTGTTTGCACACCCTGGCAGCCCTGGTTGATATGAAGTACCAGGAGGGCAAGGCCAAGACGTGGCCAACAACAGCCTGGCCCCCTTTTGTCAATAGGATGGTTCTGATTTTCTCTTGCCATTGTGGGAAGCAGAAAGACGGTGAAAGCAAAAATGTATTCACTTGGCAAACAGATTTTCTATCTTTGCTCTCTTTCCTTTTACTGCAGGTCAAATTTGGGCCAGCTGGACGAGTGTCTCTTTAAGATATGGCATGAGAGAATTAATTCCCTAAAGTAATCTCTATGACCAATTCATTAAGCGAGCACTGTGAGCAGAGCTGCTGCTTTCAGGATGCCCACAAAGCAGCAGTGAAGTCAGAACTCTTGTCATCTATATTGATTTTGTCCCTCCAGTGGTTATTTCACTCAGCAACGATCACCACAGATCTGCCCAGAAATGCAGCCTCCCTTTGGTGCTCTTAACCTCTTGTGGAGTCACAGTGCCACAGCCACACTGAAATAGTGCTTGGAAAGGCCCTGAGCAGCAGCTGTCTGCACAGGGTGGGAGTGCAATGGCTGTGGATCCCTGGAGAACTCTCACTTCACTAATAAAATGTTTATTTTCTTCACCAGCCAAAGGAAAACCCAGCATTTCAGGCAGGCTGATGTGCTTCCTGTGTGCTGGTGACCCTCAGTTTCTTTAACCTATTGAAAAATCCAAGCCCAGTGGAAAACAGAAGCGTTCTTTTAAACCATGTTTCACTTTGTAAACAAACAAACAAACAATCACTTTTTATTTGAAACTATTTACTGTCTTTGCCTTCCATGGAATGGGAATTTAATGCCAGTAAGAGAGTTACCTGTCTGAGAGCAGGACAAAGCATTTCTTGGACAACGTGTGGCTATCTAAAACTACAGGCTGTGGCAATGAAATTGCTCTCCTCAACGAATATTCACTGAATGTTATTCACTCAGAGATGATGCTCAGAATTCCTTTGGTCATTTACACATTGACAATCACAGCACAGTCGGATCTGGCCCCCTTCCCAAACTCCTCACCGAACACAGCCATCTTCCCCCACCATTGCAGGGTATGGCTGTTGTTCTCTACAGACTGGGGGAGTCTCCATTAGTTTTCCCTCCTGCCAACAAACTGCAGAGCTGAGCTCCCCCAGGCTGCACACAGGACCTGCCTGCTCTGGGAGCACTGTGAGCAGAGCTGGGTGTTCTTAATAGCCCCCCCCCAATAGGGGGTTATTAAGGGAACAAGCAGCATGCTGTGTTTTCTTGCTGTCCAAAACCTGAACAGGTTGTAGTGGTGCCATCATTTAATAGAAGTGGCACTGCAGGTAAATTATACCATTCCGGAAAGCAGATGAGGCTTGGGCAATAGGAGGGAAAGGACCAAAAGAATTTTCTAGGAGCAAAAGTTATGATACGAAGGGAGGGTCTTCACAATGAAAGTCCCCAGAATGGGTTTAATCAAGATTATGAAGAGTAAGGACAAAGCAGGGAACCAGAAACACTGTGCTTCCACAAGCCACTTTCACCAGGACAAAACATCACCCATGTGCCATTCAGAAAACCATTTCAGCCTCTGAGTCAGATCACACCATCAGCTGAGGTCTGCTCCCACTCTGCTCTAAGCCCAGTGCAAACTGGCTCTCCTAGCCCCAGTTTTGAAATTTCACAACGTGTCTTTGAGACCATAACAAATCATTTCCACAGATGTCTGTTCCTTAATATCATTACACACAGGCCTGTACAATCCCTCTGGGAAAGGAGCCCATTTGTAAAGTAATATTATTCCTATGCCATGCTTTTAATTTTAAGGTTGTTGCTGATAATGATTTCCCCTCACACACATCCAGCAGGAACTGAGCTCTCATAGGAGGACAGCAGAGCAGCACTGTTCAAACAGAACTGGATGTTGTCACGGTGTGATGAGGAAAGAGGCTTTGGACATGCAAGGAACTGCATTCCACGCTCACATTAGGTGGTTCTAGTACCTGGTAATTGTTTAGGCTACAAAATAAGCTCCCATTACAAATCCTCCCCTTTAATATTCTTTTCCACCCCCTCTTCTTTTGCCACATCTCTACAAAATTCTGCTGGCGAAGAATATTTGCCTAGCAGTGCCACATGAATTCCACCCATACAATACAGAACTCCAACCTAAGCACAGTGCAATCTGCATAACCACCAATTAGCTGTTAGAAATGCTCACCTATTGCTATGTACTAATGACTATAGGGAGATATTAGGGAACAGAGTTCTCTAGATTGCTATCTTTGGGGCTGAGGTTCTGGGGCGCAGGATTTGGAAAGATTATTCCTCCTTACATTCAGCTGTTTGGAGACCAACAGGGACAAATCACAAGGAAGGGATAATATCAATTGTAAGCAAAGGGCAGAATCTGTGGGACAGGATGCTGATGCCACTGAGAAAGCAGAAACCCCATTTAGTGTTTCAGAGAGAACCTGTGCTTCAACAAGATGAAAAAATACTTGGGTTCAGAGCAGCCTTGTAACAAAAATCCTTAAATGCCAAAGGGCAAAATTACTCATAAAAGCATTTCTGTATCTTTGAGTCTTTCTAGGCTCCCGCATCTCTAGACAGCAATTTGCTCCTCCCTGCTGCCTGCAGCCCCATTGCCCTTAAGGACCCTGATCTGACCACGGCACGCTGCCAACCCCAGGCTGAGAAAGCCTGCCTGAAGGGAGCATCAGCATCTCAGGCTGCTTAAAATCACTTGCTCCCTGTTGGCTCTTTCTCAATGCCTAGAATAAATGAGTTAGCTGCAAGTGGGAAAACGATCCCTTACGCCTTGTCTTTTAGGTATGACTCCAGAGTAAAAGCATCTTCTCCATTAGCTGTGCCCCACAGGGATGCACTGCAGTGGGAAGGACACGGAGGGCCTTTGCAGATATCCATCCTCTCACCCTGTGAGAGGCACGCTGCCATATCCCTTTTACACACCTTGAAAGGCTGAGGCACGCAGCTTTTCCAGATTCATTTTATATGGAAGCAAATTTCTTTCATTGCCCACCACAAATACACCCATAGGAGGAAACTGGGAATCACTTGAGCATATCTCCTGATCTGCCTATTGCACAGAATTGTTTTATGCTGTTAAATAGCTGGTATTTTTCCTCTCTGAGCTGCTTTTTAAATACATGTCCTGCATCATGTGCAAGTCATCCAGTTTTAGCACACGCTGTTTTATGGGATATTGTAATACTGGGGCACTTCCTTCATAGCCTCCATTAAGTAGCAACACCACAGCAGTATCTGAAATAACAGAGTTGCAGCCAATTTTTAATACTGGGGAGAAATTGAAAAGGATTTGCAGCATGAATTTTGATCACAGAAAACAGAACCACACAAGACCTCAAAGATTCGTTCAGTTCATTCCTTTTTTTTTTCCCATGGATTTATTCTAATTGATTATGGACAGCTCTTCATCTAACTCCTTTGTGTGACCCCAAATACTGCAGTGTCAGCTAAAGGACCTCTCTTTCAATCACTGTCCAAATCAGACGACGATCCCTTATCTGAATGAGTCACAAGAGAATGACAAACCCCAATAGGATCTCAGTGAAATTTCTCCCTTTTCTCCCTCAGAACTGGGACTGACTTTGACAAGTGCTTACCTGTTGCTTCCACCATCCCTTCCAGAATGACCACAATCTCAAACTCTTCCTTCTCCAGCTGGGTGCGGGACATCTCCCAGAAGGGGCTTTTCTCATTGATTTCATGTGAGATGATAAGAGGTGACACCAGGAACAATCTGTCATCTCCAGTGTCAAATCCCACATTGATATCTGTTTGGTTCAAGGGGATGAACTCTCCCTCTTTGGTCTGTTTGGACTTAATCAGTTTGGCTCTGATGGAAGCCTCGACAATGTGGGAATTGCGGAGGTCTCCAACACGGAACATGAGACAGAGCTTCTCATCCCTCATGGAAATCACTGCATTGTTAGAAAACATGAGGGTTTCAGCTCTCTTCTTTGGTTGGCTGATCTTGACAAACATGCATCCCACCATGAACGCGTTGACTATGGAACCCAGAATAGCCTGGATCAGGAGCAGCACAATGCCCTCCGGGCACTTCTCCGTTATAACCCTGTAGCCATACCCAATTGTTGTCTCAGTTTCAATAGAAAAGAGAAACGCAGAAACAAATCCACTGAGATTTTCAACACAAGGGATCCAGTTTTCATCTTCAAGATGGTCCAGGTCTCCCCGGATATAGGCAATGAGCCACCATATGAACCCAAAAAACAACCAAGTGATGGTATAGACCATAGTGAAGACCAGAAGATTAAAACGCCATTTGAGGTCCACCAGAGTAGTGAAGAGGTCGCTCAGGTATCGGTAGGTTTCTTGGACGTTCCCATGGTGCACATTGCACTTGCCACTTTTCTCCATGTATCGCTGCCGTGGCTTCTTACCTTCTGCTGTTATGAGCCGGGTTCTGTCAGTGGCGATGGGGACGTCATCCCGAGCCTGCTTGGGAATCTTCTTAGGCTCTCTGGATGCAACTCCGATGTCCATGTCCTGGTTCATGAAGATCCTAGAATCTCTGGCCATGGCTGGGCTGGGGAAGAATAAAGAAATGAAGTTTAAGATCAGAGGGAGAGAATCGAGACAACCACCAAATCATCATACTGTGTGAACCACTACAGACAGAGCAGGACCACAGGGAGTGCAAACATTAAGACTGCCTTGACAAAGCATGCTGACACAGGGCTGGATACAGGCTAACTTTGCACTGGGAAAGATTTTTGCTTGAGCCACATCTTCCCTCCTGGTACTGCTCTGCACAGCACTCTGAAGGGCTTCTCTGCCAACATCCCCTTGCTAAATACAGCACTGTGCTGAACGGGGTGTTAAATACTGATCCATAGCACACAGTCCCTATGAGGCTGCCTGCCACCTCACTTATTGCATCACTGGACCTCTGAAACATGCAAATGAGAATGGACTGGGTGATGTTTTCCTTGATGAAACTTTTTGGTTTTCCTTTACTTTTCTTACATGGTGCTCACTTGTTTCTTTGTTTTAGACCCAAAATTTCCCAGAGATCACAACCAGAAGCAAAGTACAGCTGTAAGGATGTATGCTCTCAAAAGGGATTGGAGTTTCCTGGTGCCTCAGGTCTGGGGTACCAAGAGAAGCCTTAGAAATGCACAGAAATTCTCTGCACTACTGCCTACCTAAATCTCACACAAGTCTAAATTATTCATCAAGGTTTCCCTTACAGTCAGCAGAGTAAAGAACCTCCAGGGATAATGCAGATTTCAGATGTACTGATTCACCTTCTGGGTATATTCACTGCTTTCCACAAATTATTCTGGGATCCTGAATTCCAGAGGTGAAATAGGCTTTTATTTCAGCATCTTCAACTGTGTGTCCATGGGTCTGATGGATCCATGCCTACTGGTAACCAAATAGATGAGAACTCTTCTACCTCATTTGATGCCAGACAAACAGCAGACACTTTCAGAAATGTAACAGCTATTAAAAACCCACGGTCTACATGCAAAACTGTGCTTGATCAGATACAAACAATACAAAATGATGTCTGAAATGATTTTTTGCTGGTTATCACGTAGCATCCTGTTTACTCAGATGATTCAATATACCTCTAAAAAAAAAAAACCCACACATGCTCCACAGAAAAATGAGAATCTCCACTCTAAATGCAGGGCACAGATAAAATCTCTGTGAAAGACTACCTGAGAAGCCTTAGGAACATCAAAGACAGGGTAGCAATATTCTCTATGATGTTCATTCTCTGCATTGCCCTCAGCAAATCCTATTAAAATCCAACTAAATCTATTACTGCTCCCTCTATCTTTAATCTTCTTATGAGCCTGTGAATAAGAAGAGGTGTAGAGATACAATTAAGAGTATCTTGGGAAAGATAATTTTAAGGACGAGGAATGTAGCTTCATCTTTTCAGAATTAAAAAGCACGAAGGGTGGGCAGGAAGGAAGCAGAGGCAGGATGAATACACGAAGTAACAAATCTCCACTTCTATGCTGCTGTAGCCAAGTCTGGTTAACAGCAAAGAACTGCTCTACTCCCTTGTTACAAGTCACCATCAATCATTACCCCACTGCAACAGCCAGAGCCTGTTGTTGGAACCTTCCCTGCTGGCTCCATCCACCAGGGAGCCCAGCCATCTGTCCGCAGCGCAGCCCCAGCGCTTCCTTCTGCTGGCAAAGCTGCCTGCTTGGAAGGGTCTGAGCCAGGGCTGGGGCAGTGCAGTCACAGGAAGGGGAAGCAGAAGGGATTCGTGTATCTGGGATGGGAAGCTCAGGGAATCGGTTTGCTGTGCCCACTGCCTGACATCATAGACACGGTTAGGTAACCCCAGCACTGTGCTGCTCCCTTTCTCTAACAGCATCACCAAGAATTTGGGCAGGATAGCAGGATATTAATCCCTACCTCTGCCCTCACATTCCTTCTCTGCAGAGGACTCTCAGGGCTGGCTAGCAGCAGATTTAGACATTTCCTCGAGTCATTTTCTACCAGTTTTTACAAATTCAAATCCCCACAGACATTGGTGTGGTTCTTTGCTGCCTTTTGGTGTACATCTGTTTACATGCTGTGTGAGAGGCTGCTTGAGCTGTGAGATCATAAGGGTGCACAACAACACCTCACAGCTTGCAGTGCCCTATGCCAAGTGCACGTCAGAACAACCAGAAACTTTCATTTTGCTTTTTAATAGGAGAGAAAGCATCCCATCACTGATCTCAAAAGAATTTGATACAAAGAGCCTCTCTGCTTCCTCCTCAGCAATATCACTTTTGCTCCTTGTATTGTTTGATCAATCCATTACTCCATTTGGACTCAAGATTTGGATTCATCTATATATGTGTAGAAGTATGAAAGCAGGCAAATGTTGCAAGTTTTCAATCTTAAAAAGAATTCTGTTATTTTAAAAAATGTTATAGAAGTTAAAATTAAAACTGAATTTCACTTGCACTAAAACTACAAAGGAGAGAACAACTGATTTCAAGACATTCATCTGTAGTGGAAGGTTCCATATTTCAGATTCATACCCAAGAGACCAAAAGGATCTGGAAACATATTAAAAAGATCAGAGTAGAATAAAAATAATCATAAGGACTAAATCCCTAGAAATATCACTCTGGTGAAAGCAGCTACAAGGACTGCCCATTAATGAAAATACAGGGAAACTTGCTTACACTAAAACACTCCGGGGACTGGCAACGCCACTTTTCTAATGCTACTGATCTTTAGCAATAGGTCAAGAGAAATCTGTCTGGAAATCTTTAGGAGCACCTCACAAGTGCTCCATTAAAGCAACGAAATTCCTGTTGTAAATGAACTTTACTGACAGCTGCAGCAGCCTTACAACTTCTGCTAATATTTGATTTAATGCTCTCCCATCGCAGTGGGAACTCAGTATGTGGTTACTGAAAATAATTAAGCACATGAATCTCTGAGCACAGGTTTGGGGGCCTGAAGACTATCCAGCTTTCTGTTACAAATGCCTGCAGTATTTATTCTCTAATTCTGAGCAAATCACTGCCTCTCCCTCTTCCTTAATTTCCCAACTGCAAAATCTGTGATACAAATACAGTCTGTGAGATCCGAGGCAGAAAAATCTAATAGGAAATTCACTATTATTCCCTTGTTAGTTCAACTGCACTGGGGAGTTTTATGATGGATGGCAAGACACCAAAGAGGACCACTGTCCCTATGTAAGGAGCTGGTTTACTTCTCTACTGCATGATATACTGCCATCAAGCACACACATCTTTTCCAGGTGCTGGTAATTGTGTGTAAGCATCTTACAGAGATTTAGACTTCAGTTTGTAAACCATTCCTCCATCCAGCAAAGAGATCTGTGACACAGAATTGCCTCTTACCATCACGCACGCCATCGTGCTTCACTGGCATTTACCATCTTTGGTTAAATGGGGCTAGGATAATAAAAATGTCACATTCGTACAAAGCTGCTTTCCTTTTGGACAGATAGCTGCAAAAGATGTGAGTCACTGCATTATCAACCTTGCAAAGAGGCTTTTTATCAGACTGGCTGTTGCTCAGCTTTAGCCAGACAGACTTGGGGGCAGGCAGCGACATTTGGGCTCTTGGCTCTGCAGAAGCAGGGTCACACTGGAGTTAGTCCATATCTTCCCAAGGCATTGTTCTGCAGAGCTCTCTACAAGCCCATCCTACAGTGCTAATGTACCTCCTGATAGTCCCAAGAGCTCGTGATTAAAATTTGCTGAAGACATTGCAGGAGGCAAACCTAACAAAGCCTGCAAGGGGTTTTTCCCCTGCTGGCCATGGTGACTTTTTCCATTTAGATAATTGCTGATCTCACTTGGGTAAGCGCAGGTTTCAGCATGGATAGGATTTGCCTTTGGAGAGGTCTAACCTTGCAGGCAATAGGAGTTTGGATATAGGAATTTGTCACTAAGTCTGGGTAGAAAATCACTTCCTACTCTTTGCTTCAAACCCATTGCCTGTGTCACCTTATGTCATGGGAATAAATGAGCAGCTGTTCTTTAGCAACCCTCCCCTTTCCCCAAGCCAAGATTTTACTTCACTCTATCACCTGCTTCCCAAGATGAAGAGCCCTGCACTGCTAAAGAAGCAACCAATACAGCAGTACACACTGAACAGATCACCAATGGTATCTTGTGCAATTCATACCATCTTCCTTAGAAATAGATGAATAAATAGAGGATATAAAGACTCTTTACAAAGTGCTAGAGATCTAGAGGTGAAGGAATGCTACCCAAAACCAAGGTAGGACACTTTAGGAAACTGCACAAGAGAGATCTGTGACACTTCACTAATAAGAGTGTGGTCCCAGTGCTCCTCAGCCCAATAACTGCTTTTTGGGGTGCGTTCTCACTCAGCTCCAATGCTGACCTGTCTGCCTGGGGTTCATTAGGCTCAGAAATACGGCTGCAGAAGGTGTTCATTCTTTCAAAACAAAATCCCTTCTAAGGAAATCTCTCTGGGTTGGAAGTTACTATGGCACAAAGACTGAGCTTATGGGCATTTGTGTCTCATCTTCATCTGCTCATTACCTCCCAGCCTATTTTTCTCCCCTGCAATAATCACAGTTCTAATATCCCTCACCCCTTTTGTTGTCATTTGTGAGGCAGTGATGTGCCCTCAGAGCATCCAAATGTTTCAGCGCTCATTACAAGTAACGTGCTTAATTTTTATTGTTGTTATTAGGATTATTATTTAATATCTGTGCAATAAGGAAGTGCTCTGGTTGCCATTTATCAGGATGGGGAAGCAAAACAGAGATGCTTGCTTCTTGCAATGGGAGACCTGTGGCAGGAATGGCAGCTACAGATCCCCAAATCCCCACCGTGTGCCTGAAGTCACCTCACCTCCCAGCAGAGCAGCAGCAGTTCCTGCATTTTGGTGCATCCAGAGATTACTTGGAAAAGCCTACAGAGCCTTATCGACCAGCATGGATAACCTGGCCTGGTTATTCCTAATGGCAAAAAAAATAATAATGCTGCTGTCTTTACTCTGAACTTTTTCAAAACTGGAAGAGTGAGTTCCAGAAAAAGAAAACACCTTTTCTTTCTCTGGATTTGCTACAGTTTTCAGATATTTCCTCTCAATAGGTATAAACAAATCCCACACAGTATATCAGCTTCAGACCAATGCAGAAAAGGATGGAAAAACTGAAACTGTAATGAAAATGAAGGCTGTGTTGTTTTTGAAGCTTCCAGGACAGGTCGTAATGACAGCAGTGTGGAAGCTGCAGCAATTTGCTACAGAGTTCCCACAGCACCAGGGCTGCCCACTCCCCAGTGTAACACAGAGGGAGGAGGGGAGGATGTCAGCAGTCAATTATACCTCTTGGAGTTACACAAGTTGAGCACGAAAAGTCTGTGTGCAAAGGATGGATTCATAATATTATGCTGTTGGGTGTTCTGAACCCATTTTGAATAGCCAAATGGTACATTCTTTATCAACAAATAAATGCAGAAAACAAACCAATTTGATCTCTGCATCTCCAAGGGAGCTGCTGTGCCTGAGGCACTCTGCAGCCTCTCTGTCTCCTTTCACCCCAGACTATTTTTAGGGAGACCTTAAGGTGTCATTGCAAAAGTGATTGTTACCTTTCGACAAACACAAGTGAACACAGACAGACGGTCCTGTTCTGATGAGACACTGCTGTTCCTGGCTTTCTACCCATGGCACGCTGTGTGTGTACTGGGGTATGTAGAGCCTCAATTCTATGAGAAAATACTGCTCCAAAAGCACCAACATTCCTGTTCTCCATTGTTCATATATTGCACCGTTATTACAACTGACATTTACTGTGCAATCCTGCAGCTGGCTTAAAAAGGAAACAAAACTGAAGGATGCTAACACCGCCTCATACCTCTACAGCAACCTGCAGCCAAACAGCTACAAGATGAACTGGCCAAATATCAGCTCCTTCCACCCAAAGAGGTCTAACAGTGCCGCTGAACTGCAGACAAGAGAAAATGAGTCACTGAGGGACAAAGTGATCTACCTCAGACCGAATGGCTGGTTAAGTGCCAGCATCATCCCAAGCGCCAAGTGTTTCTCCCAACCTCCATGTGAATAGGAAGTGGGTGACTCATAAAGGTCCTCAGATATGTCTCAGAACATGAATCTGAAAGTCTGTTTGCCTGTTTCAGAGCCTAACTAACAAGGCTGGAACTTTCCAGAGGTGGACAACTTTCTCTGATGGAAACCAAAAATGATCCAGATTCCTCATCTCCACCTGATGAGGAACAATAGGGGAAAGAATTGGACCCCAAAAACGAAGCAACTCCCCCAACACAATTCCCACAGATGATGTTTGCTTGGACTGCTCAGAGAACTGCTGAGAGGAGCCAGCTTTGTTTCCCTCCAAACCACTCATCTGTAACTATAAGGCACTTTCTCCAAAGGAAAGGGGTGCACTGATGACCTGCTTGATTACCAAACCTCAGAAAGCCACGTAGCTTCAAGCTTCTGGAAACAGGGATAACTTCTGGCAATTCTTGATTGGTTTCTGAAACTCTCAGGTCAAAAACAAATGGGAGAGATGTTGTATAAAAGTTAGCATGTTACTCCCAGCAGCATGAATTAACACAACAGCACGGGCTCCGGGCACTATTTGCTCAATGTCAGTACATAACGAGTCGGGGTTTTAGTTCACGGGGCAATTAACGCCTCTTGAGATTCCCGATGCATTAAATGGTCTGCCTCCCTTCAGGGCTGATCATGCCAATTCATTGTCTGAGTATTACACTGTGAGGGTTCTTTGAACTCAATCTGGCTACTAAGTGTCCTAATTCTAAAACAATTTAATCCCTGACTCCAGGTTAGGATTACTGTCACTCCACGCATCTCACGGTTGTTCAACGACCGGTTTCCTCCAACCTGCTGTATTCCAGCGACTTCCACTAATCTGTTTTCGGGGCACTCCATCATTTATGATGCCTTTTCCTACATAACACCTCTGCTACATCTGACAGTGCCTTTGCACAAAATCCACATCTAATCCCCGGCTTCCCACGGTCTCCCAGCAGCCAACAAGTAAGACAGCAGCACGTCTCCAGCTGTGACCCGGCAGGGCTGGGCACAGAGACTTCACGCTCAGCTCCTTCTCCTCTACTGACTACTGATTGTCAGCAGCCAGAGAGGAAAGCAAGGAAGCCGACGAAGCAAACACAATGAGGCAACTTACTTGCTGAGAGCAGCTCTGCATCAGTCTCGTGCCGCGGCACTTCGGGGATGCCGGGCGGTGACCGCACCGAGAGGCGTGGAGCGCAGCTGCCGGAGGAGCGGCCGATCCATGCCATCACCAGCAAGCTGCGGGGCTCTCCCGATCCCGGAGCCGTCTCCTCCTTCCCTCCCTCGGCCCGGCATCGCAAAACATTTATGTGGCACCGTACGGCTACAATCACACACCCCCGTCGCTGGGCGCCGGGCTCTCTCGCTGTCGGGCTGACACGGGGAGCTCCTCGCCCGCCCGCCCCGCTCCTCCTCCCGGCCGGAATGACGTCCTGGCGGCACGCAGCTCCCCCGGGGCAGGGAGAGGAGCAGCATCCCTCGCAACGAGAAGGAAAGGGGAAGGGAGAGGCGGCGGGAGGGGACGCGGAGGGAGGGGTTTAGTGCTGCCTTGCACAGGGGGGAAGGGGCGGATTCGGTGCCTGAGAAAAGGCGAGGCGCTGCGCTGCCCATCACCGCGTGCTCGTCGCCCTCCTCGCTAATTCCCCGAGCGCTGGGCTTACTTTTCCACCCAGCCGCCTGCTTCTCCGCTCTCTCAATGCCCGGCTTCTTTTTTCCTGCATTACTGAGCGAGTTTTCTTTTCTTTCCCTTTTCCAGTGGGTGGGGAAAAGAAAAAAACCCGTTGTTTTAAATCACACAGGCAGAAGGTGGTCCCGTGCAAGCTGCTGCAGGGAACCTGCTTTAGCAGCGGCTGGGCTGGATGATCCCCAGAGGTCCCTTCCAAGTCCTGAGATTCAGTGATTACTGTAAAACAGAACGGGAGGGATGCAGAAGCCGCACATTTAGCAGGGAGCACACGTGCTTTTTTCTTTCTTTTTTATCATTGATAATACCACACTGTCTCCCTAGCTTCATAAATATTTCCCCTTCTGAAAAGCAAATGTCAGGCCAGCAGCATATGTAAGATCTGCCTCCTGAGTGCAGGTTGCCTTCAGGCTTTGTTGCTCTGTTCCTTACTTCTCATCCTCCACTCCTCCCTAATTCCCTCTTTCAGGAGCCACGTGCATTACAGCCCATCAGAAATGCTTCCTCAGAAGATTTTCTGGGCCAGAAAAGAGAGCTCATCAAAATCACATCATGACACAGGGATGTGTCAGTAGCACCAGAAACTGACAGCATTTGTTTCCATTTTCTGCTGTGACACAATACTCAGTACGGGGATGAAGGCTCCCTGCGTTAGATCTTCTGCCTGCTCACAAGCATTAGGAACACTCTTTGTTCTCCCATTGGTACTTATTTTACTTTTCAGGACTATGCCTATGATACATGAAGGATCCTCATAAAACTTTGGCTTGAGGTGAACAGTTGTGGCTGTTGGTGATTATTTGTTTTAAATAAACAGTTAAACCAACCAAACATTAATTTACAGAGCACGGGAGTCAGTCCCCATGAGAATTACAATGTTCCCTTTCAGAAGTTGCTTCATACTGCTTCCCGACAGCAATAAAGACATGCTTCACAGGAGAACTAACTCTGCTTATTTCACCTCTTTTAATAAGATATAGAATGAATCTTGGTGCTGCAAAGGGCAGTTCTGCCAGCAGCCATAGAGGAACAGAGCTGATATGATTTGGGCAACATCAGGAGAAGCCTTTCTTGTCACATCCCCCCATACTTATCCAATGCAGCTCACCTACCCACCCAGAGGAAGGGTCTTCCAGAGTGGTCATTATATGGTGATAATTTTCCCACCTTGAGCTGCACCACTGCCTCACCCACATGTTGGAATTAGCACAGTTCCAGGCAATGCAAATAAAAACTTTTGCGTTTTGAGTAAAATCCTGCTTCTCTTGCCACGAGTGAAACTGCTAACAGGCACTGCCATCTGCTGGCACCGTGTCCTGTCACTGATTTCTCTACAAAGGAAGGGTTTAAAGTGGATTCTCCCAGCTCCTGCTGGTGTGTGAGCTTGCAGAAAGCTGTATTTCCCAACACTCCACCTGCATTATTCAGCTGGAAATGAGACCTCTCCTCTCTTGAGGCATCAGCTCATGAGCAGCTGCACCATCCTGGTGCTTCTCTTTGCAATCACACCGTGCTGTGCTCAGATGGCAGAGCAGGGCATGCTGTGAGGCTGCTGCTGTTCCAGGGTGTGATGCACCAGGGGCATTAATAAGCACAGCAAAGACAGAGCAGCAGTGCTTGATGTACTTCAGAGGTCCACTAGGAGCCTCCTAGCAAGCACTGTTTACCTTCTGCATGGTCCTTTTGTGTGCATCTTGGTGGAGTTTTGTCACTTGATTTTTCTTTCCTTATTCTTACACTCTAAATCTCTGCACTGTTTGCCCTATTTCAACATCTTCCAGTTTGCACTGACTGAAGATCTGAAAACTACACTTTGTGACTCACTGGCATCAACGTGCCCTTGCTAATGTGGTTTAAAAGCTGCTAAGAGCCTCACAAGCTTGGAACATAATGAATTATTCTGGGTATCAGATTACTGCAGGACAGATTTCACATGTGATGGTAGTACAGTTTGGGATTATTCTCAGACCAGCATGGAAACAGGGAAATGCAGAGGGAATGCTTCTGAGTCAAGGAGGCAAACTTCTCCCACTTTTTGGGATGAAATTCACCTCAGAAAGCATCGCTTAGGATACACTGGTCCAAGTCTAAATAGCCATGCTCTCTCCTCTCTAACTGCAAAAGACAGCAGTACCAGATCGCATCTAAATCAGAGCCTTGCAATAGAATGGGATGGATTACCTGGAGTGCATGGACACAGATTTCACTTTGGTGCAATGTTCTGGTTTTGCTGGGGGTGATCTCCAGCTCCAGCAGCTGTGCTTCACTGCTCCCAGGGCCCATAGGGCCACTGACCGAGATGAAATCATGGCAGAGCAGAATGCTCAGTTCCTGGAATTGAAAACAGAACAGGACTGGAAGAGCAAACTTTACTCTCGTTTAGGTGTAACAAAATAGCTCCCTGAGGCCATTATGTATATAGAAAGCTGTCATAAAGCAAACCTTAGTTTGGATTTGTGTTGGATTAAGCTCCATTTCCTTAAGGTTTCATTGCACATAAATGAGCCATCCACCACAGTGGGCACAGACCAGCCCATGGCATTTATTACCCAAAGGGGCAGATTTCAGTCTGAGCAGCAGTGACAGAATCTGTATTTTGCCCTGAAATGAGTGGTGGCTTTCAATGGCTTTAAGTGTGCTGAAAGGAGAGGGCTCAGCAACTCCAGAGAACATTTCAATTTGCTGTGCAGTTTGATCTCTGGAACAAGGCAGTCTCCTCCTGTTTGTCAACCATCAGCCCACCATCCCACCAGGAGGAAACAGAGTCGTAAGAGCCAATGCTGCAAGATCATCTCTAAAATCATCTCATCCACCTCCACTCTTCCCTGTTGCTCTCAGCTGAACGGGAGCAGAGCTTTCAAGCAGATCCAAATTCAGTGACTGTCACCCCTCTGCCTCGAGGTCTGTTGTGCTCCGGGGCTCATTCAAACCCCAAACTCAAAGTGAAATTTGGGAAGTAGGAAAGAACGGGAAGAAAAAAACAGCAATGAACCCGAATTCCTGCACCTCGGTTAAGCGTGTGCGGAGGAGTCTGCTTGCCTTTTCCTTTGATATGATAATGAGAGCTAATGCTAACCTGGGGAAGGAGACAGCGCTTCCTACAGCTGTCTGGGGCTCCTGCAGAACGTGATCCACACCAGACAACACACACTTGATGTCTTTTAACTTCTGGATTACCCGCAAGTGTGTTAGTCCAGTTCCATTACAATTAACAGTAATTAAGCCCTTATTATGCAGGTGCAGCAGAACCTAAGCTGAAGGGCACCCAGAGACGAGACTTCTCACTCGGGCAGTGAAGCTGCAGGGCCAGAAAGCTCCGGTGAGGGGCTCTGCTTGGGGGTGTGTGTGTGCTGACACACTCATGGTACATCCCTGCTGTGAACAAATCACCACCCCAGGGCTCCTGGCTGCACGCTGCCTGCGAGCTCAGAAACAAATGAGAAACTGCAGCAGTTGCAATGCACTGCTGGCAGCTCCTCCATTTAACTGCAAGGAATCTACCAGGGATTGCAGGGAAGTCCACAGATGTTTTTGCATGGGACTGTAATAGGCTAAATTTTGCTTTATGGCACAGCTAGGAGCCCCAACAAGGGGCATGCACCTGTCATCCAGGAGTGCAACTTTATGAAACAACGATGCCCTGAGCATCTCAGATCAGTGCAGCACTGTTTCCTTATTCTTACACTCTAAATCTCTGCACTGTTTTCGTTATTTCAACAGACACCTTCCAGTTTGCACTGACTGAAGATCAGGCAGATCTCCAGGTAAACCACTGCCAGCATATCTCATGGTTAATCAGGAGAAGGCAAAATCTCAGGTGCAAAGATAATATTCTGAAGATGAATTCTAGGCAGTGAATACCATTCCAGTTTATTTAGCTGGCATACTTTAATGCCATTTGTAAGGCACTCTTAGGAGTTAAAAGCAACTTGGCATTTCTTCCAGCAGGTTCCAGATGTCGTCACCTGAGTTCACTTCTGGATTCTTTTCATCCCCACTCTGGCTGCAGGAATGGTGACCCTCACTGACTCCAGTGAAGTCATTTTATTACTGTTCAATCTCACGTGTGCACACCTGGCACTACAAAAAGCCAGCAGCCCAGCAGCCCTGGGGACAAAAGGCCTCTATTTAGCCACCAAATGGGTACTGTGCAGACGGCATCTCCCAGTGCTGCCCTCTCCTTGCACCCCAGATGCATTCAGGTGATGAGGCAGAGCAGTGCTGGAGCTGCTGGGCTGAGAGCTCCTCCCAATTTGTTCCCTTACAGCAGAAGCTCAAGGCGATTTCTTTGCCTTGCTACAACGACTACGAGAGAGCCTTTAAGAACAAAACCATTTGTTCAATCCTAACGTGTCCATATCCAGGAAGCAGTCTGCAAGGACCTATTACACTCAAAAGCTGTGAGTGTTTATTAGAAAATTCCATTAGTATCAGCTAACTCCTGATCTCCTGGATTTACACCTCATTTGCAAACATCAGGAAGATTTTTCAGCAGTTTTTCAGTCATTTTGGAGCTTAAGAGAAACATTTCCAGAACTTTTTTTTCCCCAGACCTTGCAGCAGCATTCAATATTTATAAGGAATTCCCTGCCTTGGTAGCAACAACTGACAGTTATAAAAAATAACTACTCTATAAAATGCATTAATATTTTAAATCTGCCAAAGACTGCTCGACAAAGATATTTCCAGCTTTTGCCTGACTGGTTGTTATGTAGTTCAAGCAAATAACTGACAAAAGGAAACATATATGGGAGGAAAATTAGAGCGTGTATGGGAACTTGCAATAGCTACAATGAAAGGTCTTCATCTACACAATAAATCAGCAGCACAATGGAGAAAAGAACCAATATTCTGATTTCTGCTCCAGTCAGTTATTCAGGGAACCACGATGTCAATTACGTGCTCAGATACTGCTGTAGGGTTCTGTAGTACACGAATGAAACCCTTCTGTTTTGCAAATGAAATGAAGACACTGTGCAGAATGCAGGCTTTTCCACACACACACACACGAATGCAAATAACTCACATTTAATGTTACAATGGAGAGAAAAGATAAATCTTGATATTGCTGCAGTGAAGTGCCTTTCTTTACCAACACTCCTGTGTGCCCATGGCCTGATGATGCTGGACACGCTCCAGCTCTGTCTGCAGAGCCATTCTGTGTCCCTGACTCCTGGCACATTGGCACATTCTGTTCTTGGCATATTTGTATCTATGGAGCCAGCTGACCTTGAAACTCACAACATGCACACACACACACACACAAAAAGAATAAAAAAGTATTGGCAGGCAGAAAACCAACTGCCCCCCCTCCCTATGGTTGTGATCAGAGTGCTTTTCCTCTCTTTGGTTTGCACAGAGATGATGCTCAGTAACTCTGAAAATGTTCCTACTGCCCCCAGAGAGGCCTGTGCAGAGCGAAAAACAAAGGAAATTAAAGACCTATCAACAATCCCTTGGTACAGGTTCATAAATATAAAAGTGCATGCAGCGGCTGGCTAAAACACTGAGGACAAAGTGTGCTGAAGTGCTTTGACATGAACCCCTCTGTTCCTGTCTCTCCCATGTTCCCTGCTCTGTGGGGAGACGGGGAAAGATGTTCCCTCCTGCTCATTATCACTGCATATTCGCATGAAACAGAGGATGATGCATTTGCTGTTTGGATTAACTTGCCAGCGAGCACTGCTGCTCTGACAGCAAGGCGTTGCAGCAGTCTCTAAAAATACACTCCTCTTCCTCTACCACTACGAGTGCAGCTCATTTCAAGACAGCTCCTTTCCTCCCTGGCACCTGATGGGATGCACTGAGGTGCAGCTCATTCCAATGATGCTACAGACCTACAGACAGTGGCATCTGAAGTCCCAAACAGCTCCAGACCTGCCCCTCACACAGGCTGTGAGCAGCCTGCTGCTCCTGGGACACAAACTGCACAATTTCTGAGCAACCCTTTATTTGGGGATCCTCCTTCCTTAAAGCCTTTCCCATCCTCCTGAAGAACCAGCAAGTGAGTTTTGCTGTGCCCTGCTTTACACCTCTGTGATGCACATCAGTGACGAGGGTTTTTTTCTGGCAGCCCTGAAAAAGAGACTCAGGGGATGCTCAGAAGCAAACCAGGTCCTCCACGGTTTTCAGAGCCAAACTGCTCTGCACATATGCTGACTTCAGTTGCCATGCTCACTGGAGCACTCCCTTATTCACTGTAATTCATGTAATAGCAGCTTGCTAAAGTTGTGGCAAATCTGTTGGATTTACCCCGCAGTTACTCAGCCAAGCTTCCCTTCCGGATTGGATTTGCCTGAGGCTTATTCCTTTTCCATGTAATGCACCAACTCTGCGTTTCAGATCTGACTAGTTCTAAAATTGTACAACAGGCTTCATGCAAATGGATGAAGTCTCCTTTTCTGTTCGTGGTGAAATTCATCCACTGTTAGATACATCTGAGTCTAAAATTCAGGGATTGGTGACATCTCAGGTCATTATAAAGCCATCTCAGAGTGCAGAACAACCACAGAAATAACTCTGATGACTCCACAAGTCATGCTGTGCTCTGCTCTCAGAGCAGACATAAGGAATTATTGACTAGATTTCCCAGAATGTACCAGTGCAAATGAGGCATAACAACAGAACTGTAGACATGTCAAAAGAAATAGAAAGAAGTTTTTCCCAGGAAAAGACGATGCCATATGGACACGGCAAATCCTAAAGCTTTGGTCTGCTGAAGTTTCTTTCAGCTCCCCAGGCTTTTCAATGTCACAACGTTCTCTAGGAAGACGACTGGGCTGTGTCATCTCAGCACTCACATTGCCTTGGGCTGTAGTGTTTCCATGCTGGCGATACCTCTGGAGCTCACAGGCTCAGTAGTATCCCGTTTGCACAGAATTGATTCATTTGTGCTGACAGCTTGCATACACCTCGTCATACAACAACCTTATTGAAGCTGAATTGCCAGAAAGGCTACAGTCATTGCTTCGGGTGATTTATCAGGGACTTACACTGCATTGAGCCCACGCCAAGAAAATTCCCTCATGAACCAAGACCAGATGTCGTTCTCATCTAACTACATTAAATCTGAGACAAAACCACTAAAGCCAACAGACCTGTAATACTTCTATCACTCTTACATCCACGTAGAACTGCTCTCCCCTCTGTGCCCCCACACACAGCCCACCCCAACTCGACAAAACTGCTGTTGCACAGAATGATCCCACTTGTTTGCTGTGCAAAACGATTCTGCCATATAACAGAAGGCTTCTTCCGCTTTCTTACGAGATTTTCCCATCATCACCGGAGCGGTCACCCCGCAGTCCCCGCACAGGCCAGCAGAGGGTGACGGGCAGCCGCGTTGTTTCTGTACGATCCTGACTAATTCTCGGGGTAAAGCCTCACGTCCCTCTGAAGCAGTATTTAAGCAGGCATCCTACCCGCGTGAAGGTACCGAATTTTCAGTGCAAAGCAGAAGATTTGCTGAAATAAGGCCTTTCCCCATAGCTTTATCATGGAAATGATCCACGCCAATTTTAACCACGTTGTCCATATAGAGGAGGTCTGTGCATGGCTGTACCACCTTAGAAAGCACTGACAGTACTTACGAGCTACACTGCAGGACAAGAATATTTTAGCACATCTTGCACAGATGATCTATGCATCCCCGAGGTTTATCTCAGGGTGGATGATATAATAGAGACCTACAGAAAGCCTTGCTGCAAGGGGTGAAGGTGCCTGGGCATGAGCCAGGCTCCTCTCCAGGAAGCACCTCCCAGTTCTGCAGAACTACATGTGGAAAAGAAAAACCACACTGCAAAGGGAAGACTTCAGCATGGGGAATGTCAGCTCCCTAACCCAGGCCAGCTCCAAGGCAGAGACTCTGAAGTTCAGCTGCCTCTTGAAGCAAGCTGTGTATCACCCAGAACAATTGCACAAAGCCTAACTGGGCACAGTCCAGGCAGAGCTGTGCTGACTGCACATTGCTGCCATTTGGACAGCATGCTTTTCCAGCCTGACTTTGAAGCCTTGCATAGATGAGGACACATCACTGAGCACTTTCCATCACTCATGGAAAACGAGAAGGCTACAGCTGATACCTCAGCCTGCTGTCTATTACCAAAAGTGGTAACTGCTCTCTGCTATCAAGCCTGTTCTTACTGCCCTCCCAAGCAGCCCATTCTGATGGGTTCAGTCATCTATAAAGCAGTCATTCTTCATATGGCTATTTCTCACATCCTGACCTTCAACAGCCAGGCCCAGGGTTTTTGTGTGATCATCCAGTAAATGTACTTCTGAAAAGAGAGCATGTAGGAGAGGCACCTGCTGTTGTTGGTGGGGAACTTTCATGGTTACAATGCAAGACTATCAGCCTATTCCACTGCTTTTGAAAATTAAGACAAAATTAGCATGCAGCTCTGTTATTGCTATCAGTAATGCAGATTTACCAAAGGAGAGCAGGAGCTGTGGGGGCTGTGAGTTCCATAGCACTGCCTACTGTGTATCTGCACATGCACACCCCAGTCATGCCTGTAAGAAGGATGTGCTGATCTCTTTACCACAGGTCCTATGCCTATGGTGCCTCTGGGGCTGTACTCTTGCTCTTGGGGAATAACTGAAAAATCACTCTGCACAACTTGTTCACTTTCTGACTCTGCCTGTCACTGCAGGCTCCATCCAACCCATTAGCAGCAAAGGGAATTCAGCAGAGGCCTTTCTTTGAAGTGATGTGCTCTCAGCTTTCCTCACGGCTCCCATGGGAGATCAATGCCTGACTTCAGCAGGTCAGAATATCACACCATGCTTTCTGCCGTTGTTTTGCCTTTCTGCCTTGGTTATTATCAGAGAAAAATAGAGCGATGACTGCTTCCTTTACTTCTCTCTTTCCCCTGCATTCCAAAAGAGGGCAAATTTCATTTATTAATGCTGATAGGGTCCATGGAGACTTACAGATAAAAGACACCATTTGAAGCAGAATGTAATGTTCTGTCTTGCAGGAAGCTTGTGCTTTACTGTTTATTTTCAGAGCACCTGCTGACATTGCTAGGCAACTGTGACAATGTCCAAAATAAAAACACTAATAGCAATGAAACAAAGAGGTTCTGAGCCTGACAGTCACAGCTGAGGTCTGTCAGGAGAGCAGAAAATGGATGGAATCGATTCCTAAATTGGAAAGAAAGTGAAGGCCAAGATGATCAGTTGTAGGTTGACCTCAAAAAGGTAAACTCTGACCCCAAGAGGGACACAACCGCTGCCCTGGATGCCCTGCCCAAAAGGACACCCAGAGGGATGGTAAAGTTTGGGAACTTCTGAGCAGCAGGATCAGCTCATTGGACTTTCAAGTGCCCTTAAAGAATGGCAGCACAAAGGATGGTCACTGCTGCACAATATTGCAGCATTATCTTTCTTTCTTTGTTTTCAAAGAGCAGTGGGTAGAAAAGACAGACAATAGGCTTACCTAAATTTCACATTTTGTTCTTCAAAACATGAGTTTTGCTGGTGATGCTTAACGCAGCCCAGAAAGGCAACTGCAGATAATAATAATAATATACCTTTATCAGCTTATTCCTATTCATATAGTTGCTTTCCAGCAGATGCCCATGCAGGTACGCCTGATTGTGCACTGTGTGCCACCTCACTCCTTATCAAGCTATTAGGTTTGCTCAAGCAAGCAGGGCATCACATGTTTCAGAGCCTATCTAGCCTTTGGCTAAACACATCTGTGCTCCCATCAAAGCAGGGCCTGGGCTCCCAGAGGCTGACGTAGGGACTAGCTCCTTGGAACCAGCACTACAGAAACACCTCATGCCCTCAAATCAGACTTCTACAAATGGCTTTTTGGAGATCTTCCTTCAGAACCTTATCTGTTTGGAAAACAGAAAAAAGACAGAAGGCGAACCAAAGCATGCTCTTATTTTAATGCTTCATAGCATCTGATCAAGCAGGAAGGAAAGAAGTGCCTTTGTTGCAGTCCACCCATGCCCTACATTTTCAGAGGAAGTAAGGACTTCTTTGGCATTAATGAACTCTGCCAAGTAGCTGAATTACACGTAAATGCAAGTAATGAGCTTTATTACTTCCAGTGAGAAGCCAGCACAATTTTCTCAATGAATACGGTTGCATAAAGCAGACTTCCCCCATGTGGCACTCAGTAAAGCTGTTCTACCTCACAGACTTGCCTGACACAAATGAGGCCCTTGCTGCTGTGCAACCCTTAGGACATCAAGGAGTTAAACAACACAGGGCTCTGCCTTTTTGGATTCCCACATGCATTCCCACAGCTAGCTTCGTTCCTGAAATTAAGGAGCCTTTAATTATGCCTATGCATTTAAATTTTGCCATTACAGTTAGCAGAGGAGACGAAGGGCTTCAACTCCCTGCTGTCTAAGAATAAGGAAAGGAGAAGGGATTCTAAACCTTGCTTTCATTAGAAACAATGGCAGAATCACAGCTGCGTGTACAAATACAGAACAGGCTCCTGTTACTTCTCTCTTCTTTGCTACACTATCAGCTCAGTATTTAACAGATAGAAAATGAGATGTAATGGGAAGAATGGAATCACCTCTCTTGGGACTCGGCATAAAACTGCAGTGGATTTTAAATCCCTCCCCATGGTAAACACCAAGTAAATCAGTACTGGGAGGCTGCCAGCCTAGCTGCACTGAGGTTAATGAACAAACAACTGCTTGCAGTACTGACTTCCCTACCATGCTTATAAAGTATGCATCTTTGGTTACATCTAGAGAGACTGCATCTTCTATAAATAATCGTTCCTAAAGATAAGGGCATGACATCTTTCTTTTCATTTGACAAAGCAGATAGAGATGATCAATATTTATGTAGAGAAACTGCTTCAGGCAAGCAGACTTCACAGAACGCTCTTAATCAAAAGCGTTGACTTAATGTGAAAAACACTGGAAAAAAATATTTACAAATACAGCAGGGGATGTTCTGCCATCAGCTCAGTTACACCTCATTTCCCATTTCTTCTTTACAGGACAGGTTCCCAAAGAATACATTTCTGATAAAACAGTGAAGCCAAACTGATGAGAATGGAGGAGGGCTGTTGGCAAACCCACACCACTGCTGAAAGTGCTGTGCAACTCCTTGGGTATGGATGCAACTTTGGAAATGTTGCCTTAGAAAAACAACACAACCAGTTGAACACAATACCCTACATTTCCAAGAATGTCATCGGTGATGCTTCTGTCCAACATGAGAAACAAACTACAGAATCACTCCTCTTTATGTTATGAGAATGGCCATCATCTAAGTGGTCTCAGAGCACCTAGAAGTCATTTGTCACTCATTAAAACCCAAATGCTTTACTATTCTCCTCCTGCCCTGCCTTCCTTGTACCAAATACAGAAGGAGTGTTCTGGTCTCAGACCGAATGAAGAAGTTAATTACAATCTGTCCTAAAAACCTGCAATTGAAATTCACTCTGGGAGCTTCTGAAAGCCAGGAGAACCTATTCATTTTTCTAACATTCTTTTTGACATGTCATAGTGAAAGAATGAAGAAAACCCATTCACTTTTAATTTCCCGGTGTTGAGGATAATATTTAACAGAAGTAAAACCCTTTAAGGGCTCAACACATTCTTTGAAACTAATGGGAAAAAAAAATCCCATCGCAGGAGAACAGCTTTTTTCTTTGAAAAATGATGTTAAGCAATGTGCAATATGCTAATTGGTGAAATTTAATTTGTAACATCACAAACTGCCAACAGGTGAGCAGTGCAGGGTTCCTGTGTGCATTGAGTACAGCATAACGATAAGCAGACTGATTATTTCTGAGTACAGCACATCAGTGACTCCTGGTTGTTACCTGCAGCCATTCCATCATCACATTTCTGTGCTGTGTTGGCACTGCTAACAGCAGACCTGCATCCCAGCAGCATAAGGAGATACAACAGATGGATTAATGTGCTTGGAAGTGAAAAGCACTACCTAAATTATCGCATTGATCATCAGTGACTGAGCTATTTAAACAATGGAATGGCTAATACCTGAGCTTGATTCCTTGTATCAGTGCTTTCTGTCTTCACAACGCTGCAGGGCAAGCAGCTCCAACACTGAATCATTGATCTCCTGTTGCTTTCAACTGTGTGAGCAGATCTGGCTTTGCCCAAATGTCAAATAAGGTTTTGATTAACAAATTGTATCCCCCACCTCTTCCAAGACTCTGGGAGATAAAGAAGGTCCTGCCTGCACCGTGGCCTCCAGCTGCCTGAAGTCAGTGGAGGAAACGCGGGGCTCCTGTTGCTGTATAACCCAGGGAAGATCAATCTCCCATCTGGGGATTTTGATGTTGAGGGTAGAACTCATTTATTTACAGTAGGCATTGAAAAGATAAGGATATAAACTGCTTCAGCCTCTCATGTCCTCTCTCTGTAAAGGCAGATGGATGAGCATCTCTGGAAGGCAGTGCATTCTTAGACACTTGTCTTAGAGTGAGAAGAAATGCCTTCCTAATTTGATCAAACCAGAAGTATTAACTCAATTACGTGCATATAGGTAAATTAATTTCAGGTTTAAATCACGCAATCCCTTATCAGTGAGATGCAAAGACACTGCTAAAGGATTGAGAAGTACAAGAGACGTTCACTTCTTCAGACTCCAAGATCACAGCTGTGAATTGACTCCTGCAGTCCCTCTGCAAAGGTTTTGGATGGAATTAGGCTTTCAGCTCAGATCTAGGAAGGAAATCCTAGGGAAGAGTACATGCTTCTAATACACCATAAGTCAAATAAATCAAACTGCAAAGGTTCTGCAGAATATAGGAGGTATTAAAAGATACACTTCATGGGTTTTTTTTTCTCCCCAAAACCATGCTGCCATGCAAAACAAAGGCAGGATCCTCACAGGTAGTCAGGACACTGCTGCTGGATTTACACCGGTGGGACACAGTAACAGATACAGTCATAGTAGCACCAGCTTTCCCAGGTAATACTGCACTAATTTCCCTACCCTCAACAGCTCAACACTTGTGCCTTATTTTTAAATCCAGCAGCCACTTCTCTGCCTTTCACATAGGGTATATAAACTGAGCCATTACGTTAATGAGCCACTGCATATAGATGAGCTGGCAACCAGTCTGAGCTGACACAGGCACACATAAAAGCCAAGGAGGGCCCTGGCCATGCTCCCTTTGGTGGAGAAGCTGTTGGGAATTACATGCTCTAGGGCTACAGGAAGCTTTCCCTCCCACCTCCCTGCTGCAGTCACCTTCACTGCTTAACATCCAAGGTAAGAGGCTCACTGGCATTTTATTTGCTTGAAAGGTAGCAGTGACACAGGGCTGGAAGGATATTGAAGTGTTGCAATGCAACAAACTACAGTGGGATAAAGCAGTGCAGGTTTGCATCAAGCTAGCTATGGTAACTGCCATGATTGCTGTTCTAACTCTGTATGAGTATTGGGCAGCCTGTCATTCCCTCACAGTTACTAGAAGGCTGAGCCTGTGCACCCAGGCTGGGAGCAGGAAATAATGGTTTTTACTGCTAGACTTTGATTTCACTGTGCTTGTTTGGAGCAGCGATGTGCACATGCCACAGGTTCTCCCCATCCAGACGCACTGGGAGATGCTCAGGTCCTGCAGTAAGGAGTTGCTCAAAATTACTGTTTAAAAGAGTACCCACCCTTAAATTCTCTCCTGTTTTGGGCCTGACAACATGTAGTACATGGCTCACCTCCCCAGTCTTGTAGTCAATTACTTCACTCAACTCCTATAAACATCTACATATTTTTTAGCAATAAATAGGAAAATCAGGACACACCACTTATGGGTTGACTTGTCAGAAAATAGTAATTAACGCGTTCCAGCTGACAGTGCCCCTTTAATGAATTATTTGTAATGTTCTCTGAGAACATTTGATGAAAGACACCATAAGAATTTGTACTTAAACCAATTTTCTGCTTGATGCAACTTCACTGCACAACAGGAGAAAAATATCCACTATAGAATCAAGCTAAGATAATAAGAAAGTAATGGTCTGAACGATCAGTAAGTAACAGCTGCCCTCCTGTACTGGTTACCTCTACTTCCCTACCACAACCTTTTTGCACAAATGCTTGTCTAATAATTGCCACCATTTCCTTAAATTCTGTTAAAAACAGCCAGTAAGATGTAACAGCGTTGTTCCTCAGCTGTTGTTAATAAATAGCATACATAGGTACAGTAGGGACTGAGCAGCATAATTTCACTACAGATACAGCAGCACATAGGGACTGAGCCCTTCTGATACCAGCCACACCAGGGGCTTCTGAACAGCACTCCATGTATTACAGCAATACCAACACAGCCTGCTCATGCTGGGCAGGGACAGCAGGCTCACCCTACAGGTGCTTTCGCCTAAGAGCCACTCCTGCCTTCAGAACCTTCCAAGGCACCTTGATGTGCACAGAACCAGCAGTGATGCCTCCTACCCCCACCCCAACCCTCATCACCCTTTGGCAGGGGGAAGGACACGCAAGCCTTCCATGACTCATTTCCTTTCATCAAGGTTCTTGCTGGTTTCCAGCTCCATCCAGATCTGCCTGCCTTTCACTGCTCCTTTAGAAATGTAACAAACAGCTCCGAGAATTCGCTTCTCTTGGTGGCAGCTCTGTGGACCCACCAGGAGCTGGTAGGTAAGCAGTGATATTCTGGGGTGTGAGAGTGGAAAGCTCTTCCCAGCCATGCAGTTCTAAGCATCCTATACCTGAAGGCCACTAATGGCTTCTGCATTTCAGCTGTACTCAGCAGCTCACCTGAACACTAAGGAGCATCTGCATAAGAGACTGAACTACAGTGGGAAGGAGGAGAGTTTGGCACAGGAACGTGGCTTTACTTTCCTTTACATATAACTATGAGAAAATGCAGAGTTGCTGCAGCACAGCAAGGTGTCTCTTCCTTCAGCAGCACAGCTCAAAGGATGTACTAGTATGATATAGCCCAAGGCTCTACTTCTAGTCTGCTGTACATCAGCCTGCATACTGGAGAAGGAGCTTTATAGCTAAGATTCAGAGCCTTGTTATCTCACCCTGCATATCTTCATAAACCTCTGCTACACAGCAGGTAACAGACTGCAGTCAGGCTGTGGGTGGCTGATAAGTTTGCACCCTCCATACACAGTGCTCACAGAGATAAGATGGTTTTATTTGTTTCTTGGTTTCACATCACAGGGTTTTGATATGCAAATGTGCCTCCTCTGCAGCAGCAGCAGCCCACAATAAATGCAAGGTAATTTAAGTTGGTTTATACCTTAATAAACTCCCTCAGATGCTCTCTGTGCTGTCAAGAGAAGTGTGCACACAGAGTAATCACACAGATAACAAACAACAAAACAATGCCTGTTTGAAGCCCTGGGGCTTTCTGTCCCAATGAGGAAAACAAAATTATACAAGAGACCTTCACAACATAGAGCTACTGCAATCTGAACAGCTACCCTGTGTGTGAATGTTCAGTAATAGCAAGAGATAAAATAATGGAGTTGGTCTCTCCTCCTTTACTCACTTAAAAGCAGATCTAACCTGGGGGTGGGCAGCAGCTCACCCAGTCCTCATTGCATGCTCTGGTATCTCAAGCAGCTGCCTGGGCCTTTCTCACGTTTTGAGGATACACTGAAGCAAAATGAATCTTTCATTAGGATTCCATCACTTCACAGGGACTATGAAAATCTCAAATCACAACCAAGGGCTGCTCTGAATTCTGCACAAATTAGAACAACTGAGCCAAGATTTCTGAGTGCTTCTTAGTAACTGAAATAAGAGCTTGTTTACAGGAGTAATGCTCAAAATAGGAGCACTGGTTCCTACAGCGGAAGGAACCACTGAGTATTTTGGTGATAACATGGCTTTGAATACAAAGAATGGCACAGAGCTCACACTCTAATGAACTTACATTAAAGATTTTCATTTGCTTTGTACCTGTAGATCAGCTCTTAGTATTTTTCCATCTCAAAAAAACCCCCATTGTACATTCCCCTCTTTTCTCTCCTCACTGTGCTCTTTGCACATAAGTGCTTTTCTTCTCCTCAGATAGTGACAAATAAGTTCCTACCAGGACAGCAAGAGGGCATCTCTTAGCTTTATAGTCCCCTGAATCCTGAACTCCTTTACAATTCTGACTACGATGAGCTGATGCCATGCTGTCAGTGCATAGCAGTACACATAACAGTTCTACACATAACAGTTCTCAAAGCACTTGGCAGTCTTTGAATTAATCCACACAACACCCTCATTTTGATTCCATGTTATGAGCAGATGGGGAAACAGACACAAAGGGGAAAGCAGCCGCCCCACAGCACAACAAAAAGAAGTGGAAAGTCAGAACTAGCCTCAGGTAATTGCACTCTCCAGAAAAGGATTGACCACTTGCTTCCCAGGTGCTGCAGACCAAAACCTTCTTATTAGGACAGATTAGCCTTGTTTATACATTAAGACACAACATTCTCCTCACGTTTGCTCCTCATTGTGAAGTAACAAAAGATGTGCTGAATATCACGCTCTGGCCTTGGTAATAAGTTGATTTAATTGGATTTGATTTTTCAAATGTAGCATCTCAAGTCAGCCATAAAGTCTGGAATTAGCATCTCGCATCTCAACGCAGAGAGGTTTTAAAGCAGCACAAGGAGATGAAGTCCATGCCCAATGAGTTTCAAATTACTCTGAGGATGAACTCAGCCATATGCACGTTAAACTAAAATTGTGCAGGCTCTGAGTGAGTCAGGCAAAGTTATTAATGGCATACATTTGCTATTAAGAATGCAAAGCAGCTTTTTGTACCCAGTTTGTTTGTATGTCTCTTCACATCAGTGACCCATGTGATGGGTCAATAATTCACTCAGTGTGCACTGAAAGCCAGGAATGTCTTGCAAGTCAATTACACTTATATAAATAATTAGGAGCACAAAAGTAAATGAAGGATTGGAGCAGGAAAAGCTCTGCTGGTGAAACACTGCACACCCCAGGGACAGCAGACTGCTCACATTTTAGATTTGCAGCTGGTGGTCCCCAATGCTTCCACGAGGCACTTTGTGTGACCAAAATTACCCTTAAGAGGAGCAGTCCTGAGATGTAATATTTCACGGAACAATCAGGTTTCTCCTGTAAGTGAAAGCTATTTGCTTTCTGCAAGATGTGGCAAACAGCTGCCAACTCAGATTTGATTCTCAAAATTTGCTCCTGAAATGCTTCACTTCTGTGGCATTTATTTGTAATAAATCACTGGAACATCCTAACCAATCTAACAGGCACAGGTGGACCCTGGCTCTCCAATTCACATGGATGAGACTCGCTTCAGCAAACCTTGTATGAAAGAGCACAGAGTGTCCTTAATACCTCTACCTTCACCTGAAAAACAGCTGAAAAGTCAGATTGTTTTTCCCCCCAGTCCAGAACACGTGACCAAAAACTCACATCAAATGCCAGGACAGGAGCTGTAGGCTATCACACACCCCTTCAAAAGGCGCTGGAACAACTGCTGTCACCCACTTCACGATGCAGCAGCCAAGCAGAGATGAGGGAAAGAAACTATTGAGATAAAACTGAAATGGGACAAGATGTTTCTAGACAGCTTGGCTGAACACAGCAGAAATCAGATATCGGGAACCAGGGGTAGAACAAAATCTGTCAATCAAAGTCTGCAGTGCTGCCAGCATTTGTGATCAGAGCACTGAATGATGAAAGGAAATCTTCTGAACTACTGATGTCTGATACTTTTACTGGTGAACCTCAACTGATTCAACATACAGCATCAGCCAGCACGTGCCAATCCAGCTTGCAAGCTGATATGTGACAGAATTACAGGCATAGTGAGCAGAACAGAGGAGCGTGGCAGATCAGCAGGTAGCAATGATGTGTTACAAGCATCAAAGCTGTTCCTTATACTTGTGGAATAAAATACTCTGGGTAAGGACTGCAGCAGAATAGTGCTCTGAGTTCTGCATAAAAGTGCTCCCAAAATGCTGCCTAGGACAACCAGGGTTTATCCCAGAGCTGTATGCAGGTGAGTGACTGCAGCACAGTGATAGTGCAGCGTGCAGCACACGAATCACAAACATTTAATTGAAACCTTAAGCAGCGTGCAGCCCTTATAAAAACAAAGTAGAAAAAAAAAATCAAAGAAACTCTTCCTACTGCCATTTAATCCAGGTTAGGTGCTTATTTGCCCTTCCCTCATTTTCCTCAGGTTCGCACAGAGGGAACTGTTACAGAACTGAGAAATAGTAAATGAAATCCTGGCTCTGTGGCTGACTAAGCCACAGTGTGTGACCACCCAGCAGGGTGTGCAAGGCTGAGCAAGCAGCCTCTGAGTATTCTCTTACTGCATCCCTATTCTGGAGCTGGCATTAGCTATACCCTGTGATGTAAGCTACTGTGCTAAGACTTTATACCATGGCAGCATTCACTTAATTGCTTTTCTTTAGTGATGTGCAGAGTGCAAAGAGAGCAACAGCATGCTTTTCTTGTGCACTGAGTAAGCAAGGGCTTCTGGAAGCTGCTGTAACAATAAGTACTTTCTGTCAATGCTGGGTCCTTCTGTCAGTGTTTTCTATCATACCCAGTGCTGAGTTCTGTTTGGGGTGGCACGGAGCCACTACGCACTTAAATACTCCAACAGTTTGGAAATTCAAATGACAGGAGAATGGTGAGTGTTGAGATACCTTGAGATGAGATGCCCAAATGGGTCAGAACCATCGTGGTGTCCCCAGGTGCTCTTGGCCTTGGATAATGGCTGTCAGCTGCCTCTCAGCCCTCAGGGCTTTTGCACAAAGCCTTTCCAGGGCACCGTACTGATGACTGAGACTTGACATTGCCAATCTGTAGAAACAAATTGCGAGTTAATGATTCAATGCCTTTAATAATTCAGCAAAGAATAACAAAATGAGAATGTACAGAAGTGGCTCACATGACTCTGCCTGTTCTCCCCATGACCTTTGTGGATGGTGTTTGTGCTGCACTGCCTTCCCAGCACACATCCTGTGCAGCACAGTGCTTTGCTTACAGACTGCTTTCAGGAAAACAGGTGGAACTCTGCAGTCCACCATCACCACACCTTCACAATTCAATGCCTTTTCTGGCAGCAGAGAAATAGCTAGCAAAAACTCTCCTTTCTCCTTCAGAAAAACTCAACAGAAAGCAAAACACATCATTTCCAGACCCCTCAGTGAGCAGAATACACAGCCAACATAACACTTCTACTGTGTTCAAGCCCTATTTTATTCCTTTTGAAACCACAAGGACACAAAAACACTGCAAGGAGAATCATTCTCTTTTGACCAAAGTCCCCAAAGATACCATTTGCTCAAGGATAACTTCTCCCAGAGAACCATTTCTTCTAAAAAAATAAACTTGGTATTTTCAGCAAAAATCAATTCTCTGAAAGCAGAAACAGTTCTGTTGGGGAATCCCCCACCATGGCACAGACAGCCCCACTCCCAGCTCTCACAGAAGTGATTCCCAGCATGATGCAGCATCCCATGACAGACCCTGGAGGTGAGGTGGATCATTGGCTGCACAGGAATTCTGTCACAGCAGAAGGTGCTATGGGAGATGCAATCTAGCTGTGAAATTGGTCAGGCGCTGCAAAAGTAGCACAAATAACAAAGTTTCCTTTGGTCCCTATGAAGCCATCACTGCTGGAGAGCACTGGCAAATATTTTTGTCTGACAGATGTTTGCCAAGCTCCACGTGATAGAGAGGGAACATCTGTGAGCCAGGGCTGCCCTCCCTGGGCAGGAGGAAATCCCACTGCTGTATATTCCCCAAAGCCTTAATGGGGTTTGTACACAAGAGCCACACTGTGTGCTCTCACCTAAGCTGAGCACTTCAGGCTCTCTCCCTCAGTAACTGCAGTAATGAATTAATTTTGCATGCAGTGCTAACTGCCATAATATTAATGGCTAACAATAACAGTAATGGCTTTACTGCTGCAAATCTTTACTTGCAACCCTTGAGGACCCCAAACACTCCCAGTCTCCAAGAATACACAGTTTGCTCAAGTCTCCATTGCTGCAGCACACATTATTTCACTTATCTGCCTGTGTTCTCAGGAATGAATGATGCCTTCGAGACAGCTTTGTGAGGGGAAACTGCAGCCTGTCTTTTCAAGTAATGTACAGCAGGCACAGTGCAAGTAATGCTCCTCAATACAGGCAGCTGCTGCTTGTTATCATGGAAACCCTATTTGAAGCATGACCCCATGGCACACTGCAGTGGGGAGCACCAGGAGTGCTCAGCAGGACAGATCAGGGAGCAAACCCCACCAAGCACACACACAGCACAGCATGAGGACCCACTTTTAAGGCAGAGGGTCCCAAGTCCTCTGGTATAACAGGCTGACAAAGCATTACAGCAGCCTTCCTGGAGTGGCTCAGCCCCTTCCATGACCAATAGCTCCCACAGTCTGCACACCCCACACAGTTCATACACGTTTTCAGGCTGTGGGAGCAGCAGGGAGGGCTTGGCACAGCCTTGTGCTCTGTACCAAGGATAGCTGGAACGCTCCTGATTCACCCAGTTTAAATAGAAGTGATGGGTGCTCCTCCTCTGTGACAGGAGACAAATGAGGCACATAAGTTGACTTAGGCAGGGTTACGCTCCTGCTGTACTTCAAATTGATTCACTGCAAGGTCAGCTCTGTTTGGCAGCCCTTGATTCTGCTACAATTCTGATATCACAACAGGTTTGGGATACTGCAACAGGCAGATTCCTGCTCTAGCCATGGCAGTGAATGAAAAGCAAATGAGCTGTATTCTCCAAAGGTCTCAGTAGAAAAGAAGCCAGCAAATAACACACAATAAGACTAAGTGCTGCTGTTTGCTTTTCTAATAAAAAAGGATTTCAGAAGGTATCAAGAGTGGGATATTTCACATACTTTGTTCAGAGGAAGTTCAACAACAACATAAAAAACCAGAAAGGACTGAAAGAACTGATTTTTGAAAAGAGCTGAACAGGACTGAAAAAATAATCCTTTAACTCTGTATCCCCCTTTTTTCTACCTAAGCTCCTTAGAGCTTCATCTGAATCCCTAACAAAGATGCATTTCTATTAAAAGCTGTGAGTTCAGAGGGCTGCTTTGCGTTTATGCTTTCCCCCTGTAATGATGAGGCTCTGCCAGCTCTGTTTGTACCTCCTTTGCCGTGAGGGAGGAAATACATTTGAAGCCACAGGTATCAAAACAACAGTTAAATGTGTTAAAAGATGTTGGTCTTGCCTGACCCCCATCAAACCTCAACCACCTTCCCCTTCCTACACCCACTGCTCCCCAGCACCACACGTGACTGAGATTAAAGCCATTTCCATGGATTAATGTGCTCCACAGAGGACTTACCCAGAGCACCATTAATGCGTCTGGGCATTACCCCACATTCAGAAGTGCTCACAGCAAACCAACTGAGAGCAAGTAGGAGCAAAGAGGACCACTCAGCTGCATCTCTGGTGAGCAGAGGAGCCCCAGCTGGTATGTAGCACACAGGACCTCTAACCACTGCTGTTACACACTTGCAGAAGTGCATCTCTCCAGAACTACCTACCTGTGCGTTTGTAAGTTATTCTGGGTATGGGGGGTGATGGAGGTTAGTTAGGAAAGATCAGGAAGTGAACAACAGAAACATAAGGGTTTCTGCTTATTGCAGTGATCTCTGAAATATGAGTGGAACAGCCCAGTGGAAGCTGCATGTTTCTGCAGCCAACCTCGACATGCCATCACTACTCAGGGCAGTGCTGCTGCCCCATCACTCAACACAGGCAGAGCAGCACTCCTGTGCTGAATGCTGCTGGGGACAGCAGAGCTCTGCCAGCTCCTCCTAAAGGCATTTCTCACGCAGCACAGCCTGCAGTGCTGTGTGTGTTTGGGCTGACAGGAAACACCCTGCTAAATATTAGCTACAATGCAGCCAGTCAGTTACCTTCAGTGATTTAAATGGAAAGGACTAATGGCTGTATTTACATAAATTGCTTTCTGTAACCTCCCCTGTAGCACGCTCAGTGTTGGTACGGGAGGGAATGCTTCTCTTGCTGAAGAGAATCAACACATTCCAGCTGTAAGTGGGAGCAAGAAAGATTTGTTGAGGGTAGGATTGCTTTGCCACCCTGGCTCAAGAAAGGTGTTTTCTTCAGACTTTGATCTATCTGGGGTAGCTTAAACAGGGCTTGTAAAGCAGCCTGAAGACAGCAGGGAAGATTTAAAGAGGAAGGAAAGGAGCAGCAAAGTTGGGAATGTTTCCAAGGTTGCAGCCCAGATTGTGCTGATTGGCTTCCTCTCATCTCTGTGATAATTATCTGTTGATTTGTATGTCTGGATTAATCCAAAGATTTCAAGTGAAGGCTGAATCAGGTCTACCAGAATCGTGGTAACATCTGTGACAGCCCCAGCAGGAAAAGCCAGCTGGATCAGAGAACCTCTTCCATTTCTCCCCTTCACACCATTCCAGGGGGCTCTGAGCATCTCTGCCCAAGGCACACATGCAGCTCAGGATGTGCAGGCAGTGGCATGGAAGCATTTTGCTTTGCTCCAGCACTGACACTCAGAGCTCACGCTGCTGCAGAAAAAAAAACACAACACAACAAATGCCAACAGCAGCTGGAGCCACACATTCCTGCACACAGGGAAATTAAGGTTAAATACTGCAGAGCTTCTGAGAAAAGTGCGTTGTTTTCTTTTTGCACAAACTATGCATTAACATGAGCACATGGAAAGGGCGTCAAGAAAAGCAGACTTGAGGATTGTTTGGAGGGTGACCCCATTCCCTTCCTCAGGTTCTCGCTTAAAGTTTAACTATGCAGCTGCATTCACAACCAATACGTTCAGCAGCAAAGGTTCAGAACAGTGAAAAGCTATGGCACAATGACCTTCATTTCTTCATCCTCTTTTATGAGCAGAGGTTTCAGTGTAGGCACAGGCTGTGACACAAAGCAACAAATTTGTATTTTACTTCTGGCTTTACGAAATGTAATGCATGCTTATCAATAACATTATCCCTTTGCCACTGGTTGCTGCATCAAAAGGTAAATCTATGGTCTCTGTAACTACTCTATCTAATGGAGAGATTTATTTTAGCTATCTAAAACATTAAGCAGCTTCTGCTTCAGAGTAAATGGAAGAAAATCTTTGCTAAAGAGCAGCTCACTCCTGCATGGTGCAGAGACACGATGTATCCACTCAGAAGGAGCACAGTCTTCCTTTACCAGCAATTAGGAGCCAGCTTTACTACTGGCACAAGCAGCGCATCTACCATTTAAAAACTGAATTGAAGCAAGGCAAATTTTGCACTAACTCCTGTCAGTAGATGCAATCCAATACAGTGGCACAGAATGAACAGCAATCAGCTGCACAGCCCCCAGCACCTTCTGGTCTGAGATGCACTGCTGAAGCGCCACACATCCCACAGCAAACATCCCAGCCTGTCAATGGTTGAGGATGCTTTGTCCTCAGAGATGCAATAAACTCAGAATATTCTCTGTGTGAGTCACCAGTGAGGACATTTTCCCACCACGTTTCTGAGTTGTTTTAAGCTGAAGCATTTTGCCCCCAAGAAATGTAATTACAGCACACAGCGAAGTTCAGCTGCACAAGAAGAATTTTGTTTAATAAAGGCTAAAGAGGCACACAGGGTACATTCCCAGGCTGGGTCAGCTCATCTAACACATCTTCTGTTAGAAAGGAAGACATTTTGTGCCTGAGGGGTCATCAATTCTAAAGTGGATTATCTCTAAGAATATCCCTATGTTTGGGGTCAAAATCTGCCCACGAACAGAGCAGGCCATCTGCAGCTCTGCAGTGCATGAACCTCACCCCACACCTACATCAATGACTGACTGCAGAGCTGGGACACTTCTGCACGTTTGCTGATCCCACTCTGATCACATCTGTGCTATTTCCTCCATCAGTGACTCCTCCTTCCTGGGTCTCTTGCTAACATGGACAGCCAGAAAGGACAAGATTAAGAGACACAGAGCTGCACTTTCCCTTAAGAATGGATTTCAAAATCCACCCCTTTTCTCTTGCATTACCTTTGGGATGAGTGAACACCCAACTGTATTCCAGCAGCTGCATAACCCTTTATTTTATTCTCTCCTAGAAGTCCTGCTTCTATGTTTCCAGAGCTTGAAATTCACACCTCAAACCCAACCTATAACCATGCTAAAAGTCACTGCATCAATCTGGCTTCATTAGACACTCTGCACCCTCTCCCGTTTCCTCCTAAATGCACACTCCACATCACACCTGATGAACACACACACACTTCTTTAAGCCCAGCTTCATCTTCTAGAAGACAGAAAACACTCAAAGCTGAGCTTCTCCCTGTTTGTTTTCCCACTGCATGCCCACAGTGAACTTTGCTGCTTCCCTATTCTTCTGCTTGTTCCACTGAGTAGGGGACAACATTAACAGTTGACCGATTCTTAACTTCACAAGTTTACTAAGCAAGCCAAAATGATTTTTTTGTTGTTGTCTGCTGGAATGCTCCTTAGGCAAAAATCTGCTCATTTTCTCATATACTTACTGGAAATTTTCTCCAGTAGTGGAGGGAAAATATGCAAATGGTACAACTTTTTCCTAAGCAGGAATCTTGAGACCTTGGCAGTCTTTACTCCTTGCCTGCAGGTACAAATGCGACCCATGATGTTCATTATTTCTTACTCTGCAGAACACCAGCAGCACAGGGAATGTTCAACTACCTCCGGAAACGCTTTGCCAGCCACATCACAGAACGAAGCCGGAGAAAAGCAAGGCTTGTTTCTAAAGATGGAAGGTGCAACATAGAGTTTGGTAACGTACAGCAGTCAAGGTTTGTCTTTTTGATTGATATATGGACAACTGTCCTGGATTTGAGATGGAGATACAAAATGACTATCTTCATTTCAGCATTCTTAGGCAGCTGGTTTCTGTTTGGTCTCCTCTGGTACGTTGTGGCCTACATACACAAAGACCTGCCAGAATTCAATCCTTCCATAAATCACACCCCTTGTGTTGAGAATATCAACGGTCTGACTTCAGCTTTCCTGTTCTCCTTGGAGACACAGGTCACTATTGGCTATGGCTTCAGATGTGTCACAGAACAATGTGTCACTGCCATTTTCCTGCTCATCTTCCAGTCTATCTTGGGGGTCATCATCAATTCTTTCATGTGCGGTGCCATCTTGGCCAAGATTTCAAGGTCCAAGAACAGGGCCAAGACCATCACCTTCAGCAGGAATGCTGTCATCAGCAAACGTGGTGGGAAGCTCTGCCTCCTCATCAGGGTGGCAAACCTCAGGAAGAGCCTTCTCATCGGGAGTCACATCTATGGCAAACTCTTGAAGACCACCATCACCCCAGAAGGAGAGACAATCATTCTGGACCAGGTCAACATAGAGTTTATCGTTGATGCTGGCAACGAAAATCTCTTCTTCATTTCTCCATTGACTATTTACCACATCATAGACAAGAACAGCCCTTTCTTCCACATGGCAGCAGAAACAATTCTGCAGCAAGATTTTGAACTGGTGGTGTTTTTAGATGGCACCGTTGAAGCCACCAGTGCTACCTGCCAAGTGAGGACATCTTACATCCCAGAAGAGGTGCTCTGGGGTTATCGCTTCGCTCCCATTGTGTCCAAGACCAAAGAAGGGAAATACAGAGTAGACTTCCAGAACTTCAGCAAGACAGTGGCAGTGGAGATGCCCCACTGTGCCTTCTGCCTCTACAATGAGAAAGAAGCTAAAGCCAAAGAGAAGAAAGGCTTTGACAACCCTGGTTTTGTCTTGGCAGAAGTTAGTGAAGCCAGTGACACAAAAATGTAGCTCCAAATCTTTATCAGACTGCACCTTTCTGCATAGTTAAATCAATCTTGAGAGGATTAATAACTTAGTAAAACCAATAACAGGTTTGTTTTAACTCTACAGCAGCATCTTATCTTCTCAAAAGCCTCAAATCAGAGAGGACCAGCATACCAGTGATCACAGAACACTATTTAACATGCTATGTATTTCATAGAATTTATATTTTTATATCTGTGGGACATTTTATGAGGCTGCTAAGTTGGAGCATCCAACTCACTTGAGCTCCTGAAGGCACATCAGTCTTACAAAGCCTGGAAAGAGAAACTTTAAGTCACTCTTAAGGAGTAAAGCTATGAGAACATGAGCATGAGAAGGACAGACAGAAGGCCAAAATTCTCCATAAGGACCAAAGGGACTTAAAAGTCAAAACCTCACCAGAAATGCATGTCTCTCATTGCCAAAACCCTCTATGGATGCAGACCCTTCGGCTCCAAACCTTTTGAACACTTTTGAACACTTTTGAACATCTTGAAACAATTCTTTCTTATTTTGAGCTGTCATATGAATAGAAATGGAGCATTAAGGGATGGTACATGTCTAGGAAGGGATTTTGAAGGCAGAGCCTATGCCATCCTGCTGCAACTTCAACGTCATAAAGAGTTCTCTTCTGTGAAAGCTTTTGATTCCTTGAGGGAAAATACCAAATGGAAATGGAAAGCAAAAACAAGCACAAGCAGACACCTGTCATGAGAGACAAGGAACATTGCAGATTGCTCTTAGTTGTCTCACCCTCCTGATACCCCTCTGTCCACTTCTGCCAGGAGGCAGCAGCTGTGATACTGAGAAATCTCAGAAGGCAACAGGCCAGTGGAACAGCAAGCACTGCAGGGAGGTGAGGAACACCCAGACTGCAGCACATCTGGTGGGAGAGCAATTCTCTGGGAGAAGAGAGGAACTTCCCAGCACGAGATGCATCTTTGGAACAGCCCACAGCACAAACACCAACAGGCCTTTCTTTGAAGCTATGACAAAAGCATGGTGAAATGCTGTAACACAACAGATCCTGCAGTAATGACAGCATAATAGCAAAGTCTTGGGCTGCAGCAAGGGAGGATGTGCTCAAAACAACAGCTGTGGGCACAGAGATAAAGGAAAGAAACTGCTCACCCTCGGAAGGCCTCAGGTAGGGAGGGATCTCCAGCAGAATCCCCTCACCTCCAGTGCCAACCCTTAAATGAGGGCTGGGAAGGGGTGGATCCTGGCTGCAGCCCTTCCATCACTCAGTGCATTGCATGCACCTGAGCTGCCCTGTGCTGGCCCTGCCTTCCCACCAGGTGCTCCATCCCTGCTTCGGGCTGTGCCTCAGCATTGCCATTACACACAGCAGTGATGCTCAGGAGCCCCCAGAAAAATTCTTCACATCCAGTTTCATATGGTTCACCTCACCAAAACAAAACATGCATTTCTACAGCAGACAAGTTCTGCTCATTGTTAACTAGGAGTACATTTTCCTGCTTTGATTTTTGGCATTTAGGTTTCAAATGCAGCAAAAGCCTTCAATAACTTTTTGGTGACTTCCATCCATATCCTCACAATCTGATATTTTTGGTCTCCTGATGCCCCCAAAAAGTTCTTTTGGTGAGAGTTCAGGTGATCGGACCAGAGCGAGAGATTTTCTGGGAACTCTTCTCAGTGATGTAAATCAGACCATCTATTTTAAACACTGGTAAAACAGATGTGTCTTTTTAAATGCAGGATCGAGGGGTTGTAAAAGAAAGGCACAACCAAGTGGTCAAATAACCACAACAGCATTGTGAGTGGACTGAGTGTAGCAATAGAGATCTGGGAGCCAAGGGAGTTCAGCCCCAGTGGAGCATCGGCCCCTCTGGTGGTTCAGAACAAATCACTCTGGCATGGATTTCCAATTTGCCATCTGTAAGATGGGACGTGAGGTTCTCACTCTGTACAAAGAATAATGTTAAGAACAGTGATGTCACTAAAGCACTTTAAAAGCCACTTCTCAGCCGTCTCAGTCTTTCTTCTGCACATCGTTGTTAAATCCCTCTTCACTTTGGACGAGCAGCACAGAAAGTTCTGTCCTCATCACCTATCAGAACTACTGCCTGTGGCTGCATGGCAAGGTGGAACTGCCAGCACAAATCCTCAGAGTCACTAACAGACATTGCCCAAATCCTTAAGAGTGGGGATTCTGCAGTCCTGCAAACATTGCCAGCAGTAAAAACGTTTTACAGTCACAATCAATGCAGCACCTGTGGCTCTCAACACAAAGGCAGCTGCTGCCCACTGCCCTGCCCGGCACACAACAGTGCCCAAGTAAGAATGCAGTCTTTATTAAGGTCCAATCCACCTCTGCAAGGAAACGATAGGAAAGAATCCTGTTTTCGTTCATGAAAGTTAGCCTGGGACGTAAATGAGGAGAAAAGTCACCAAACACTCAAGTGCCGACCCAAGAGGCAGCGTGCATCCTCCACACTGCAAGGGGTCTCCAAACAATGCACCTCCAGGCACTGCCCTCGGGAAGCCGTCTCAAAACTCTGAGCCTCAAGTTTGTCAGGATGCTGCTCTCTGTGTTTTTGTTCCCTGAGTTGTTACTCAGTGTTGTAACACTGTAATGCAATGGAAAGTGCAACAGTGACAATGTAGTAGCAAAGCCTCAGGATACAGCAAGCCAGGAGTTGCTTAAATACAACAGCTATAGGCACACAGGCACAAAAAAAGAAGCTGCGAAGCTTTTTACCTTTGGAAGGCCTCAGGTACACAAGAATGCCCAATAAAACTCCCTCACTTCCAGTGCCAACCCTTAAATGAGGGCTGGGAAGGGGTGGATCCTGGCTGCAGCCCTTCCATCACTCAGTGCATTGCATGCACCTGAGCTGCCCTGTGCTGGCCCTGCCTTCCCACCAGGTGCTTCATCCCTGCTTCAGGCTGTGCCTCAGCATTGCTACTACAGATGTCTACAAAGCATTAAGTGCTACCACAACTCAAACAGAAGACAGCTGATCTCACTTGAAAGATAATAATCTGTTGTTTAGTCTATTCTGACAGTCACACCTTCCTCAATTTCTAGCCTTGCTGCCTGCACTAACAGAGGGGAGATGGTTGCATTCTTTCATTTTAACACGACAGAGGGGGAACTGGCCATGGCATGAACTGGGGCAGACCCCAGGCTGGCAGGGCCGTGGCTGAGCAAAGCTCTCATGGATGGGGATTGTAGGCAACCAAAATGAGGACCCAGGAAAGGAGCCGTCCTCCCTCTGGCCGCCACCCAGGGAGCGCAGAGCCTGGAGCAGTGGGGGATTTCCTCTTCATGTCTAGAGAGAGCTGTGTGTCACTTGAGAGATAAAGGCCCATGGCAGGGAAAAAAGGTTATCGGAGACACTCTGCATGCAGTGCCGTTCAGGACAGACTCCATAGGAAATCTATTTTGGGAGCTGTCACCTCTACTTCCATTAAAAGAAAGTTCAGTTAAGAGGATGAAAATAAATTTAATCTTGCTGAGCAGAAGTGGCTCTGGAGGGAACTGCTGCCCTGATACTGGAAAAAAGCCAGGTTTCCTTGCCTGTGACAACGCTTCGTTGTCACATCTCCACAGCACTCTTTTCTAAACCCTCATGGTTCTCTTCTCCCTCCATTTGTCCACCCAGCCTGCACTCTGTCCATCCGGTGGCAGAAACAACTGCAGAATACAATGCAGAGGCCATCAGCCTCATTGGTACAGAGCAAAGCCATCTCTTCAGGGGAGGAAATCAGACCATGTACTTACTGCTGAATGAAGGCCAAGAGGGCTTAGCTGTGAAAGCATTAGCCAAGCAACAAAGCTTGGGAATAATGTGTCTGCACTAAACTTAATTTATCTTCTCATTTCACAAACAACATGTTTCTTCTACTGTATTTATTTTAAACATTCGTTCAAGCTGTGCATAATATTTCAATCATTTTGAAATAGATTCACCCTCCTGCTGGCAAATGAATAAGGCGTCCTGCTGGCTGCTGGAGAAAGGGCCGTGAATTAAAATAACTGCTTTCAGTAAACATGTGCTATGAGCTGTCTGCACACACCCCTTGGTAGCGATGGGTGAGAAGAAACTCCTAAATAACAACAATAAAACAAACCTTGGCAAACCGTTTGGATACACAGACCGATTCGCACTGCGGTGATGTGGCACAGCAAACTCACAGCATCACCCTTGTGTGTGTGTGCTGCCTTGTAAACCCAGCTACTCCCCCATAAACAAGTCAGCAGCACGCACAGCCCCAGCGCAAATGAGAGTGGCTGAGGTGTCGCAGCCTCCTTCCTCTCCCCAGGCAGCAAGCTGATGTGGTTACACACATGTGGATTCTGCTGGAAAGAGCTTTTATTTCCCTCTCTCATTCTTTGCCCCCTTTGATCTGGCAGTGCCTGGAACCGTCACAGTGCTGGTGCAGTTCTTGCTCCCCACACAAACAGAGGGAAACCACAGCCCATGAGTCCTGCCAGCACAGGGATGGGGGAAACGGGGTGAGTTCCCAACCCTCCATTGAATCTGCGCCTACAGCTTGATGCTGTGGAGCTGCTGTGACAGCACTGACATCAACCCTGAATCAAATACAGCCTGCAATACACTGCAACTGCAGAGAGGAAGCCGAAAGCATTCTCTGCACAGCTGTGAGAGCACACAATGTGTTTTTCGAGGCCAAGCTGACATTCCTGTGGTGGAAGCATCTGCCTGGCAAAGCTTACAACTTGCACAAACTGCTGCACGAGCAAGACATAAACCCTCCCTGCTCCAGGGAGCCGGGTGAGCGAGGGGAGGCTGGAAACGGGAAAATCTCATTGCATCTCCACCCGCGGGCTGCTAGAAAACATTGAATCCCTCGCGCTCTGCGTAACGCACCCCGCTCCAGGCCCGCAGTTCCCAGCGCCGCACAGCTGCGGGACCGCCGCTGCATTCTGCGTCGCGGCCGCTGGGGGGCGCCACTGCTCCGCGACGGACGGCGGCCGCAGCTCCGCTCCTCCCCGCGCTGCCGCGGCGGATCTTAAGAGCGCGAAGCAAGAATTCATTGGAAGCGTTCCTCTTTTTGCTACACAGAGCGTAGCGCATGTAGTGACTTATTTGGGCACGAGCTCTGAGAGCGGGGCATATTTAGCCGCTTCGCAGGAGCGTCAGTAGACCTCATTCCCTGCCGTGAGCGCAGAGGTGGTACCGAAGGCAAGACGGGGCGGGGATCTGGGGGCTGCTCCCCGCTAAGAACGACTAGCAGCCAGGCAGGTCGGCCCGGGGCTGCACTTCGGGGCTGCGGCTGTGCCTCTCCGCGCGGCCTCTCCGCTTCGGGAGCGCTCCCGGTTTCACTGCGGAGCCGCCGCAAGGCGCGGATGTTGCGCTGTGCCGCGTGAGGGCGCCCAGGGCAGCGCCGCTCTCCCCCGCGCAGACACCGCCGAAGCCGCCCGCCCGCCCTCCGCTCCCACGCGCGGAGCTCTCTCGGCCCGACGTGGCTCCCGCGGGGCTCAGCCCCAGCTCACCCCACTCGGCAGCTGCTCGGGGCACACGAGGGCAGCGGGCGCTCGGCGGGCTCTCACGGACGGCAGCCGGCTGTGCGCGGCCGCTCCCACGGCGGAGCCGACCGTTAACGGTTCCTCCCCACAGCGGCGGCCTCGAGCCGCTCTCGCGCGGCCCCTCCGCCTCGTGCTGCGCTGCTGCGCGCTCCCGAGGCGCGAGACCTGAGCGCGGCTCCGCACCGCTGCAGCTCCGCAGCTTCGAGCGCCGAAGATGAGCTCCGATTTCCCTGGGAGCGGTGCTTCCTGCCTGGCTCTGGGTTTTGAAGTTCCGTGCAGAGTTTCTGCCGTCCCGGTTGCCTTATGGTCGTGCGATTCCAACCATCTGTTTTGTAAACTTTCTGATCGAAGCCCGAAATACTTGAATTCCATCGGCCGTGTCCTCCCGGGAAAAGCAGAAAGTGCTTTCGGTGCCATCGCATCCCTGGTTTATTCTGCCCCTGTTGGTGCTGGAGGGGAGATTCCCTGCTATCGTCCCTCGAGCTTCCAGCACGGCGCTCAGCCTGCTGGCCGGGGATGCGCACGGATCACCGCGCTCCCTTTCTTATCCTTTGTTCTCCACCTGAGCATTGCAAACTATTCAGATCTTATGAAAATGCTGACAGGTGCCCGGCTAGAATCCGACCACTGTCAGCCTGGCACTGGTGTGAGATCTTTGAGCTCCCAGATCTCTTCGTAAGACCTCTCTCTTTTATGAGAATGCAGCCTGCAGTGGGCAGCGAACTCTGCCTAATTCTAAATAGGAGAAAATACCAGCAAAGATTGGTATCAGTCACAGGGGATGAGAAGAGACCAAAAGAAGCTGAGCTGTGGGCACCACAGATCGCCTTCCATCTCTCAAGCTGAGCTCCTTTAAGGTGCTGCAAGTTGAGCAGTCAGAAAGATACTGCTCCAATGGTCGTTTTTAGAAGCCTTTTTCTTTTTTCTAAGGATGCTGCTGGCCAAATGCTGCCGGCAAAGACACTGTTACACTCTGATAGCCTCCACATTCTGCCCTTAGGTATTTTTGGTGCAAACTCAGTCTTCAGTTTTCCCATTGCTTTCAGCTGGGCAGGTACGTTGTATTAGAAGAAAGCACTTGATATTTCTACTGATGAATGCGGGTTGAGCTGAAGTGAAAAACAATAGAGATAAGCAACAAAACATTCACTCTTATGACTCAGTTGAGCAAGTATGGCTGAATACACAAAGGAACAGCTCTGTGGTGGCTGAACAACCGCTTAACACGGCTCTTTTTCAGAGCTGCTGCTAATCAAGCTGGTGAAAGCCATTGTAGCAGAAACTTAGCAACAAAAGGCTGTGTGTGGAGGAAGGAAATGGTGTGCTTGTGCAGTTATGTATTTCCAAGGGTTTATCAAATCTGCAGAAAGATCAAGCTATCTCTGAGGACCACCGTGGGTCTGAAAAAATACAGGAAGTGCCTTTGCCTGACCTTTAGACACAGTCAGATGATTCCTTGGCAGTGCTTGTTTTTGCAGCCTCCCGCTCCACCTCAGCAACGCTTCAGAGCACTGCATTTCCCTGGGCCTGGGGACAGGTGAGAAACACGAGCAGCCTGGCAGGCTGGTAGCACACACTGCACTGTATGTGGCTGCTGGGCACCCTGAGGAGCAAAGAGCAGAGATGCTGTCAGCTGGCTCTGGCTGTGTGTCCCAGTGCTCAGCACAGGGCTGTGATGCAGCTGCTGTGGCACAGTGTGGATCTGCTCCAGCTCTGTGCTGCCCTCGTGCCACACACTGCACCTCGTGCCTCGCCTGTTCTGTCATTTCTCTCTCTCCCCCTCTCCACACGGACAAAAGATGGAGCCTGTGTTTCTGATTGCTTCAGTCTCTAAATTAGATCCAATGAATGCTGGCTCCAGACACGCCAGTTTTCTGGAACAAGAGGTCAATATTACTTTACAGAGCCAAGGATGGTGATCGCTGCTACTATGGAGATTTCTTGGTTTTCTTTTAGCTGGATGTAATTTAGATGCACGTTGATGCTCTGTCAGCAGCTGTGAGAGAGGAGGGAGAGAGTGGGACAAGATGATGCCTTTGAGAAGAAAACCACCATTTATTTTGCCACATTTTTTACATCATCTTCTTCATACAGCTATTTCATCGTAACACTTCATACATTTTTTAAAAAACACCAAGATTACTTGCAAAATTATATATATTTTAATATCCAAAAAGTACATTGCATATATATAGTAGCAAAAGCCCCGTTCCCACGGGTAATTTCTTCATCGTTAAGATCTGCGATTATTGCGGTAACGTTGCTTATAAACATCCCAAAAGCACTCAGACCCGAACGGATCAGCTCCTTATTTCTCCTTTCTGTTAAATAACGGCATCAGTGCTTCTGGTTAAAGTTATGAGCAGACTATAATGTTCTGGATTCAGGCTCTCATCCTGCAATCGGATGCACATGGACCAAATCTTGCACCCACAGAGTCCCGGAGGTTTTGTCTAGACGAGATATTTCTGATCCTGTTAATTGTTTGCCAATTAATACAAGTTAGCTAACAGGCTGTACATGTAGGCCTGATCCCCCTATAGACATCTGTTCTGAAACAGAACTGTTTGTGGTTTACCCTTCTGTTTATGGCACCAAACCACCGTTTGCGGATCATCAAATCAGCACATGCAAAATTAGAGGTGGTAGAAAAGCGACCGGTGTTTGAAATGGAAACGGAACGCCGTGCCTAAAGATGTGCTGGGAAGCATTTGATAATTTTCTCTGCCAAGTGGATGAAAAGTTTTCCAAAGTTCAAGATTTTGGTGAAAAATAATCACAAAAAACTGAAGCAGTCGCTTTAAAGTTGCAAGGAATGTTTTCAATCAGCTTCAAGAGAAACATGTTAGCTAAATGGAGTTAATTTGCAAACAACTACGACAAGCTAATGAAAGAAAAACATCTACCCTAGACAGACTCAGGAAATCTGGGAGGTTTCTGGCCAGTTTGGGGACCATTCTGAATCCCATTGCAGGACCTAGGCTATCTCCAACAGATACATTACTCACGTCTTATTTCTTTATTCTTTTTTTAGCGAAAAGTACAAAGCTACAGCCCAAATGTACAGATTGGAAAGATGTACAAATTACATTAAAAAAAAAAACAAAACAACCCACAAACAACTGAGCTGACAGTAAAAAACAAAACAAAAAACAAACCTGCATTTGTGACCGAGGTCAACTCGTTTTAGTTCATCTTCCTTTTAAAACTGTGAGATATAGGGAAAAATAACTCTGCATAATTTATACAGTAATTTGCCTTCTGATTGGTTGAGCCTTTGGTGGCGGTCTGACAAACGCACAGCGTTCGCGAATCGGTAGCGGTTGGCGACCCCAGGCTCTGGCAGAGCTCAAGGACCTGCTGTCATCTGTCCCACTTCACTTTTGCTTTCAGAGAACGTATGTGCATGACGTCAAGTTACTTTTTTGCTCTGGTTTCTGGTGTTTCTGGAGTTAATACACAGTCTACTGAAGTTGTACAGCCTAGAAATTCCCTTCAATGCCCTTTACTTCTTAAAATATGCATGAACATATATATATATATATATATGAATACATATATTTTATTTCCAGTTGGGTGAACATCCTCATCTGCCTTAAAGCTAAGATTCCAGTTGTAGTCCCCTGCAGCCCAAGGTCCTCCTGACTTTGTAGTCAAATTCTTACCCTCTCCAAAGCGAGAAAATAATTGTAGTCATGTTTTCCTAAGACCCACAGTTGGATCCATGTCTTGTCAACCAGCTTTGAATTCTTAAAAAAATTCATCAAAAAGCTAATAGTCATTCCAGGTAACGATGAACAATCTTCATAGTCAATTCCTACAGAGGATTTAAGCGTTAAAAACCAAAGAAAAATGCAGAGTACTGGCCCAAAGAAGCATCCATCTCTCAGTTCAGGACACAAGAGGCAGAATTACAAAAGTAGAAGGTTTGATCCAGGAATAGCCAATATCCAGTTTTACTTCTGTCCCAGAAAGGCCACAATTATCCATCAAGGGTCCACAGAAAAATGAAACAAAAAATCCCAGATGTAAAAAAAAAAGAGAAGGTCCAACAAGACTGATTAAGGCCACTCGAAGAGAAACGCATCTAGTAATAGCTGCCCAAGTGTGGTGACACGTGGGCATTGGGATGGCGAGGAACGTTGGGGTTTGGATAAATGCTTCCAGCAGGGGAGGTCCAATAAGGTGAGGCTGCTCCAAAGAAACTGGATGATGTGACAGGCATGGAAGAAGGGTGTGGGGGTACAAAGTTCACCTTCTGCTGGTGGGCATGGTAAGAAGGCATGTAGGAGAGATCTGATGGATACTTGTACATTGGCGATTCAGTGGGATGAGGCTGGAGGGCCTGGGCAATGCCGTGAAAGTCAAATTTGTAGGCATACCTTTTGCCATGCACTTTGGTCATAATGTTCTTATCATAGTAGTATCGAAGGGCTCGGCTCAGCTTGTCATAATTCATGTTGGGCTTGCTTTTGCGCTCTCCCCAGCGCCGTGCCACTTCATCTGGGTCTGTCATCTTGAATTCCCCATTGGTCCCTTCCCACGTGATGCAGCTGGCGTTGGAACTGTCCGACAGCAACTCGAGGAGGAACTGCCACAGTTGTATCTGCCCACTCCCTGCAAGAAGCAAGCCAAAGAGGAAGGGAAATGACATTGTGCTTCCTGCTTAAACGCAAAGACAAAGGCAGGAAACAGAAGGACTATCTCGATCTTTACTGGGAACTGCTCCTTCAAGCCTTAGAAAGTCTTATGTAGGAATGGATAAACGATTCCCAGCAAACAAATTAGTCAACCCTTTGTTCTGTTTATGAGTTTGAGGTCAGACTAAATTTCATAATGGTCGCCTTTGGCCTTAAAATCTTTGAGCTATTCATAAACAGGTCTCTTTCTGAGCACACTGTTCTGCAAAACTTTTCACTGAATGGTTGACATAGCGTGTTTCAACTTTAAATTGCTTACTCTTTACCATGGGTATTGTTCTGGATACCTACAGTTTCCTCTCTAATTACAGAAAGACGTCTTCAGAGTTATGTCAGATTATTTCTTTCTCGGATGAGATGACTCCTGGTTTTATTATGTGTAGTTACTCTAACAGTAAAGGTAAAAAACCTTGTAAGGATGTTTCCTTTGCTATTTCCTTCAGGCATTCCTTCAGTAAACAAACAGTATCAATCCAAAGCTTATAGTTATCAGTCCCCACTAATTCCGTCCAACCTCATGAACATCCAGACTTGTGAGACATCAACTGCTATGATTCGTTGCCCTCATAACCAACTCCAGAAGCTGACAGCACCTACTCATCCAGCACACACAGCAGCAGAACATGACAAGGAAATGACAGCAGAGGTGCAGAATTCAAAGAGGAACTCACCAGGATTGGCAAGACGGCTACTGGTGGGCCCCAGGATTTGATAAGGATCTAAAAAAAGCCAACAACAAAAGCTAACTTAATAAAAGTTTCATCTAAAAGAAACAACAATTCATTGCTTTCCATTCTAGAAACCGGTTCGCATTTTGATCTTCTTCACTTGTGCCGCCTTTTCTCCTTGGCTGTGGGACAGACCTGACCTTAGTCCTTTTTTAGCAATCAACCATCATTTATTCATGGAATCCACAATGGCACCTTGGTTCTAACTTGGTTCAGACTTGCCAGCTCTCAAAGTTCATAATCTTTTGGCCATACCCTACGCTTATGTGTCAACTACAACATTCAGCTGCATGAGAAAAACAAGGTGGGAGAGCAGAGAAGAAATAGATCAGAAGCAGATAAATTGCTTCTAATAGGAATAACTGGTCAGAAGATAAGATTTTCAAATTCACTTGTTCACAGACCAGCTTGCTTCCCTCTGAGATCAATGAAATGTTCACCCAGCTCTCCCTTACTGAGGCAAACAAGAATGTTAGACAAATGAGAGTAATAGGAGTTTTATCACTGGCTCCAATGAGGCTGAGTGTTTCTTGAAAACTCCACAATGCATTTATTAGGAATGAATTCCTTCCCTTTCTGTGGGGCCTCCTCAGCCCTAATGTCTACACTTCTCCTTTGCTTCTCTCTGGTTTTGGTGATTTCGATCTACAGCATTTGCTCGTGGATTGAACTGATGCCAAAAGAACCAACCCCCTAAAAAAAAGGATAGAAAGCAGCTGTGCAAAGCAGAGAAGGTAGTATTTAGCTTTTCAAAGGCCCCCTGGGAAACAAGCAGGAAACACTACTGCTTGCTGTCCAGCAGGGTTTGCTTTTCTTATTTGGTTTCCTTTGACTCTTGGGAAGCCCTGTTGATTCTATTCAGAGATGCTTCCATTAGACATCACTGCAACAGAGGTGAGGAGGCAGTGAGCAGACACTCCACGGCTGCAGCAGGCACAGCTGCATGCTTTAACTGCACTGCATACCATGGTGCTTCAAAGCAGATGCAATTGCTGGGCACTGCACGTGACTCGGATGAAACAAGGATGTTTCTTTTGAATGGGGAAGGACAACGCAGTAAAACAGAAACAGTTTGGGACGGTTGCTGTCAATGCTGGGTCACAGTTGACTCATTGTTCTGAGACTTCCCTGTAGGGCTTTGCAAGTTGGTCCCGTGTCCATGGTTGTTGCTGCTTGGCACGTTTATTTCCCCAGTCCAGTACAAAATACAGTTACTCAGCAAATGCAGTGGTGGCACAGTCAACAATTACCTGGCTGGGGCCGTTGCTGTTCTGTGGTCTTGTTCACATTTTGTGTCCCTGCAACAGGAGGACCTGTAAACCCAAGGAAAGATCTGACATTATTTACCAGAACAGAGAGGGAAAAATGAACAGGGAACAAGGCAAGAGCAAAATACAGAGGAAATAACAGTGATTGAGACAGGAAACATTTTCTAAGCTTATAAAAAATGTGAGGTTTCACTGGAAATTACAAATGTCACTGTAAAATGAAAATATGCAGAGCAGGCAAGGAAAACACGATGTAGATGCCTCATTCATTTTCTGCCTTTTATTATCACTTAACTTCCATTCTCGTTCACGTGCATGAAAGAAAAAACTTGAATTTTTAAAAATGTATTAATTTTGACTTTTTTAATATGGAACCTTTTTCAGTAATTTTGGAAAAGCAATCTCCTTTTCAATTAACCTTTTAAAGCAAAAATTGTTGGTTTTACCAAATCAAATACTTTGCTGAAAATATCACAGCCATTTCTATACATTAATTTGACATTAAATCTGCTCCTCCTCTTCATATCATTTCTCTTAACAGAAAACTGTAACTCCAAGAGTACTCTCCACATTTAGAAGGCACATGGTTGACAAAGCTGCAAAGCAAAGAAGTGAGATCTGACTGCTGGGTTCTGCCACTTTGATCTGCACCCTGTAGGATCTCGTTGAGTCAGATGTGTCCATCTTGCACTGCTGTGTGGGGATGTGTCCCAGCAGTGGGAGCAGGGAAATGTGTGGCTTGGTATCATCTGCTATGTTAACCTGAATGCAGTCTACAGGAACAGAGAACTGATATTTCCCATGAGTTATCAGCCAGTGACCCAAGGAGTTTTGTGAACTCAGGGATGTAGCAAACTCAGTAAGAAGCAAAAGCAGTGGTTTGAGTTGCAGCTCATGCAGAAGGGGCCCTGGCTGCATGCTTGACTGCTTTCTGCAAAGTACCAAGGATCTCTGAGAGCCTGCCCAAGCTGCCTGCACCAGTCCCTGAAAGAATGACGCCAGAATTTTGTCATAACATAATTCTGGCTCTTGTCTTACTATTCCCAGGTTTTCCACTGTTCTGATGCTCATAACACAAGCTCACCGTGTCCATCTTCCCCACAGTCTCATTTTGATCTTCCACTGCAGAACTTGTGATTCACATTAGGACAACTTACTTTTAGTGAGGCCAGAATTCATATTACTGCCCCATCCTGTTCTCCTGACTGCATCATAGGAGGAGGGATCTAATGACAAAAGACAACAGGCACAGATGGGTTGAAATCAACTCCTCCCAGAAAACTTGCAAGAATCTAGCTTTGTACCTTGGTCTCAACACTCAGTATTATGCACACACTATTGGCTTTCCTCTCCTGTGCACCTCCTGTGCTCCTGTGGCCTTCACACAAAGACAGCAAGCTGTAAATATAATATTTGGGACTGGCTGTTTGGGCAGTGCTCGAATGTGGCACCTTCTGAACATGAAGTACAGCCACTGCATTCAATGGAGTTCAGAGTGCATCTTATGTCCTCCTAAAAAAAGGCCTCCTTTCTCAGGACAGAAACAAGCAGAACAAGAGGCTGAGATGAACCACAAAACAGATGGCAGCTCGAAAACCCGGGGAGGCCACGGACTTGACACACAGCAAAGAAGCTATTTTAAGAAGGAAAAAGATAAATGGCACACTCTGGGTGAAATTCAGAACGTCTCTCTGAGCTCACAGCTGGCACTGCCCCGTGCCCCGCCATGCCACGCTGCACAGCTCCCTGCAGGCACAGCGCAGGCACTCACACATTCCTCACGGCGCTGGGAAAACTGCTGCAGCTTTGAAATTACAGACTTCTAGTTATTGGCATGAAAAGGAAAACAGAGAGGGGACGGGAGAGAGGAGGGGGAGAGAGGGAGAGAAATGGGAGGAGGGAAGAGAGGGAAGCAGGGGGAAGAGAACTCATTTCGTGCGCCTGTTTTTCTTTTCTTTTTTGTTGTTTGCTTTTTTCTCCCTCTTTTTACTAGAAACCGCAAACCCTACTGCAAATAGATCAGACTGAAAAACAAACTGCTACGGTTACAGCCTGGTGCAAAGAGTGAGACAGGACATCTCTGCAAGAGGGAGGCAGCACCCCAGCCCTGTCCCCGCTCCCCAGGCTGGAAGCTGGCACTCAGCTGGGCACTGCCAGGGACCTTCAGGCCCAGCTCAACCCTCAGCAGCTGTTGCTGTTGTAAAAAAGCTGCTGTTGATATGATTTTCCTTGCTGGAAAGTCATGAGTGCTCCCGGAGCTCTATCAGTGCTGAAAGCAGGAGAGCAGAGATGAGGTCTGAAGCAATCACTGGCTTTTCCCATGTCCTCTTTGCAGCCAGTCTCTGACTTTCATTTCTCCCCTGGGATGTTTTTCATAAGTATTACAACTAGAGCTATTAGAGACACGTTTTGGGAAATATTTTGAGAGAAACATAGAGGTTCTGAGTTGAAAGAGAAAGGCAAAACCTCAGAAATTTCCAGGTTGAGATGCTAATGTACTTCTTTGTTTGCTCAATCAAAAGGCTTTGCTATTATGTGATTGTAATGGAAATATCACTTAACGTGAGCCTGTTTAAAAGAAAGATAGCAATTTTTCAACAGAAAAATAATGTACAAGTTGGGAAAAATATCCTTTCTGAAAAGTAACAGAATTTGTTTGGAAAATTCTCAATTTTCTCTGATTCTTTTGGGTCAGAAAAGGGAGAAGGGAACCAGGGGCCATGGATGGGTCGGTCGATTCACTTGCGTCAGCATGTTTCCAGTAAACAAATAGGCCATCATCTGGATAGATGATCATCCTCCTCCTCCTCCAGATGGAGAAACTCTGTCACTGAACAGGAGGATGCTTTGCTTAAAGTGTTGTGGAAAGAATGTGGAATGCATCTCCTGAGGATTTGTCAATGTTAAGTGACAGTGTCTCAATCAGACATGCTGACCAGGTGTGTATTGTTACGGCTGTTTGTGTCGCAAAGGATCAAGGCTTGGTCCTCCAGGTAAGGTTGGCTAAGGCTGTCCAAATTATCACTCAAATCCCTCTGAATGGGTTTCCTTGAGTGCACATTTTAGTCCTTAAATGTTGGCTTGGAAGAGCAGCACGCATTTGGCTGAGCCGAGGTTTAATCCAGATTTAGTGTCCCTTGGCTGAGTCCCTTTGCCTCAGTTTCCCACATGCAGGTTGGATCCTGGAGTCATGTGTGGGCAGAGGCAGCCGCTCTTGGGATGCGAGGCCAGAGCTGAGTTATGGCTGCGACTTCCCAAAAGTGAGGAGGGTTAAACGTAACAGCAACTGTAAGGCATTGCTATTGAAACAACGTGTTCACTCAGCTCCTGCAGCTTTCCAACTCTTCCTCTCAAAAAAAGAAAAAAAAAAAAGATTCCAAATCCACTCAGCTATTTTTGTTTTGTTTTCACAAAAATCCGTGCAACGTGAAAGAACCACATCAGCCCTCCCTGCTTCCAGGCCCAGACTCTAAAGCAGAACGTGTTTAAAGCAAAATGGAAAAGGCAGAGCCAGGGAACCTATCCAGAGACTCGAGTTTCTGCAAAAACAATCTCGTTCCCAGGACCTGACGCCCAGTGGCTTCAAGAGCTTCTACAGAACTCCAGCCAGACAGTTAGTTACAGGCAGAGCCTTATCTATCATTAAAATCACTTGGATTTTACACCAAAACTTGCCGAGCTATGGAAATTCAATTAAAAGATTTGGACTGAGGTTTTTTTCTGGTGTAAATCAGCAAATAGGTACAGGGAAGCTAGGGGGAAATTTATCCCAGCAAGGGATCGGGTCCCTCTGTCTGTTTTAGACTCAAATGACCCAGTGGAGCAACAGTCCTATGACAAATGTGTGTTCAATACAAAATGGAATTAAAGAGCACAAAATAAATCATAGATGCTTTCAAGAAATGTCATTCTGCAGCTGTCTGGTTTATGTCCAGAAATTCCCTAGAATGAATGCATACTCTATTATGAGCAAGGTAAAGGATATTAATAATGCTTTGCACTTTCACAGCACCTTTCAACTAAGGATCTCACAGCTTTGCAAACATTCACACTTGCAGTGTGCCTGCGAAGGAGGTTAAATATCATTTTATTTATTTACATGCATTAACGCACTTTCCTTGGCTTCAGCTGCCTGTTACCAGATGAAATTTCTTTCCCAGAAATCACGCTGTATGAAACATACCACATAGCATTGGTCCTTTCCTAACTCCATCTGTTTACTTCTCACCCCAGATCTCTCCTCACCACCCTCCACACCATTTGGAAGTTCTCATCCTCATCAAGTCCCCTTTCAAAGTCTATTGGTTCCACTGGAATTAGATGCCAATGAGAAATGATGCGGTGGTGAAGCAGTCTGCTGGGAAAGGGCTTAGCACATGTCAAAATTAGGGAGGTCAAGCCTGGCCATTAGGCAGGCTGTCAAGCAAAATTCAAGAGATGAGCTAAATTATCCTAATCTCTGCAGCTTCTTCTAGCCAGACTATCTGGAAGGACTTGGCTTGGGGAAGAAGATGAGGAGTGTGTCCCAGGCATCCCCTGAGTGAGTCTGAGGGGCAGGGAGGGGGAGAGCAGCTGCACATTGTGCAGTGTGGATGCAGGAGGCATGGCATTGCAGTTGGAAAGACGAGGCAGGCTCCACTGCACCACCAGCCCACCTTCACACACCTCCTGTGTGTAGGCTGTGCTGCTCCTGTTCCCCACACCTCTGGATGATATTTAGCCTAAATGGCATAATAGGCTCCTATATAGCTCTGGGCTAGAAGGGATGGGCAGCCATAGGCTCTCTTCCTTAGGAAACAAGGCTTAAAATCCCCAAGCAGGTTTCCACACCATAAGGAAGACCGTCCCAGAGGCTGAGCAGACCTTTAAGTTTGAATGCAATCTAGGGAACAAGCCACTAGGGATAAGATATGATGTATTAAAAAGCAAACCCTCAAACAAGGGCAATGTATTTCCAGACAGAATTTGGCCTTACAAATTCAGTGAAGTAAACAGGGGAAAGAAGGCTGCAAATCTGAAGTGGGCTATGGGATCCATGGGATTGTCCGTACAGAATACATTCTGTTCTCTGCAATGAGTCCTTATGCTTCACTAAGAAGAAAGATCCTGGCTTAGTGGCTGGAATTTAAATTAGCATCTCTAAATGGGAAAAGCAGACCCAGGTGTCCTTGGGGATCCAGACTTGTGATTAATCAAAGTGGCCACTTGGGGCTTGTGGCAACTTGGGGTCTTGTGGCAACTAGTAGAGAGAGAGAGAAGGGAGGGCATAGGACAGCACTGCTTTTCCTGCCCAGGTGAGGTGGTGCATGGTGGCTGGGACCGTAGGCACAAGGGAACAAACCCACTGCTGCTGCAAAGCAAACATGTAAGCAAGTCCTGCCGAGCTGCTGAGCACCCAGCCCTCACACTGCCATCATTTAACATCCTGGAGATTGCACTGAAGAGGTGGAGCTGTGTTTAAAGCCAGTTGGAGAGAAGAAACCTGGACTGTGGGTTTCTGGAGGGGCAAAGAAGCCAGAAACACCTCCAGCTCCTCCTAGGAACATTAGATGGATTGTTTTAAATCGTGGCAGCAAACATAAAGGTTGGAGAGTCAGCAAAGGTCTTCCCAGGCCCACTCAGGCTCAAAGTATGAGTGCTAAATGCTCAGCACACACGGTGCCAAACCTTACAATGCCAGCAGCAATCTTACACCAAGCTTTTCTCAGGACAAATGTGTAAGGCTCCATCTGCAGGAGGTTTAGCACTGTGTGGCAGAGATGGTAGAACTGAAGTAGAAAGCAGAGCAGTGTGAGGAGTCCTGTGGCCTGTTCAAACAGTTTGTGCACATCACAATGAATTGCACATCAGTGCTTGCCTTCCTGCAACGTTTAGTCCTGTAGCACCCACTCAGGCATGAGCTACGAGGGAGACCTTGGAACCTCACCCACAGTATGAATTGCATTGAATTATTTTCAATTTCTGCTAATTAAAATAATTAGTTAGCATGTATGCCACATGTCACACTGTGTCACTCGCAGCCAACATTACTATGACTGTTCTCATGATTATGTAAGACATCGCAGTGCCTTTGAGCACAAATCTCGTTTGTTTCTACTTCAAGAGCAGAATACTTTGCTCCTTCTGCTAAAGATTCACCAGCACAGAGATCGTATGTGGAATTAAGTAATTCCAAGTCTCTCCAGTAAGGGGAAGCAACTAGCTGAGTGCAAAAGTATTTCAAAATAACTTCTGTACAGTTCCGTTATCAGACTGATTATTTCACAATTTGAAAACCAAATAAACACATTTTTTATTATCAACTCTGCATCGCTATTAATCTGTTGCAAAACAGAGAAACTGACAGAGAGCAAAGCCAAGACTTGGAACAACATTGTCTTCTTGACAAGAAGTCACCTCAAACAAAGTGAGAAGGGACTAAGGGACAGCTGGATTTACATAGGTGATCTGCTGCAGAGCATGCATGTGAAGAGCAGGATTCACAAATGGAATCACTGGAAGCAGCTAAAAGCTCTGTTATGCACTGCAATCTTTAATGACATACAGATCAAAGAGATCAGCTTTTCTCAGTGTAACTCCCATTCTGGGTTTAGCTTTGGATCCAAGCACCTTGCCCAAAGCCGGCTGCTTCCCAGCGTCAGCCAGGAGCTGGAGCTTGGCAGAATGCACGTACAAAATGAGGGACAAAGGGTGACCAAAGGAGCTCCTGCACAGCCTGCAGCTCTACTCCCCCACTCTGGAGGGCTCTGGCCTCCAAACTTTGGAGTCGTTCCCTGTTTGCTTTGAGTCGCAGGCGACAGCCCCCAGTTGTGCGAGCATGGCTAGGAAAACATCCTTGAGCTGTGCAGCAGTGCAACTTCCTGATTCATGTCTGAGTTACCCGCACAATGCTTACGAAGACAAGTTAGAAAGAAAAGGAGGAAGCAGTGAGAATTTTTCTGTTGTTGTTGCTTTTTTTTTAATAACGGCAGCAGAAGTCCCAGTGTGCAGCCCATGATGAGGGCTGCATCCTAAGAATCCCTCCCCAAGCCAGCACTGAAAAGCAGACACTTTGCAGCCAATGTTCAGTCACACACACACACACTATGGAACCATGTGGGGCTGCAGATGAAGATCCACGTGCAGACAGGCATGCTGCAGACAGACAGACTAATGTGCATCACCATGCAAACAGCTCTGCACAGGCATAGAACTAATCTGATGGGTGGGGGGGAGGGAATTGTTGATGTGTTTGAAGTATTGAAAATGCACAAACACAAATGGAGAAGTAAAGAAGAAACATGCATTCACAGGGAAAAAAGCTCGACACAGCAATACACACATAGGAGAAAAGGGAAGGGAAGGGAAGGGAAGGGAAGGGAAGGGAAGGGAAGGGAAGGGAAGGGAAGGGAAGGGAAGGGAAGGGAAGGGAAGGGAAGGGAAGGGAAGGGAAGGGAAGGGAAGGGAAGGGAAGGGAAGGGAAGGGAAGGGAAGGGAAGGGAAGGGAAGGGAAGGGAAGGGAAGGGAAGGGAAGGGAAGGGAAGGGAAGGGAAGGGAAGGGAAGGGAAGGGAAGGGAAGCAGACATGCACAAGCTTTGTAGCAAGCGTTTCTACAGCAAATGTGCATTTACAGCATTTAATCCAGTACTAGGAAATACATTTACTCTTGTCTTAGGAAACAACCCAAGTGCTTCCAAGAGCTTTCGGTGGGAGGGACTGCACCCCAGCAAACATGTAACCCCCACACACATGTGCAAAAACAGTGCTTGCAGTGCACCCTAGGCAAAAAAATAATAGCTCTTTTGCTGGGAGAAAAGGAAGGATAATGGTTACTTAGAAAGTGCTCCAGACAAGCTGTCAGGTTGAATTCAGAGAACTGGAGTCTACTCTGGGACAGCGCTGGCTCAGGGCGATCCCTTGTGAGTTGGGTTTCCTGCCTGCTACAGCTTAAAGACAACGATTCTTTGTTTCCAGTTTTTCTGGTGAAAAAACACACGCCTGCCTCCGAAGAGGGTCAGGGAGAAAGCAGACAAAACACTAACTCTGGAATTTCAAAGGAAAACAATTAAAAAAAAAGTAAGAAAAAAGAAAAAATCCAAGAGCGCTAGCTACTGTCTCTCCTGAAATCATAAATCCCTGCTTTGGCCACACAGTCACATTAAAAGAAGCACCAGAAAGCCTCCCCTTCTTCTGCCATGAGCTAGAGATGGGTGAGGTGCTGCTGTCACCAACAAATGCACACACAGACAGCTGAGAGGGCATGGAGTTGCAACTGCTTTCTCTAACACGAATGACTCCAGAGGGTTTGTAACCTTTGCTGTGACCAGGGGACCTTGCTGACACATTTGGAGAAGAGTTTACTAAAAGTGGTCAGGATTTTTCACATGGCAATGTTTTAGACCTGAAAAATGGCCTTTCTGAGAGAAGAATTTCATGCAGGAGTTTCAGGCTCTTTTCCTGAGGGACCCGTGCTTGTGCAAGCAGGCTAATTGTGCTGCTTGCCCCTCTCAATCCTGTCCCCAAAACTGCTGAACCTGTTACCCAAAATTTGGAAGTGGGAGTGGTGAAGTTTTAATGTTTCTACCAGTCTGAAAGGAAACTGCTGGGAAAGAGAGGACTGGGAAAGAGAAGGCTGCTGTGAAGCTGCAGCTTGGACTCACTTTTGAAGTACTGAGGAATTTGCACAAGGGAGATGTTACAAATGCTCCAAAATCAGGAGACTTTTCCTTAGGAGCTCATAGTGAACGTGGGCCCAAACTCATGCTGTGTGTTCAGAGCTCACTGGTTTGATTATCTTTTATAATCTGCCAACAGCTAAACAAAACATGTACGCAAGTACAACTTATGTCCAAACAGAAATATTCAGTGGTCCCACAAGCACTTTCATAACGCAAACACAAGCATGTAACAGCCACAGACTAACTCCTTAACATTTGTCTCCTGCATTCATCTATTCATGTACAAATCTGCCTCTGAAATTCAAACTAGTGCATCAGCTTTTCCTGTACCCTTCTGCAGAGGCAGACAATTGCCTGAGTCGAGATTGGAGTTATGAGGCTTTGTGCTCGTCCTGATCTTCCAGCTGACTGCACTGCCATAGGCTGAGCAGGGATGAGGACCTGTGCTGAGCCCAGCCTTCAATGAGACCCTTCCTAACCTGTAAGCTGGAAGCAAACACCCACACAGAACTGCTCCTATAACTTGTCATGAATGTAATTTTGACACTGACACATAATGGTTCTAGCTCTCTGGAATCTGCCAGCGCTCCTGCTAAGAGATTGGCACCTGGTTCAAACCCTCCACAGCACTTTGGCCTGAGTATTAAGCATGTCAGTTCTGCAGACCCCAACATGCTTAGAAGTAAGTAGAGGCTTTAAAGATGTCCTGGCCTGAGGCCAGAACAGTCACAACTATACAAGACACAACTCTTTGGCCCCCTAAATGTTGTTGTACGTAAATACACCTCCCATTTCCCTATGGAAACCTGGTTAAATGACAGCATTCTGAAGGTGAGCAATTTAAAATCTCCATGGACCGAGGCAGATTATGCAGTCTTAGATTCTTCTCCAGTGTCTCCAGAACCTACAGTAGGTCAGTCATTACTCCAAACAGTCACGGAAAATGAAGCAGGCCATCTCTCTAGCAGAGTGCTTGGAGAGGGACACAAATCTTTCCATTCAGCAATGAGAGCAACCTCGCTTCATTTTCCAAAAAATTGTTCTCTCGCCAAAAAATACTGGTGATTTTCATTAGAGCAATTTCTTGCTCAAAGGCAGCTGAAGACAATTTGTACCAATGACGCTAAATACCATTCTCTGAGTGTTTATGAGACTGAGGAGCTCGGGCAACAACAAGACTTCTTTGAACACAACCACGATTCTACCTACATGATCTGAGAACGAAAGGAACATGCTTTGCACAAAAGCTGTCCAAATTTACAGCGTCTGTTTCTGCCATGAAAGCAGTTTAACCCTTAGAAAGCAGTGCCACGGGTCCTGCTGACACGTATACAGAACTGGCATTGCAGAAGAGAGGTGGGCAGAAGGCTGAAAGCAAAAAGGGAGCAAAGCCTGCAGCTGCAATGTGTCAGAGCAGTGGTGTCTGCAGAGCTGCAGCATGAAACCCAGAGCTGTGAGAGCAGTGCTGCCTGGCGGGTCCCAGCTCAAGTGGTGTCCTGTGCTCCTCTATGACACAGGGATGCTCTGCCTTGTCCACAGCAGGGGACATGGGAAGAGCAGAGCCATATGCAGCTTCCACCCCACAGATGGAACATCTGCACCTGTCTCTGCTGCAGCCCTACTTTTTTTGCCATGCGGGTTGGTTTTCACACTGTGTGGATGGCACATGTTGCATAGAGCATACAGGCAGGTGCAAAGAGCATGCATTTCTCCCTGGAATTTGCACAAGCAGGTTACATGCTTTAACTGTGTGCTCTTAGTGCAAGAAAAATTACAAGAGAGGTGAAGAAAACAGTATTTTCTTCCTGTCCCTGACAGGCATTTCACAATTCCATCACCTCCTCCTGCTCTGCATTTGAATCCTCAGGGGAGAGTGGTTAGAAAAATTTGTTTGTCTGTTTTCATGCACAGGTGTAGAGAGAAGAAAAATTGGCAGGATTAGTAGATTCATTAACGGAAAATTAAAAACAAATAAAACAAGGCAAAGCAAGAAGAAAAACTTATGAAAAAATTGTCATTTTGAACTTGAAGTTCCTTTTCACCACCATCTTCAACACAACCCATTAAAAAGCCTTAAAAGGAAGCAAAGAAAGTCTTCTTGTCTGATGGACTCAACAGAGGCTGAGGAATTCCTTGTCCAGTTTTATGTCCATCACAAATTTCCTCTGGGAGATTGGACAAGACACTTGGCTCTGCTCTCCCAATTCCTTATCTGTCAGCCTGTCATGTTCACATCTCTTATCCTGTCATCTTATCTCACTGATTATATTTGGAGCACGAATCAGTTACACTGATTGGTTAAATTGAAATGAGTTGGTTTCTCCTAGAACAGTATTCAAACATGAAACAAATGTGAAGGAAATGTATGTGCTCTAGGAAGAAATGGAAGCATAAAAGATGGGACTTCAGCATTTCTAGGCTAGTTCCTGATTTTTATTTGAGTATCCCATGGGTGTGTTTAGTCCTTTATTGACATATGATGAAAGTACCATGTAAAGTACAAATGCCTGGCTGACAGAAATCAAATGCAAAGTTCTGTCAGCTGCACTAAAGAAACACACTTGAGGGCTGTAAAAATGGAGGGAGGGGAAGGAGTGTTTTTCCCCTCTAATTTCTTTCTGCCCAAGCTACTCTAGACCCAGCTTAGAAAGATAAAGGGTACAAAACATTCAGAGGAGGGTAATTTTACATGGAGCATTGCTCTTTAATAAGAAAATCACTGCTTTCTTCCCTTTGTGTTTATCAATCACCTGGCCTGAGACAGAAAGAACAGCCTGGGATGTGCATGTATGTTTTATGGGGGAAGCTGTGGGGGAGCACATGCACGTGTGTCTGCTTTATTCAAAGAGGAGCTAGACAGGCTTGTATTATTTTTCAATGGATGACTGTTAGGGTCAGAGCACAGAAGGGCCTGAATGGCTTTACCTTCGTGCCGTACCACCTTTTATCAACTGATGCCTGTCTCATAAAGAGAGAGCAGCATGCCAGGGAACAGAAAGCTCAGAGGATGGTTATGTGCTGGACAAAAGAGGCTGCTGCAAAAAGCAGCACTGATATTGTGCTCAGGGTTCAAGACAGATGTTGGAATGGAATGCAGAGTGGTACAACAAGAGAAGTGCTGGCTGTGAGAGCAGTGCTAGCTGGTGGAGCAGCCAGACACACCGTGCAGAAGCTTGTTAAAAGTATGATGTCAGTTTGCTGTAGCCTCGCAGTGAAATGGGGTTTTTGTCTCTCTCTCCAGCTGCTTACATAAAAGGCTCTCTGCCTTTTCCCTCTGCTCTGAAATACAAACTTGTGGTTTGTCAATGAAACCATGCTCTCCTGAAAAGCACAGAGATGTTCATACTCTGGGTGAGGAAATCTCTGTCTCAGAATGAGAGCACACGGCTTCTGGGTGGGTTTCTCATATGGCAGATGTGAAATTTCACACTTTCCACTGAAGTTTTTTCAAATGGACGCACTGATCACTGGTAAGTGAACAAAGACAACGTTTCTGCACTTAATGCTACATGGAAGCAAGACCAGACTTGAGGCAAGCAGCCCAACATGGCCTGTTACTGAGCACAGAACCAGACTCTGGGACTCTGATGCCCTACTTGGCCTTCAGCAAGTCAGCTGACTGTGACTGACCGCCTCATCTAGATAAGGGTTGTGTTGTACTCATCACACCAACTGTCATAATGGCATTGTCCCTGAGAAACCAGGCTTTCCTTAAAAGTGAGAAAAAGGAATAGGGCTGTGCCTGCAAAAGGAAACCCAGAAAAACTGCCTGAAGGATATTTCAGTGGCTCGGAAGCTGCACAGGGCCCAAAGCATGTCATTACCTTTTAATCTGCATGGTTTTCACAAGTGGCTTTGGAGCACCTGAGGTTGCCTTTATTCAGTAATGGAATTTATTGTGAGATTTCCCTGCACATAGCAGGGGGTGGAACTAGATGGTCATTAAGGTCCTTTCCAACCCAGACCATTCTATGACTATGATTCTAAGATCTGATGCCTTCAACTACAAACTTACTCAGAGAGAAATACTGTATTAATCTTTGCTGTGTATCTGAGATTTTAAACTGTTTCACATCAAGAGCAGAAAACACACCATCAGCTCATCAACTCAGTAATGCCCAAGTGTGAAAATGACAGATAGGAATCTTACGCCACGTTGTCGGCCAGAGAAGCAGAGATGAGACTTTCAGCATGGGTGGAGCTTCCAAACTGTGAATTATTCCAATTTAAACAGATAGTGTAGGCACAGATGACCATGTTTTCACGCCAAGTACATTGTGAAAAAAAGGCCTACTTTTAATCCAATCAAAATCATTCCATGAGCACAGGAAGCCAGGGAATTTATATGCAAAAGACTGACCTTCTTTGGTGGCAAGACGTGAGGAAGCTTCTGCGTGGGATGGAGTATTGTAGACCAGCAGTGAGCTACCTGTAGTGAGAAGAGAAGGAGTTATTGCAGTTGGAATGTACTCTGCCAGTGGGAGAGCCGTTCAGGCTGGTAGAAAACACTGTCACTGGGCTTTAAAGGCTAATGTTTTCAGGCAATTAGACACAATTTCTGTGAGAGATACAAAGTTCTTTCAAAGTAAGGCTGCTGTATGTCACAAGTGCTACTGTTTCTCCACTCCGGAATCACTGCAAAGCAGTTTGCCTCCTACACAAAGCACTTCGAGGTCTACTGCTGAAAACTGGTACAACAGGAGGAGGTTGTGCAGCGCATTTATGCAGGTGCTACATGTAGCACAGCAGAGATTCTAGAAAGCACTGCGGCACGGATTATATTACAGGGTAAGGAAGAAGCTTTCCTCTTTTCTAGCTGTGATAGAGAAAATCCCTGTTTGAGGAACATGCAGAAGAAGTGAGATGAATTGCACTGTCAGGATCTGAACATTTTTAGAGTGTCACATGCTTGGTTTTGGGCTGACAGCTGCACAATCTGATTGGTATTCCAGCATTTGCCATGATTTCTGTAGGGGAGCTTTCTTGGTTCAAAGTGACCTTTCCATCGAGTCCAATCCAAAACAAAAATATCCAAGAGCAGCACAGAGATGAACTCATTGGAAGGTTTTACGTTTTGCTCTGTCTGTGGTGCAAACATTCCTTTCTAAACGTTACATTTTGATTCTCCTGCAAACTCCTCTGGAAGTGGAGGAAGAGGCCCTGCGAGTTCTTGGAAGCCAGCATGTAATGGGCATTTCATGGTTGTCTCATTAGATGTGTTTACCCTGCAGAATCTTCTAGGCTCACTTTTCCTACAGCTCTTTGAGAATGTTTCCACTGCATCAGGCAGTGACACTCTTAGCAAGAGCCCTGCGTGGCACGGAGCGATGCTGGCGCAGGGCAGCAGTCCTGCAGTGGGTGTGAGGGTGAGAAGCACTCCTAGAAACGTGCTCTGCTCTTCTCATCCACACAACCTGTGTAAGCCCCAGCTGGGGTTCTTCATGCTCCTGCTCCTAGGCAGTGCATAGGGAACTATAGATTTCTGCATATGTTATACTGCCCCAGATTCTTTTGCAGGACTGAGAATACCTCTTTTGCAGGTTCACCAATACTACGTGATTGGGATCTCGTGACTAAGCCATGCAGCCCCCAATTCCTCTAATCCACATGATCCCAAATAACATTGACCTCACTTGCCCCTCAACAGCATTCACAGTGTGTCTCACTTTCCTTGGAGAGAGGGGGATTAGGCAGATCGCTGCCAGAAGTAACAGCCATTGCAGGTGTTGGACATTATTAGTCCTGTGTTCCTATGGATTCCTTCTCTTGCCCAAAAGCAAACAAATCCAAAGACATGCACAGGAGAGCAAGTACTCCGGGGGAGAAGGCACTTGGAAGCATGGCTGTACTAACTGGGAGAACAAAGCCTACTCATTAAGAGTGGTGGAAGGATGCTACCAAATGCTTCAAGTCAGGGGATGTTTTGAAAGGCTGGGATGTATAACATGGTAAACCAGCAGGAAAAGAGTTCAGAAGGATCCCTAGGGTACCTTGAATGTGAAGGTTACAGATAGCTAAAGTGGTTGATGTAAATATTTAGAGGTTAACTGCTGTTTGGCAACTGCTGGAGGAATTGCAGCAGCTCTGTCCGCAGCTTTGTCACGTTTTCATCAGATGTTCTTTCTGTGGGGAGGCTCCTGTCCACCACTCTCCTCTTTTTGGGTTATTTGAAAGAGATCTTAAATGCAACACCCAGCCTGGCTTGCCCCAGCCAGACAGGGAAGTGCTGGGGAATTCAGAAACAGCTTTCTATGACTAAATAGGCTGCAAATGCCTGCTTGTACTGAGGTGGGGGTGGGGTGATGAATAGCGCTGAACAAGCTTGTAGGACCAACCTACAGCTACTTTATGCTAAAAAATGCAGCCCAGGCCACTGGAAAGGGACGGCACCTCCCCCAGTTTAATTGCTAAAAGTTCTCACCTTTGCCCGACAGTCTGAGGTTTCTGGTGGGAACACCACAGAAAAGGAAATGTGTTTCCTATTAAGGGGTTTCAATGAAGGAGGAAAAGGGAGAAAGCCAGAGACACAGATCAAGGCAGAGAGAAGCAGACAGACAGACAGAGGCCAGGCTGCTCCCTCCCTTACTCATTTTTGGGCAAAACTTTGGCTGAGAGGAGTTTTCATTTTGCTATTACTCCCTCTGCCCCTCAGTGGGTCAGTGACAGCGTGGATAAAAACCTGTCCTTTCTGCAAACTCTGCTTTAAGTGCAGTGCTATTCTCCTGTAATTAGTATCAGATGTTATCATATAGTTATCCTTTCTTTTATTTCTCCTGTATTAATTAAATAGTGAGATGGAAAAGGAGTGAGAAGCAGGGAAGCGGCATTCTTTCTTCATAAAGCCTTTTCAGAAGGCAGCTCGTCTTCTAAGATTCAGGAATATCTTGGTTGCACATTCCTGAAATCTACTTTAATGGGAAGTGTTTTTTTATCCTGACCTTCTGAAGGCCGTGTGGGCTTCCCTCCTCATCTCCTGGTAGAATCAGGGGTCTGCTGCATTTAGCTGTATAGTTTTGTTTGGCATTGAGACATGAATCAAAACCACAAAGCAGTTTTCTGCTTCTGCTCCCAGCCGCAGTCTCATTCTTTCCCCTTCACGCTCTTTTTGTTTGTACACACCACACAAAGTGACCCCCCATAAGTAGAGAGGAAAAGGACAGGAGGTGACAGTTCCGGTTTCTTTTGATGTTCATCCCAAGCATAGCATGCAAACTTTCTAATCTCCCTTCCCACTGCCCACTGCGTGGCTGGAGAAGCTTCAGCAGGCTGGTTTTGTTTTAAAATGATACCAACAGAGCAGTCAGTCAGTCTGCAGTCTGAAGGTACAGAGAGAAGAGCAAGAAGAAAAGGCCAAGGCATGGCTTCACAACCCAGAGAGGAAACCTGAAGAAACACTTAGAGCAATAGGATTGCTCTGGGGGCAAGACAGTATTTCCAGGAAAAATAGTCAGGGCTGTTTTGAACATGGTGAAGGATAGAGGGTTGCAGAACCTGGTTCTGTGGGTCTGAAATTTCTTAAGGGCCAGAAATGTCTGAATTTCTGCTTTAATAGGCTATGGAAACAGGAAACAACTGTAGAGCTCTGGTCCAGACTGAAATTTTGTCTGAAAGCTGAAGGTGCTGTGATGTGAGCTTAATTCTCATCTCTATGAAATAGCTCACCTGAACCTTCCATCACCAGAACTGAGATGAAGCTTTTGTTGAGGTCTCGCAGATGTTACCAGTGAATTTTCTCAATCCAAGATGACTCACTTCATCACGCTTTTACCCTGACCTACAGATTAAAATGCTGAAAATGAGGAGGCTCATTTTCGGTGGGTCTCTGAGAAGTGAACAGGCTCAGAAAATTTGGATCAGGTTTGTTTTTGGAAAACAAGCACCAAAGCTGGGGGTTCTCCAGTCATCACAAATACAGCTTAAGTTCCTGACAGGTACAAACGCCTTTCAAAAAGAGACTGTGCTGCAGTGCAGCCCATAGACCCCCAGTTTCCCCAAGTTCTCCTGCGTTTTGTTGCCATCACACCTTCTCCACCCTCCACAGTCACTTAGCTGGACGTCTCTGGAACAAACAGCCTTACAAGAGGAGAAAATACAAGAAAAAAGCCCATCTCCCCATGGCACTGAGCTCAGAGGCTCGGCGCTAAACATCCGCTGGAAATCAGTCTGGAAAAACAATAAGCTCCTTTCGGAGGCGTTACTCCGTGAGGGAGTTAACCAGCAATCCAGAAACCAGACTGTCATTAGGCAGCACTAGCAACAGCTGCATGGAAAGGAATGCTCTGCAGAGACTGCCTGACTTCCACTCAGACAGGAGCTTGCTTTAATAAGGACAGCTTTTGTGTGACGTCTTAGAACAGCCCAAGGGGCTGAACAGCAAGAAATCTATAATCATAAAAGCTAGGGATGGACTGGGATTGAATTCTGCTCTTGTATGCATCCTGGTAAAAATGAAGTAACTAATTTGTCTGAATCCAGCAAAGTTCCTTGGGTTTTACACTAGCTTAATAGCATGGAAATCATTATAGACATTCCCTTAGCAGAACATTATGCTTTTATGATTATTATTCAGATGTATTACAGCAGCAGTTACATGTTCTGTGATAGGACTCCATCGTGCTGGGTCTTGAGAAATAAGAGACACAGTCCCCATTCTGCAGATTTGCCATATCAATAGACAGGACATGAAGAAGGCTGAGGAGGAAGCTAGCTCTGCTCTAGGAAAAGCAGAATGGAAGTGCAGAGAAACTCAGGCAGAGGTTCAGCTTCAGGCCTTAAATGTGATGCGTGAATTAGGGCTCTGCCAGCCTGGATTTCAGAGTGCACTGCTGCTTTGGAGACCAACGTGACCAGGCTTCTAATTTAGGTACTTCAGGTATCTAAAGTTAGGTTCAGTTGGGAATTTGCTCTGAAACAGAGGGAAGGCAGCAAATGGTAAAGGCAGCAATTCAATCCAGGTCTTCAGACTTATGCCATGAGATCAAGGATGCTATTCCTCTAATAGCGATGTCACCAACAGCCCAGGTGATGGCTATCACTGAAGATGCTCTCTGGAGTGAAAGCAACCAAATAATTCAATTATTTTGCCAGCCTTTTCAAATTCCACATCTCTCTTTGCTTCAAAAACCGTACAAACCTTACTTTATCTCTTTCTATGAATTCTCAAGTCTTATCAAACAGACAGTTCAAAAGTAAGGGTCTCACTTGAGTATTTATCTTGTGGGAATTTACAATCATTTCTGGTTCCGCAGTGTCTGCTTTGCCCAGCCAAAGTCAGCAGGTTTGTTCAGAGCAACACTGGCTTCACAGAGCAGCCTTAAGATTTCCCATTAGAACGTGTAATTCTGAAGGCAAACCTTAGTTAGAAAGCTATTTGCCTCTGCAGTAATCTTGAAGCGTTCCATGAACTAGAAGCTCTTTGCTGATGAAATGGGATGAAATCTGGATGGGAAATTTTTTTATTGTGAAGTCACAAGGGACAAAAACTTCTCAGATCCAACAATTTGCTTATTTGTAGTGAATCATTTTGTTGGCTCAGCTTCTCAAACAAAATAAAGGTGGGGCTTACAGAGGCACCCGTCTGTGATCTGACTCCTGTCCCACTGTAATCTGTAAAACTCCCACTGATTTTAGCAGAGGCAGGGAGAGACCAGTGATGAATAGCTTGAAGAAAACACCCTAAATAAATGTTGTCTTGGACCTTTATTTAAATGGCCAGATGGAGAGATCTTCAGCTGCCTTTACATCACAATTTGATTTCCCAGTGGAAAAAACCCGACTTTTATTTTCTCTGCCTGCCCTCCCACCGTGCTTTATGTCACTTTCCTCTGATTTTTTAGTCCTCAAATAACTATGCACTATGAAAACTGCATGAGCTCCTGTTCTCTGGTCTCATCATAACACAATTATCTTCAGCATACCTTTGTGAAGAAAGGGAATGTTTCCACTCTGTAGGTGAAGAGGAGACTTTCAGAAACCATGCAAGTTACAGAACAGTTTGCTGGTGACACATCAGTTCATGTTTGGTTTAATCTCCTCAGAAAATTGCTGTGTTTTTATCATATAGCCACAGATGTTTTTGTTATCTGTAAGATTATCTAATCTTCAGAGTTCTGTTCAGTTCTTCACCTCCCTGATATCCTGTATCTGCACTAACTCCATCTGGGTTATCATTAGCTTTCCAACCCAACTTCTATTCCTCTCTTCCTTGTTTGCTTTTGCTGCTTGACTTTCTCTACTCTTTTTTCCCTTATCCTTGCAGCTATTTGTCTGCAAGAAGAGCATTAGAACTTCAATACTCATGTGTAGCTTTATCAGCATGTCACAGCAGGGCTAAGAAGAGTCAGGGCAGTACTTACTTTCCCTGAGGTAACTGAGGTGAGACAACAGAACTTCTGTGTTGTAGAGGGAGGTGGTTCGGAGGAAGTCGTCCTTGTTCATTTTGCAGAGCTCTTTGCCATCCATATTCTGGAAGAAGGTGGTGTCAATCTCCATTAATCCATACTCTTTTATGGCCCACTCCAGCCACTGGCGCACGTGATCCTGGGTCCATAGAGTGGGATCTGCCAGAAAAGCACAAAGGAGGTTGATATTATATGGGAGCCTCAGGCCTCTAGCATTTAGTGTAAGCCAGTCAAAGCATTAACCATTGTTTCCACAGCCAAGTGGATTTAATTTATTGATGTCAATGCGTTTTGCCTGGATGAGCAAGCATGGTGCTGTAAAAGGGGCACAAGCCCCACACATTGATTGCACTGGCTCCGTGGCAGAGTAAGCTCACTTGATGGTTTTCCACCTGTTTTAATCTTATACATAAAGTACTTGGGAACAATCTTAGTGGAATTCGACTGTGGTCTTTCTCTCTCTGGAAAAAAGGGTTCCAAAAGCAAGCTTGTCCCTTTGAAAGTGCATACTTGTCACAGCTTCAGTTCTGCAGTACTATTTAGTTACATCAGTGCCATTTAAGTCACACCATCCTCTGCAAGTGCATTGCAAAGTCTCAACAGATGGCATTTTAAAGTCTGAAGGTAGTGGCATTTCTGGTCAGCAAAGAGACTCTGACACAAAAATTATTGCTTCAACAAAACAGCTTTCCATGCATCTCTGAGTCATATTTGTTCACCCCGCTGACAAGAACACAGTTCTACCTCCACTAGCTCTGTAAAACCAACACAGCTATTGGATGGCAATGTGGATTTCATAGTGCCTCATGCATCATTATCAACTGTCAGCAAAGCTCCAGCTGTGGAATCTTTATTGCTGGTGATGACGTAAGAGAGAGATTGAACCCGGCTGGAGTTTCAGACCCCATGGTGATGGTTTGCTGCATCAGTAGTTAAAAAAAGAAATCGTCCTTTGAATTTTGAAGGGAGCAGTAGATCAGAAAGTCCTACCACAAGTTTGGGCCATGATACCATTTTTACAGAGTCACTTTCAGAGCATATCTACCATTTCAGATGTTTCCTGTGCTATTTCTCCCCATGTATGTCATTTGAAAACCTAAGCTGCAAATTCATGTTCCATTGCAGCTAAGGAGGATTGTGAAATCAAGCCCCAATTTTGGAGAAGTTTGATCTGGCTGTCAAAGCTGGTACCTTCCTCTACAATAAAGCCCAAATGCCTCAGGTCCCAGGGTAGTAAAGAAAAATGGGTCAGAAATATGTAGGCGTTACACAGGTGACAACTCAAGCTTCACAGAGAGGCAAGAAGAGTCTGCTGCACTTCAGTGGTAAAATAATGCCTTGGTCCCAAACTGTGAGCTACGTGTGCTTGGGCTGGTGAGGGGTGATGGTCATTATTGTCTTCCAGAGTCTGGTAAATCACTGCTACTTCACAGGTACCTCAAGATTTCGATTTGTGGATGCTCACAAGGGGAAAAAAATCTTTCTACACTTTCCTTCAATGAAGAGATTTTTTTCCCCTTCCACCGAGGCCACTAACAGCCATTTCCCACATTTCAACAGCACTAAACTTTGGGCCACATTGGATCTTTTTTCAATAGGAATGGATAGCATGGTAGAGAGCAGGCTAAACGTTCCATCTTGAACAGCTTTATCATCCCTCATAATGCCTTAGATGGTATCAGCTGAAGCCCCTCCAGGCAGTGCTGGTGCTGAAAGCATCTGATCCTGACACCAGTTACGTTGGCCAGCCTGCCTAAGCAGATCTTTACCAGGACTTAAGCGGTACTTTGAGACTTGCTGTCAATCTTTTATTGGCTTCCCTTCACTACATTCAGTTCAAGCTTTTTCTTTTCATCCCAAATGGCAAACAAATGCTTGGGAATTGTCATCTGTTTGTGGTGAAGCCACGATCAGAAAACAGAGCTAAATTCCACGAGTACATTTCTTTCTGCCAGCAATTGAACTGCTTGAATCAGACACAATGATTCCGTGATTCTACAACCCTTGACATGCTGTGTGAAAAGCCAGACCCTGCCCATGAAATCCGTGGAAGTTTTGGTATGTAAATCAGGCCATGGCTTGACTTATAATATTTCCCTTGCTGTAAAGTTCCCCAGCTAACTTGTTTTTATCTATGCTGTCTGTAAACTTTCCAGAGGAAGGACTTCCTGTTCTTTCAGGTTCAGTCTTCCCAGGTTGCCTGCCACACCAGCTTTCATCCTTGACTACCCAAATGCATTTAATGCATGCTGCCAATTTCAGACAGCAGACATGGATGTCAAATACAAACAGAGCTCGGCAGGAATGTTTTCCCGTACTATTTTTTGGAAGGTTAATGTAGTTTCTGAGAATAGTTTTCTAGTTTTCTACTAACAACAAACGAATGAGAACATAATAGCTCATTTTCAATCAACACGACAAGACAGTGCATCTGGATGCTGCAGAGCATCACAGGAGTTTTAATTTTGGTGCACTCTGTGCCTACTCTTGCTTGTAAACTGCACTTCTTGACTGCACCATGCATATCCCTTGAAGCACTGCAGGTTCTGCTCGAGCGCACTGCAAGATTTGGTGCAATACATCACAACAACACTTCATTCCCAGGAGGAAAGTAAATAAATAAACAAACGAATAAATAAGAGGAAAAATTAGCACTAATAGCCCACTTCCTATTCTGATTCAAGGTGGAACGTACACTGGGACACAGGGAACTTTCACTAGATATAAACTCTGATTTTTTCCTTATTTTTCACAGTCTGTGAGCAAGAGAACTCCTCAAAGAATAGACAAACAAGCCGTATCTGTTCAGATGGATATTTAATACAGTCCATATATCACCCGAGGAGTTTGATGGTGGTGGTACCTGCTGGGACAATGACTCTCCTCTCATTGGTGGTCATGTTGGGAGGAGGCCCGTTCTTCTCATCCATGTAGGTGCTGTAACTCATTGGGTTGGACTCTGTGCCTGCTCCGACGAGCTTGCTGCATTTGTTCACACTACAGTCTACAGGGGACTCCCTGAAACGTGAAAGGAAACAGATGACTTGTCATTATTATGCACCTTTCATCCCTGCTGTAGCAGAAGGAGATTTGAATTACAGAAATGGCAAATATACTGGAAGGAAAAAGTCAGGGGCATTTCTGTAGATGTGGGAGAGGCCATTCCTGGCTGGCCACGTAAATGTCAGAAGGTGCTCTGTGAATCACAAGCCTCACAGAAGGGATCTTTGATAAGGAAATGAGTGCAAGAAAGAGTGACTACCAGACAAAGGCAATGGCAGCTGCAAGATCACGTGTGAAATCTCTGAAATACCAAAGTTCATGTATGGGATAGAAATGAGTATGTGTAAGTGACTCCAGGTCCTAGTTCCAGCCATTCCTTGCACTCTTCCTGCATCCTTAGCTGCATTTTAGCAGTCCTCCAACTTTATGCCCCTAGGAGCCCTTGTTGGACTGTTTGCTCCAGTCCTGTGTTACAAACAGATCTGCACACTGTGTTTCTGCTAGAGGTGAGCCCATGAATCAACGGAAAGGCGGCGAGCTTCACCTCGTGACCTAGAGCTGTTCTGCAGAGTAAATCCAAAATGCAGAAACATGCCCCTCCATTTTGTTAAGAAAGGACACAAAATACCCATCCTAAAATGACAGGGTAGTCGCAGGAGAATACTACAATGTGGTATCTAAAGAGACGTGTTTATGTGCAGCTGAATGTAACTGATCTTGTCTGCTCTCAGCACCTAAACAGTCCCAGGCTTGTCTCCTGCTTGGATAGGAAATCTAGAAATCTTAGGTGCCTTAGGCATGAGTCAAGTCTTTCAGACCACAGAAACCGTGTGTGAAAAAGGTTCTGGCCTCAGTTTTACTTCTGAGGTGATGGAGTGTCAAGAAGGGAACGTTTAGCAACTCAGGTGGCACTGTATAAAGGCCAGGACTACACGCAGAGCCTTGGGAAGCAGCAGGCTTTCTCTGTCCTGCTTTGGGAGAATTATGGCCTACAAACCACAGATAGGGAGCACAGACTTTGTTTTTCTCCAGCTGCAGTTGTAACTCACGCTTTTAGCTCTAGAGGTCACTTAAAATACCAGTCTGCAGCCAGCCACATGCGCGCAGAACATCCCTGCCCTAAAGAATGTACCAGGGAAGGGCAGGACTATTGCCCTCATCTTTACAAGAGTGTTAGTGTGCCTTAGTGTGCAGGCTGTACAAAGCAAGCACAGAGCCTGTATCCAGTGCAGCTCAGCCCGCTGCTTTCACTGCACAGCCGTCCTTCCTCCCTGCCAGGAGGAAAGAGGCTTGGGAGGAAACCATTTGCTGAAGGGTAAGAACTATGACAGTGCACCAAATCCCACCCTCTGAGTTCAGTTGGCAAGACTTCCAAGTTTGGACACTAAACAAATTTGTTTCTTAATCTGAATGACGGGGGGGCTGGGGGAAGAAATTACTGAAATTCAGTTATCACGGCTGGGAGATAAATGCTCCACCGAGATATTCCAAGGCAGATGGTAATTTTTTCCTCATGTCTTGCTGAGGGAATGTTGCTTCAAAATGGAAATAAGATGTATAACTTACACATGTTCGAATTTAAGGCTTTACTATTTCGCCTACTGTTTTTCCAGGCAGGGAACCAAAATCCGCCTTCGGAGAGGCAAACTGCTGAAGGTTTAACGTCCCCGTGGCAGTCAGAGGAGAGTCTGAGCAACTGCAGGGACACCGGGGTTTTCACAGGGAATGCAATCGTTCCTAACTTTCTGTTGAAATTCCCTGTGTCAGGTGTTAAACGCTGCCTGTACTGGCAGAGAAAAAGCCCTGAAGCAGCACAAAGACTCTTATTCTTTCCTGAGGTACAGGCTGTCCTGAGAAGACTCGGCAAAGCAGCGAGCATCGCTGCCATGTGCTAGCAGTGCTGGCACAGCTCCCTGCTGCCCGCCATCCTTCCAGGGGGCTCCTGCTCCCCCCACCACCTCTAGTTGAATTTCCCCAGAAACAACCCCTTTGGTTTACACGTGCAATATTTATACTGGGATGGTTACAAATCCCATATCCATACAAAGCGATAGGATACATCCAGTCTGTCAGATAAGTACATCTTCCAGAAGGCTGATCTATGTAGGAGTGCACAGGTTTTCTGGTGGCATCAGATGACACACACGAACAGACTGCAGGGACCTGGGCTGTCTTCACTCTCTCTGCTGTGTGCTATGCACATTCACATGGCTGACAGCAAAGGAGCAAAAATAACCCCAGCACTGTAAGATTTCCTCAGCAATTCTGTGATCATTTTTCACTTTGTAGACGCAGCCATCTCTCTTGGCTTGGCAGCCAGGGCCCTGCGGATCCTTTGCTTGCTCTGTATGTCTCAGCAGCCAAAACCAGACAACCAAGTATCCAGGGCAGAGAGCTCAAAAAAAAATTGTAGGGACTAAGGGACTAATAACTGGCTTACCCCAGCAGCACAGTGCAGGAAAAGACCACTCCACTCATCCTGTGAGAAATGTTAAATGCACCCGTGTGTCCATGTGGATGCACAGATGCCTCCCTTCCTTTTGAACAAATTTTGATGGCTGGGTCCACAACTAACCCCAGATAGAAGAAAGCAAACTTAACTGGGGATGGCATTACCAAAACTTTATTAGGCAGGAGATCAAACTGCCCTACTCTTAAGAAAAGCACTTTAACAACAGCAAGCAGGAACATCCTTACTTTTGTGTCCTTTGCAGTGCAGCATTTCCTACTAAATCCAAATGAGACCAAATGAACGCTATTAGTCTGACCAGTGCCCACAGCTTCTGGAGGTGCCTCACTGCACAGCCCAGCCTGCCCTAACAGGAGGCACTCAGCAGCGTCCCAGCAGAGGGTACGTGTAAGTGTGGGCAGTACAAAGAAGAATTCAGTATGGGAATAACTACAGTATCAAATGAGAACAGGCAGCCGTGAGCCATGAATGGGGTATTCATTGGAATACACTCCTTTCTTACTTCATGCATTACTCACAAGCAGACTTAGATTTATAGAAAAATTTCCTCATTATTTGAAATGGTTTGTGAGATTTCAGATGCCTGATTAATCCTCGAGTATTCACAGATTATCCCTACTCCAGGCTTTCAAGTGGCTACACATGCTGTAGTTGCTCAGGTTTGGAGCAGAATATGTTGTAATCTCCCAGTGTAAAGGGATACAGGCCGCTTTCACAAAATCTCCTAAGTGCATTCACTATGGCAGTGACTGAGTCCAAGGAATATGAAGCAGTGCTCATTCCCACTGACAGCCCAAAGACTCTTCATTCCAGCAGCTCCAGTAGCAGTCTCTGGGGATGCCAAGAGCTTGGTGTTTTGGGAAAGTGTGTGCTAGACTGGCCAAAACGGACAAGCAGCCAGCCTGGCATTGACTAATAACTGCTCTGTACTGCTTCAGTTTGTGTTCCAGATACTTGGAAATAAAGCAATTACTGTCCCAGGGCCTCTGTCTAGGAATCACCTTTGGCTTTCATTTGAAGGAGCAAAATAAGGGGTTTTAACGATTTCTGAAACTGACTCAGCTGTGATCAGTGGGACATTTCCTTCTTCTCTCTATCCTTTTATTCCTATCCTTCCATTCCCCTCTTCATATCTTTTTTTTTTCCTCTTAATTAAGCATGCCACTTACATGTGTAAGTCCTCATTTGATCATCTCAACTTTAAACATGAAATTAAATTTTATTTTTGTTCAGTGAAGGAAGTAGGAACAAATACATCATGATTCTGCTTCTGATGCCTTTCACAGGCAAGGAACAGAGCTCTCAGGGCAGAAGCAAAGTTCCTTGAACCTCAGCTTTAACACTGCCTCACATTTACACGCCCAAAGCAAGGAATGCCTGAAGAGGAGGCTCACATTGGAAAAGAGGCTCTAGAAGCCTGCAGAAAGAAGAGATGGCTGTAGAAAGGATGGAAAGAAATGTACGATTGACAAAACTCAAAGCGTGTGGGGAAAACACAGAGGCTCGTGCAGCTCTAACGTGTCTGTATTTACAACTCACAGGTATGAGACAAGCAGAAGGTATTTGCACAGGCTGCTGCTCTGGCTGGGGACTGGAACAGCACCATGAATCCCACTAGAGGGCTCACATGCTATTTACAGGCATTTTTATTCCTAAAGACATCACTGATGGCCTCTTTGTTTTGCTTTGAGAAAATTATAATGGCATAAAAATGTTCTGAGATCCCTGAACCTTAACACCATTTTAGTATTCTGAAGCAGGAGAAGGCTTTCAAAGCGGTTTCAAAGCACTGACTACAGCATTTTAGCTAGGCAAAATTCATAACATCAGTTGGAATTACACAGGGGAGTTCATCTGCATCTACGCAGGCATCCAGAACATGTGAATATTATTTTTTATGGGCAGATCATACAAATTTTGTAACATCAAATGCAGATATGCAGTGGCTGAATTTGTAACATCTGTTGTTTGGTGCACTCTTTGCTTTTGGAATTGCTGTAAATGATATGGAAAAATCTGTTATTAACACTGACTGTAAATTAGATTAAACTTTACCCAGCCTTTTCCTTTATTCTTCAGATCTTAAAATGCAAAAGATTCTCATCCTTTTAAAAAATGTATATAAAAATGCTCTTATATTAAAAAGGCAACCAAAGGCCCTAATGGCAACCCAGGTGTGGTATATTTGGAGCTGTAAATGCACGTCATAGAAGACAGAGCTTTCCTCTGGTGGGCTATAAACTAAATAAACAGAAGACACAAATCCAGCAGAGAGTGAAGAACACAAGCTAAATTTCCAGTCCCTGAAACAATGCAAAGAGAAAAGAAAGGTTCACACAACACCTTTTTGTAAACTGAAGGAAAGGCTGGATCTCTGTTTCTTCTGTGTAACAGGTCAGAGCAAGGGCTGAGCAAGGAGCAGTCCAAGAAGGCAGGGACAGACTGATGGTGTGAGCTGCATCCAGCTCTGCTCGTACTCAAACTCACCATATTTCTACCTCTGAATCTTGCAATAATGCACAAGTCCCATCGTCTCATCTAAAGTACAGATTCCTGCAACCACCTGAACATCCCACGTACACAACGGGATGCAGCTATCTGGGAAATTCTTCCTACACTGTGATGTGGAGTAGAGACCTGGGCAGGGCTGCCACGTTGTTTTGCACTGGAAGGAATGGCTCTGCACAATGGACTGGGAGAGGTTCTTCAAAGAGCCCTTCTCCCACCAAAGCAGCCCATCACATCATATCTCAGCCATCAGACCTGCTTCTGAGCACTAAGGTAAAGGAGAGAAGCTGCACGCTGCCCCTTACCGTCACCTACGGCTCTATCACTCCCTAGAGTACACAAACCATTCTCTCAACGAGGAGAAAATGCTTGTGCTTCAAGTCCAGGTGAAACACAAAAAAGCTACTCTCTCTAACGAGGCAGCTGGAACTCGGTAAGAGACTGTATTTGAAAAACAAGGGAGAGAAAGACAGAGAGAGAGAGGGAGGGAGGGGGAAGAGGCTTTGTTATTCAGTCTGTTCGAGTTAATCGGTAGTGAGATCAGTTTTTGCTGCTCAGATGGTGTCAGTTTTGCCAGGCAGCTGATGGGGCAGAGGAATAAGCGACAGGCGCAGCCTGACCTGAAACAATGAACTGTGATGGACATGAGAGGAAAGGACAAATCTTTAGCCATGAATGGTGAGAGAGGATGGATGCATCAGATGAATGTTCTCGTGTCTTGGATTGGTTGGAGCTCCTGTGCTAACAAGTTATGAAAAGGCAAGGATGGAAGTTATTTCAGTGCTGACTTCTGACATGCAAAACAGTCCTTTCTTTTTTTCTAACAGGTTGGAAGTTGTTACCCCCCTTCTTAGAGTGACTGAGGACACTGAGTTTCTGCCTAAAAATCTTGTAGGTTCAAGTAAACCCATAAAAAAGGATTTCCTTTTTGCCCAGAATAAACACACTTCTGGAGAGCCTTTCTCTAGGGGTATCGGAGCACTTACAGTTGCTAATGGATCAGCCTGTCAAAGCACTATTATTTCCTTTTTTTTCTGAACAGAAGAGGAAATTGCAGCACAAAGACCACTATGGAAGCTCAGCCCAATACTTTTGACTGATTCTGTGATTCTCTAACTGCTAAGTACATGCAATACACATACAAGGAAAATGTTACAGAGACTTCTGGACATATATAAATACACCTACATGCAAATCTATGCAGAGCAGGCTTTTGCAAGATGTAAAAAGCAGAAATATTCACTGCCTCTGATAGGTCAGCAAATTTGACAGGACTTCTTCCTTGTTAGGCCCTCCAAAATCGGTTAGAGTGAGACAGCAGCAGAATAAAGGGAGGAAACCCTCTGTGAGAGTTGGTCTGCTACTGTTGGCATGAAAAACTGATGCAGTCCTACAAAGGGTTTCCTCACATGACTGTGGGAGTGTGCTGCCTGTGCCACATGTGAGACTGATTTTGCCACCTCTGTTCTCATGACTGGTTTAACTCTGCGCAGGATGGAGAGGTCAAATCCATCCCAATTCCTGTGCACCCTAAGGATGGATTTTTTCAGGAAAAAGGAAAAAAAAAAAGCCCATTTTCCTATGTTTCAGCTTGTAATCTGAGCAAAAATCCCAGTAGTTCTTCCAAGGTCCAGATGTGACACCAAGGTACAACTGGGGCAGCATCAAAATTCGATCTACAAATGATCGAACAGACAAACAGACCTTTATCTCATAGTAAAATCAGCATCTGTATACTGATGAGGAAAAGCAACACACTGCTGTTTGAAGTTTGTAACACCATCATCTCACTATAGAAGACTGAAACTGTGAGGCTGCTTTCTGTTTCAAGCTTTACTTCGCTAGGTTCTCAGAAACCAGGAAAGTAGGCTGTTAAAGAAAAGCCCTCAGATGTTCAACTATATTAACATCATATAAATGTTACAGATCTTTGTGACTTTGAAATTAAAATTTAATAAGAAATGAATGTGTGCTAAAATCTAATTCTAAAAATGAACTAGTTTTAAATTGTATATATTTAAAACTGAAATAACTTAGAAGTTTTAGTCTTCATGACTTTCTCCAAGAGGATGCCGTTTTTTTCCTGGTGTTTTTACTTCTATAAATGTTCTTTAAAGAAACAGTCTGAGCTGATAAGAAAATATTTCCTTTGCTGAATGTGGAAATGATCCACCTTCCCCAGCTCTAACTACCAGTGGGATGGGGCAGGCTTCCCATTTCTATGGCTAAATATATCATAATCCATTTATTACTGATGGTGAACTTCTCTGTTCAGACCTAATCCTAAGCTCTCATTTTCACAAGTGGTCATCTATACACATGCAGAATATATGCACGTATTTTGTTTTGTTACACCTATTAGACTGCCATGAAATACATCAGTCTCTTCTTCTTGTCTTCATCAAATAGTTTTCCAATTTCCTACTGTTCCTTCTGCCCCTGCAAAGCACAAATCTAGTTGCAGATGCAATGAGAACTCCCTCCAGTGAAGCTCATGCAGCCCGTTAGTGCAGCTTTCACTAGCTTCACTACTAGTATAACCTCTGTCTTCGGAAGCCCATTGAACCATGGCATATTTGTGAGATGCTGAACTAAGTGATGAAATGTGTAAATCAAAGCAGTGTTTGTAGGATGAACTCTGTCCTGGCAGTCTCACATCCCAGTCTGTACAACGTTCAGAGAGACTGGTAGAGTTGTGTGCTAAGGATCTGCAAGCCACGAGTGAAAAGAAACTGCTTCCAGGGGTAATGGGTACAACTACATGGACATTGGGTTTGTTGAACTGCAGAGCACAAACGGACAACACGTGCTTTACTTTTATTTAAGATTCAGCAGAAGAGGAAAGGGTCTTTCCTTACCTTGATCCATTCATGTGGTCATATTCTCTTTTAACATTGACCCGGACTGGCTGGTTAATCCACTCCTGCTGAGGAGGTAAAGGGTTGATTTTGTGTGGCTGGCCATAGTCAGGGTTCCCTGAGGCTGTCATGTCTGCCTTGGGGAGGTGAGTGGCAGCGCCGTATGTGGAGTCAAAGAGGGACTGGTCGTCGCTCACCACCGACAGGGCCTCCTGAGGAGAGAAAAAACAAGTGCTCAGGGCTGTGACTAAACCAGTAACCCCACTCTCATTCTCTCTTTGAGCTGGTGAGCACCTGTGAGGGCCCCCCAGCTGCCCAGCTCTGTCTGAAATTGCCACCTGTCAGGATTGCAGATTGAATCAGATACTTTGGGGTCCATCAACCCGTATGCAAAACCAGTGGGTTCCTTTGCTAGCTGCTGGGTGGGGCAAGAATTAAGGTTATCTGACTTCTGCAAACAGCAAAGGTGGCAGCTGGCTGCTACACCGTGCCCAGGGGTCACTGAAAACAGACTCTGAGAAGCAGCTTTACCTGTGTTTTATGTAGTTACCTGCCCCCCTGTCTGCACTTGCTGGTCCAAAACCATAAAAATAGATATGTACATAAAATATCTGGAGTGTCATTGGAGGTGCACGTTATTTCTGAGCATCTTCTTCCAAGGGGTTTTGTGTGGGGTCTATATTTTGAGGCTACCCATGAAGCAGAAGCAGTCAGTGCAGGTCAGAGTTACGGGTGTTAGTGGTGGGATAAAAAATGCAATATTTACCCTTTTTGTTTATTTTGTGGGAAATGTAGGACTGGTGAGTTACCAAATGTGCATTTCTAGAAATGCTTAAAAACAGGAAATTGTTATCCTTTTTTTTTTTTTTCCTGCTGAAACTCAAAATGTTGACAGAAAGTTTTGACTATCAATTTCCTTGCGTTGATGCACTTGGGTTTTCTAAATGAAGCATGCCAGGCTCATACAGGCTTTGGCACAGTCCTTCCTTATTCCAAGTGCATCTGACAGGGTCTGCATGTTCTTGAATGGAGCTCAGCTAACCACACAGAGCACAGCTGCCATTATGGCTGGCAAGCCAGAAACTGAAGGAGGAACCTCCCAGGCTAAAAGTACACATTACTTTAATGTGAGTTAATGGAGCAGCCCTCCAAAACAAAGGCAGCAATGGAGTCGCCTCCTCTGTGGACTGAGCACTGAGAAGACCTGTAATACATGTGAAGCAGTGGGTTACTGTGAGCGTGCAGATGCTGCCTTTGCTTTCAAAGCTGATCTGTTGCTAAACCTCTGGTGTTCCAAATTCACAGGACGCAATCCAAATTATGAGCTTTTAGAAATAATAAATTGTTCTCTGCCTTCTTCCCCACAACAGTCATTTCTGAGGTTAGTTTTGCAAACTTTTTCCACAACTGAGGAGGGAAACAGAAATTCTGAAAACTAAGAAACATACAGCTGCTGAAATCCTCTGATCACACGAGAATCAAAGCGAAAATCAGATATTAAGGGGCTTGTGATATCATCACAAAAAATGTCAATAGTTGTAGTTCAACTGGCTAAATATTAGAATCCCTCTCAGCTTGAAATTCACCCATTTAGCACGAGTCATGTCAGTGCTCTGCATCTACAGATATCAGCACTTTTCTATCACAGACCTCAGATCACGTAACAAAACGTAAACAAAACACTCCTGAGCAGCCTTGAGTTTCACTGAGCCTGACTAAGCCTGAATTCAGGACAGCCCTCATATGTGTGTAAGTCCTGCTGAAGTCTCAGTTTTTGCTACAAGCATTTTGCAAGCAACCTCTCACCCTGAGCAGCTGCAATGGCGACAGCCCTTAAACAGCACTGAGAGCTTTTGCCCCACGCTGCCTAATGCTGCACGTTGCATGTTCCTGCATGACCCCAGCCTTCTGTCCTTACAGAGATGGAGAATTTCTCCAGGATATAAGCTTTGCCTGTGTAGAACAGTGTAAGGACACATTGCTGTCTGGTAATAGCTCTTAAATCAGATCAGGCCTTCCTTCCAGAGGTAGGGCTCCAGAAGCTTGCAGCTTCTCTGGTTTACTGTCAAGCTATCAGACAACAGTTCCAAAATGACCCATCTTCCATAGGCCTCTGTTTAGAAAATGTGGAGCTCCCAGCATTATGAGGTGGTAGGTGGGCAACAGATACGTGGGGTGCTGGACTGATTTCTGCCTTCCTAGTCTGTGCTGTGCATCCTGGGTGAGGGCTGAGCCTCGTAGCGAGCAGTCAGGAAACCATCTGTACCACTGTGAATGCACGGGGTGCTCTTAAGCTGTTCTCTTTTGGAGATTTCCAGTTTAAAACCATGCACAAATCTACCTTTGAGGGAAGAAATATCTGGGAAAATGTTATTTCTACCTAAAGCCATTTTTCTTCTGAAGAGAGATTCTGCTGAAAAAAAATAAAATAAAATCAGAAAAGAAAAGAAAACATCAAGAAGCAAAGAACAGCCCCAGACTAGGATCAGCTATTAAGCCAGTATCTTTACAATACACAGAGCCAACAAAAGACAAGTACACAGTTGTCTGGTATCAGATGGAAAGTCTGCCTCCTCAGATAAGGACCTTCCCTGACAGACAAGTGGCCGGGCCCTGCCTGCACAGCAGTGACAGCCAGCAGGCAGGCAGCAGCTGCATGGAGCAGCTCTGCGTTTTGCTGCTTGAGTGTATGCAGCCTGCAAAATGCACAGGCTTTGAGACTTCATTGCACAGAGGAAAAGAAATTCAAATGTGATGACTGCCGTTGTGGCAGTGAACCAGGGACCATTTGAGCTAAAGCCCTGAGTTAGTTACAGCAACAAACACTACAGACTCATGGCTCTGAGGGAACTGATGACACACAGAGCTTCAGCAGATGAGAGATAGTGGCTTGTAACACCTGCTCACAGTCAGGACGTGCAAGCAAATAGCAAACAAGTATTGCTGATTGCACGCGAGGAAGTCGAGTGGCGTGCTGCCAGCCCTGCTGCAAACAGCTTTTCTGTGATCTGGACATTACAACCTGGGAGAAAAGCAAGGGGGTGGTAGGTAGCAGGTAGCCTTTAACTTGTGGGATCAGAGCACAGGCCGCTCAGCTGACACCCTAAAAGGAGGACTAAGTGGGACTCATTTTCCTGGAAGAGGACAAGGCTCAGCTGACCCTGCCAGGATGGGGAAAGCACGCAACCTGCCTTTAGTCACTATCAGAGGCTCTCCTTGGCTAGATTCCGTTTTGAAGGACCTAATCTGATCAGGAAGTGTTTGACTTCAGCTCTTGCTGAGGAAGGGATCAAGAGTTAAACTGCATACCAGAGGGCAAATGTCTGTCCCACTGGAATCTAGAATTACTTAGCGTATGGTGACGGGCAACTGGGAGAGCAAGGTGAGGTGTGAAAGGTGCTAACATAACCTAACCAGACAGGGCACTGCTCACAGAGCTCCCCCCACGCTGTCGCCTCCTGGGCTGTGTCCTTGAGCTGGCCAGACTGTGTCTGAGACAGGGGTCTTGTGTGTATTACTCTGGCATATACGTTACATTATACTGCCTCTGGGAATAGGCCGGCTTCAGTTTTTCCAGTTTTTAATCACATTCCTGGCATAAATGTGGCAAGCCCCGTCTAGGCTGCTTGCAGCACAGCCATAGGTAAGTTCAGTCCCTGCAGAGCACAGCCTCAGCCTCCACAAGGCAGCCCACCACGATGGGCTCCCATTGCTGTGAGCACTGAGACAACTTTGTGCAGAGCTAGCACGCACTCGTGGATCTCCTAGACATGAAAATGTGAAATGGCTATTAGTAATAACAGCTTTTAGTTGTGCAAGGATAAATCTGCAGGATTTTGTTTTCTTAGGCCAGCCACCCAGAGCCAGGTCCCACATGTAAGTGCCTCAGTGTGGTGATTTGTGCTGTGATTTTGTTCCTGTGCTGCAGGAAAGGCAGCCTGCTCTGCTGGTCACACCAGCAGCACTGCGGCAGGGCAGAGGCAATGCTTCAAGCAAGTTATCCCGAGGCTTTACTGCCATGTGCAAATTGGCATTTGTGTGTCAGCAAAAGGTTTTACTTCGGTTAATGAGGGGGACTGCTGGGGCATTTATTCTGCATGAAAGGGATGTATTCTGTATGAACAGCCCTCAGGCAAAAGTCAGGGGCATGCACACAGTGAGGATGTGCAATGTGAATTGTCACCACTCACCTCCTCGTTCTGCTCACTGTCCCCAACACAGGCTTGATAGAGCTGATGAGTGCACTAACAGCAGTTCTAGCCCCAGGATGTCCTCACATTCTCTAACCCCCCAAGGTTTGCCTTGGACAAGGCCCTTAAAAGTTCAGGTTTTTACCCTTATCTAAAGTTTACTGCCAAGGATAGCTCATTAGAGGGTCCTGGTTCCCCACTCTGTGGGAAAGGTCAGGAGAACAAGAGCTGGTGAGGTGACACTTGTCAGTGTTTTCACCCCAGATACAATGTAGTGCCTACAGTAACAACTTTTTCCAGGTGTATTCAATGAACTTACACTGAACGTTGACTTTGAGCTCTTTACATTCACTTTTCTGGCCATAACCACATTTAAAAAGCATTGCTAAAGATCAAAGATTCATCCTCCTCCACAAAGTCTGGCTTAGAAGTAAATGCTGAGTGCCTGACCCATCATGCTGTGCATGGAAAGAACTTCTACATCTAGAGGGGTGACTTTGTCACCTTTTTTTTCAGTAATATATTTCCACCACCCTTAGTCCTGCAGGAAAATCACTCCTGAAATGCTTTTGTAAGGTGAATGCTACCAACTCAGACCCACCATCTGCCGGAGCCCAGAGGTGCAATGCAGAGCACTGCAATATTAGGTACCAACAGCAAAAAGTCTCACATATGGCTTGAGGTTAGCACAGAGGTTCTGCTCCTTGAACAGAAATGACTTTGGCACTGCACTTTTACAAGTCAGCACTTCTTTTGCCAACATCTCATACAAGCAGAAAGGAGATAACATCGGACTTACAAGAAAATGAGTCAAATATAAAATGTACAGAGGAACAGAGTCTGGGTTGATCTTGGGGCAGCACATTTGAATGGATTGAGCACGGAATTAGCAGACAGGAAGGCAGAGTGTTATTCTCATCTCTGCCCATGATCTTAGACATAAGCTTTAGCAAGGTATTCCCTCATCTGTCCCTTTTCCTCCCTGCGTTCTGTTGCTGTTCTACACATGCAGTAAGCCCTGGTGGCTCTGAGCCTTGTCCAGGGCTGTTAGTTTTTGAATTCCACATCTTTCCAGTGTGCTTTTTTGAGGTTTGCTCTTGCCATTCCACCTTCTTTGCAGCATATTATGTGACTGGTGCAGGGACTCCTGTAACTCCCCCTGGAAAATTATGAGCATAGGCATTTTATTGCTAACAACCACAATCCAATCTTGTGCCCTTCACAATCAATTTAAAGCCTGCCTCTATAGCAGAGGATTTGCAGACTGCAGCTATCACCAGAGACCCAACATAATGCTGCAGTGCAAATAGAAGGCTGAGAGTTGCCACTGCCTAACTTCCTTGCTCTAGACTTCTTCTATCCACTTGCAGAACTGCACAGTGACTGCCTGCCCATCCTGCTCACAGTATTTTCCAGCTGAGCTGATAGTATTTGTCTTGTGGCAACCCAAATGCTGTCATCCATGCCTCAGAGCTGTCCCTGCCCTGAGGAAGGATGGGAGGAGATGCAGTTTTGCTTTCCCCCCTGCAGCTCAGGACTGAGGATTAAGGGGAAGGCAGCACGCCTTTCAGCCTGTGTCAAAGTTTCTGTGCATTTGAGGCTTTCTTGGTGTGGAAAGAAGGGCCACAACATTGCATGCTGGCTTTCATTTATTTTGATGATATCTCATACTCCTCTAATTTTGTACTTACTTTGCACTGAAGAATTACTCAAAACTACAAAGCAAGTCAGTTACCCAGACAAACTGTGATGCAAGCTCTCCTCTGCAGCTCTGCCTGCCTTTCTTTCACTTTCCATCAGGAGCACTACAATGCTCAGCTCAGCTCAGCTCAGCTTGGCAGCCTTAGAAAGCATCAGCATTTCTTCGTAATTCAGATAAATTAGGACCAACAACTTAGTAACTTGTGCTAGGAGGAAACAAAGCCAGATAGGCATTCAGACTGAAATTAAAGATCACACAAAACCAGCTAAAAATTAGGGTAAGGTGATTTTGCAAAGCTTTTTATAAGGACATAAGTCTTTTTTTTTTTTTTTTTGTCTTAATTTTTACACCCACTATCTCCATGAAATCACACATGAAGTGGATCAAATAAAGTTGCTAAAATGAATGTTTTGTTATTTTGATCTCAAGATCACCAAAACCTGACTCAAAAAGGAAAAAATAAGCCATGCTCTATACTTCGCTTTTCAGAAGATCACTGGAAGCACTTGACTTCAAGTGCATAATTTAGGATCTGAACCAAAGGCTTTTTTCTCAGTCAAAGCTTTGCATCAATCAGCTTAGAGCCCGTACTGATTTGTTTTCAATAGGCTGAATATCAGGTGGGAATGAGTGGGTCCCAAGCACTCGTCCCCAACAAGTTCCTGCATTAGGGCTGATGATAGGAAGGCTTAGGAGCAGCCTTAGACATGTGGGAATCTCCAGGAGATGTTTTTGTGTGTGCTGAGCACAGGACCAGGAAAGGAAGTGAAAAAAAGAACCTGCTCAAATTGCTGCTGTGTCCCCTTGACCTGAGAAGAGTAATATGGTGAAATGAGAAGCGAGAAGGCTGGACATGTCTGAGAGATTATCACATCTCCAGCCTACCGTCCTGCGGTGCTTCGCACCCTGCCTGTACGATACACACTGGGAGCAGTGGAGGAGTGGATGAGGTGTCTGCCCATTAACAGACAAGGGACAAATCACAGCCTCTGGCTTCTGGTACCAGAAAGTTTGGGAGAATTCCTGCTCGGGTCTGCCAACCAAAACACACGAGGTGATTTAGGGTGAGTACTAAACCTTGGGGGTAAAGCTTGAAGCCTGTTAAAAGCGCTGGAAGCTTTGCCATTGGCATTGGTGAGACAGGTTTCATTTCTGGCAGTGAATTTTACTACAAAAGGATTTGCCTCTATGAAGAAATCAGCATAACTCTGGAGTTAGCACTGTCTGCTGAGGTGGGAGGACTAAATCATCTCTGTGGATCTTTTCCAAGCCACATCATGTTCCCAGAAAACCAATCAGCCTTTCCCATGTATTAGCACTGCCCTTGGCCAGCTTACTATGCTTAGATCACCACAGTTCTCTGCCCACATCTTCTCCACTCCAGAGCTGCCCATGCTCACTACGAATGACTCAAATGATCTGACACTGCATGGGTGACTGCTTTCCAGAGCTCAGTAGTCAAATCCACCTAACTGTAGTTCATGTTACTTTGAGTTTTTTCCCTTCCCTTGCAAAATAATTGACTTGCTCTGAGCAGATGCGTTTGTAAACAGAGACACATGGATATAACTGTGAACATACACACTTCAGTAAATATTATTGTAGCATTTTTATGGTCCTTTCTGCTGAAGACACATGGAGGGAAAATTGCAAGATGGTTTCAGAATCTGGCTTCCTGACAAGCCAAAACTGTATCTGGAAGAATTAGAGCAGTCTTCTGCTATGCAGAATTCTGTGCTGACCTCAGCTTTGTCCCAGGGCACCCACTGCCCTGTTGCTCTCCTTGATGCTGTGCCAGAGAATGGCTTTTAGTGGGCATTCTGTGATCAGGATTACCACCATCAGTGGTACTTTTACTCCCACCAGAAACTGAGGCAATATAACAACTCTGGGTTTTTTTGTTTTCCGCATGGAAAATCTTATTGATATAGAGAAATCGTCATAGAAAGGGAAACAGCAAAGTGCAAAATGTCTGAATATTAGGGGGACTTTGTCATGAGTGAGGATCACATCTAAGTGCCTCCCCTTTAACAGGCTGCCTTGGAAAAGGACACCTGGTGGACCCTAAAACATGAAGGAATAGGTGCAGACTGCACCTCCTTAACATTGCAGGATGGTTCTCACTGCTCAGGCACTGGAAACTGAAAGAAGGCTGTTCTCCCAGGAATGCAAGAGCTGGGAGGTGGCAGTTTAGAGAGGCACAAGTATTTTGGGTTCCTCTGAGCGCTGACTCACTGCTGTACCAAGGTCCATTCATTATTTTTTATTTCACTTTGATACCATTGTCCTGGCTACATTCACAAACACTGCAACCGTATCCTGTTTTGTTCTCTGACACCATTCCCTTCACAATTGCAGGAAGCCCATCAGGAAACATTCATCGGGTGCTGTTATGTTTCCATCCACAGAGAACAAAACATGCACTTTCAGCCCGAGATGACTTTATTCCAGACTAAGGAAAAACAACAGCATGAAAGAATCACAGTAGAGTCTCCAGGAGAGGACGCAGTATGTGCCTCTCCCCTGAAATAGAGGTAGGGATCTTGAGCAGAGCTGAATGCCATTTACCCAGGAAATGGTTGGTGATGGAAAGGTTCAGCCAAAAGGAAATAAAAAGCCTAATCCATCACTGACATCTATAGTGCATATTGCAATGTCTGGACACTGTATCAGAGAAGCAAATATAAGTACAACACAGTCCTGAAGTCCTGAATCCTAAACCAGATGTAACTTGACATCACAAGCATAATGCTTGAGCATTCCAGATCTGAGCTGTGTTTGGATTAAATCTGTGCTCAGGATCTCAGTGCTCTTGATACTCAGAGTGTAAATTCAGTGTTTCAGCTCAGAGCTGGTTACTTAGATTTGCTGTCAAGTGTGCATCACATGAAGTATGGAGAGAAGAGCAAATGGCCATTCAGGACTCACAGAGCTGATTTACTCCTCACACCCAACGCACACCCTGCAAATGTCACTCAAAACACAGCATATGCATACACTTGATGGAGTGTTCTGAAACTTCTTTGCCTCTTTCTCTGCAGACTGGCATTTACTGGGGTGAACAAGCACCAAGGTTGAGATTTTCGGAAGAGCTGTACAAACTGCACTCATATTTGGGAGGACTTGGGAGCTGCTCAAAACTCTCTAGAACATTAGGCTTAAATGTCACAGGACAAAACAACCGAAGGAGAAGCAGTTAGCAACAATACTAGATTTTCCATTTCCTTCACCCACTGCCCCTGGCTGCAAACACAGGTACCACCACCGCCCTGCTTAATAAAGCTGTGCATTGATGCCTTGTGCAGAATACCCAGCCTCTGCTGGCTTCTCATCCAGTCCCCAACTGGTCTCCTCCACTTGGCTGTGGAACTGAAGGCTGCCACCCTGCTGGGATGGCATGGATCTCTGTTTTTCTTGTGCACTGAGCCCAGCCCCTGTGGCTCCAGTGACGAGATTGTTTCTGCATACGCCTATAGGAAAAGCAGAGATTTTGTGAACAAGCCTACTTGTGGCATTCCAAGGAAAACAGCTCAGCAGGATTACACTGAGATATTTTCTTTGTCAATCTCAATCAAGATATTTGAACAGAAAAACTCAGTTTACTCCATTGGAAGTTCCCAGGGGCTTTTCATTTATTTACAAAGAAACATTGAAGTTCTAATCTTGGTGGAAGAGAAAGGTCCTGGCATCTCACCTCTTGGACAACAATTCCATCCTAGCACCTGGGTCGAAACACAAAGCTGACATTACATTACAAAAAGGAATTGACAAGGTGATATTTTTCCTAGCAATACCAGCAGTCACTGAGTGCAGACTGCTCTACCAGCACTCATGCTCCAAACAACTGCAATAGTAAAACAGCTTCTGATGCCTAACAGGTTAGTAAGATTGCTGCTAAGGACAAACAACCTATTTCAGGAATGCATGGATTAAATATATCCATCAAACCCCATCCCTGTGTCCACCTACAAGAATCAGCTGGCAAATGCTGCCTCTTTCCTAAATAAACAGCAGAAGATGTGAGAGTAAAAATAAAAAAGGGCTTTGTTTACAACTGTATTGATGTCTACATGTCTCAGTTTCTGTATCTGTACAATGCACAACCATAGAAGTTCTCAGATTTTGCAGAGTGTCACGATGTCAAGGGAAGAAAAAGGTCAGAGAAGTGACAAGTGTTATCCTAAGGCTAGAACTGCTAGACAAAAGCAGAATCTATCCATAGGAGGCCGAGCAGAGAAGTTACAAAAATCTCTTACCAGTAACCATTAACAGAAAGTCTGTTGATTTTATCAGCGTGGCACTGAGAAGGGCTCTGAGCCTTGCTTAGATAAATGACGTCGTTTGCTCCTGCCACCTCCAGAAGTCTGCCCTCATGGCTAGTTTTCCACCCCTGTGAGAACAGATGGCTGCTTCTTCCCACCTGTCCTCAGCCCCAGCAAAGCAGGCCAGAGATGAGTTCATGGCAGGGAGTTTCAAATGTTTTGCTGCAGTGAAAGCAGGCAAGAAGTGGAGTCCAGGCTCACAGTATGTTGGGGAGGAAAGGGGCTGGCAGCCAAGGCTGGCAGCAGTCAAATCCCAGCACTGAGACCAGTTCAGTCTCCAGCTTTAGGTAGGGTCACTTGGCATCTCAGTGTTCTCCTCTGCAGGAGGTGCTGCTTGAAATGAGAATAGGTATATATACAGGAGCAGTTTTGGGGTTGGTTCTGATCAGGTTTCTGTCATCTCTAGGACCATCATGCATATTTCTACATGGTCTATGCAGCATCAGCCCTGCTTTCCTGCAACTCATCTGCAAAACTCTACTTGTAACAATTAATTTCACATTTGGGTGGCTGGTTTGGTTTCTAACGACAATCATTAGCACTGGCTTGATAACTCTGCATTACTGAGCTGCCAGTAACCTCCTCCCATAGCAATGTGAGTAACAGACAAAGGCAGCATCTCAGTGGTGCCATGCAAACAGATTTGAGGATGTTACTTCAACTTCATGGCATAGGAACCTGCATAAAGCAACCAAATACTCTGCTCAAAGTCATTTGATGGAGTGTAACTGAACTAAGAACAAAACCCAGGCCATCAAAACCAAATCTAGCCTTCATACAGAGGAGGGGGTGGCCTTTATATGCAACCCTGCAATGTTTTCTGAGATGACTGCAGTTTGTTCTCCTCTTGCTGAAGTGTTTCTTACATGCTAACACAAATAAGAAGCAGGCCTCTCGGCACATCTCCATGTTCTCAGCAGAGCTGATATGGCTCGTCTTATCTCTACCAGGGCAAGTCCCCTGAGCTGCGTTGAAAAGCCTTTTATCAGATGCAATTTAAAGCAAGCTCTTTCTGAGATGCAGCTCTGCAGCTCTGGCAGGAAAGTGGGGCTTCTGACTAAATCTCCTCTGGTTTTGTTTAGCATTGGGGTGAGAGAGTAGGACAAGGTCCTGTTTGTGGGGCCGGCAAGACAGGGCTGCTCCCTGCACCTTCCCTGAAACAACGCTCTGCTCCCTCCATAAGAGGAAAACCCTGTCAAAATTGGCTTAACGATCTTCTAATATTTCCATGCAATTAAAGGCCACATCTGTCTCACAGACCCCGTCCTCCTTTGCTAATGTACAGACATGAACTAAACAGTCTGTCTTGTCGATTCGCAGGGTAACAAAGGGGCCTATTCATAACACAGGCACTTTGGCTATTTTGTGTGTGTGAAATGAAATAGAGTTTGCATTTGGAGAATAACCTGTGCTGGAGCTAGCAAGAGATTTCTGCTCTAATAAATCAATCAGCTTTACCGGCTAATAAAATAACCCCCCTCCTAATTCTGACTGTGCTAACCAGACAGCCACCCTACAGAGAGGCAACTGGGGTTTCTGCACGTTTGTGAAAGTGAGAAGCTATGCTAGCTTGCTATTCAAACTCCTACAAGGATAGAAAAAAGAAGGTATCCACTGGGATGGAATGCTTAAGGCAGCTGAAGAAAGCAGTTATCCTTGGCCTAAGAAATGTGGGTGCTTTCTCTGCGGGCTCAGCTACGTCAGGCTGTGGGTGCTCATTTCCCTGCTGTCGCTTGCTGGCTCAGGGCCAGGCACGGTCCTGCTCTGGTATTTTGTTCAGGTTTTTTTTTCTTCCTCAGAAGTAAATGGAAGCATTGCAGAAAAAAAAAAGAAAAGAAAAGAAAAGAAAAGAAAAGAAAAGAAAAGAAAAGAAAAGAAAAGAAAAGAAAAGAAAAGAAAAGAAAAGAAAAGAAAAGAAAAGAAAAGAAAAGAAAAGAAAAGAAAAGAAAAGAAAAGAAAAGAAAAGAAAAGAAAAGAAAAGAAAAGAAAAGAAAAGAAAAGAAAAGAAAAGAAAAGAAAAAACTTCAAAGACTCGTTTCTGATTTGTTGCTGAAATTGAGGGTTTAAAAAAGAAAACAAACCGAGGCACTCATTGGCAGAGTCCCAAATCAATATCAACATTTTGTTTTGCCCTAAGAGTTTCAGGCAATACCTGCATGTGTATCCAGATGCAGAAGGGCAGTGCAAGGAATATCGCTGCTGGATTAGTGCTCTGATGGTAAATGCATTGGGGGAATGGGAGCACTTTGGCACACTGGTCCATATTTGGTAAAGCTTTGCATCTCTGTTGTCTTGGAGCACTCACAATACCAACAAGAATGCTAACAGCGTTCACACCTCAGCATACCTACTTTCCTCAGCTCTCAACTGAGCAGGAAATGTACACGAAGCACAAAAAAAGATGTTGTGGTTTCAATACTAGAGCGACACTTGGGAGATGTGGGCTCCTCTACTCTTTAGGTAGCATACAGTCCTCTTTGTTCTGAGGCTTTCTGGATCCTTGGTGCTAATCTGTAACGCAGTGATTGCATTTTGGTACCTCACCAGGATTTTGGGAAGGTAAGCATGGAAAGCTCTACTCTCTTAGATGTGAAAATAAGAATAAAGAGAAGGATATGTTCAGTGTTCAAAGTGCAAGCAGTTTAACATCCACAAAAAGGCTGCCCTTACTCTTTTTCCATAATGAAGCCTCATGAAGCTCTCTGATGCTAAGGACAGCAGCAAGCTCTCAGTGTCTCTGACCAAATCAGACCTAAGTTCCTTATTTGACAAAGATAAAATCAAGAAATTAAAAGCAAATTCCAAACAAATCCATGCAAATACACTAATGCAATGCACTAATACACTCTGCAGTCAGTGCACAGATACACCCTAAGGCTGCATCTCTCTGATAAGCCACTTGGGCAATTTATTTATTCAACTGAAGTGAAAGTTCTCTGTGCAAAATGAGGGCAAAAGTGGCTGTTAAGGCCACAAGGTGAGAGGGAGGCAAACCTAGGATGTGGTAAAGGACTGTTTCATATCCTGAGAACCTCATTCAAGGTTTTGAGAAGTTTTCCAACTCTGATTACGGACGAAAAGCTAAAATGATTATCCAGAGAATTCCATCTTAGTTTAACGAAATATTGGATTTCAGATATTCTGTCTCATTGCAGTTTGAGCCTATTCAGTTTTCTTAAAATATTGGGTTGGTGTACATTTCTAAATGAAGAGTCGTTTCAAAGCAAAGCCTGGAAAAATAGAGAAAGCATCAAGTAGGACTTCTAGCAGCTCAAATCTTTTCTTTTTTCAAAATGAGGAAACTGCCAAAAAGCAGCCTTTCCAGTCAATAGGTAAGGCTCTGATAAATTTGCATTTTTCTGATGAAAAGACATCAGCTGAAGAAAAAGATCAGAGCATATCTAGCATGATCCATCTATACTTCCCTGATAGAAACACAGGGGCTTCCTATTACAGTTTTTGCCTTCCTAGGCTTGATATCGTGCTAGCAAAGCCAACAGAAGGTTTGTCTGTGGGCCGATGTATGTTTGAATCTTCCATGTAGGTGTTTGCATATTTGTGCACTTAAACATGAATGCATGAATGACTCCCACACAAATGCACAAAGTGGGTACTGTCTTTCCTGGCAAAATGTCAGTATCTAAAATGTGATAACCTAATGAATTGATGAGTTTTCTAACAAGACAGACACATAAAGAAGCAATTAGATGCTTAGAAGTATTTTAAGACCATCTACGTAAGTCTGAACTCTAGCTGGTCTTGTTTGCTTGTATGGGTACATCAGTAGTGTTAAGATTTGGCATTTTGATATTGTGACACCTAAAACAATTCCAAATTCCTGCCCTAGAGAGAAGTGGGATGTCCAAGAAACACGTATAAGCATGAACAAAAAGCTGCAGCCTGTTTTTGGAATGCCTGCCACAGACCAGGCTGCCTCCTCCAGGAGTCCTCTCCTCCCATTCCTTAGCTTCACACAATGGTGCTCCTCTATAAAGGACAGGTTTTACTTATTTGCCAGGCACCACATCCAAGGGGAGAAGCATGTCTTCATCATGGCAAGCCTAACAGTCCCTTTCCTCACCAGCATCCTCTTTAGGGCAAGATTTTTGGTGGTCAATGAGCAGAAATTCCACATCGCTGCTTTGTCAGCGGCTTTGTCCCAGTTGGTTTCTGAGGATGGTGAAGCCAATTTCTCTCAGTGGGGACAAAAGAGATTCAAAACACTGTTTTAGTTAATGCTGATAGGATGAACAATAGGAAAGAAAAACAGCTCTGTGCACACTGAACAGCATGCAGTCACCAGCACGTAAAAAACTGTCGTTATTATTGAGACATTGTTATTGTTGAGCCATACCTGGGCTGCACCAAGAGACAAAATATCGCACCTTACAGAGCTGCTACAATATAGAGGAAACAGTGAAAGTGAGCCTTTGGGTGAAGCATTTAATTAATTAGTGGATGCACAGTTCTGAATGAGAGCTAGGTGTGAACGGTACAGAGAACACAGGAAGAAAGAGCCACACACTCGTGCAGTGACTGCAGTTCTCAGAAGAAATCTATAAAGTGGAGATGGGATTGCAATAGCACTTGAAGTGACCCTGAGGGATATTAGGGCTTCTCTTATGCCTTGGAGCTGTGCACATACAATTCATCCCTCAGCTCACTCCATTTGGCTGGGAATGAGCAGGTAGCAGAGACAGAAAATGTGGAGGCTGGCTTGCAGCATTCACTGGCTGAAGCCATGGGCACCTACTGCTTGGCTACACCATAAATGCTGACAGAAAAGCATCTGCTTCTCAGACACCTCTTAATAATCCATGGAAGACAACCCAATGGGAAGCCTGGCAATTGCTTATCAATGCAGCTTATGAGGGATCAAAATAAGTATAAATGCTGCCTGACCCTTGCCAGCGGGTGTGAGAATAGATTGGACTACCTGGAAATATCAGTCATCTGCCAACAACAGCTAGAATGGCAAAAGCTTGTATGTGGTAACGTGCCAATGATACAGGTAAATGTGTGGGAAGCAGAGAGGGTGGAAGACCCTCTGTTCTGCTTTCACAGAAGAGCTGGGTAGTAGTAGTTAGATTCTCAGGGCTGCAGATCAGGTGAGACCACATCTCTGAATCTAGGAAGATAATGAACTGCAGGGGAAGTAGCCAAAGAACATCATCTGCAGGTGGTTTTGTCTCCTTCACTAACTGCCCTATCCCCAGCATGTGGTGCATGCCCAAATGGTCCGTTGCACTTCCCTACAGGACTGGAGCAAGCCCCATGGAGCCCATGCACTCACTAGCTGAGTGGTTTGTTAGCATGGCAAACCAGATATGCTCTCTGCAGGTTTAGTAAGCCTGGCTAACAGCAGTCTGGGCTTTAGCTCACCTCAGGGGGAATGCGTTCAAGGCTTCAGCAGTGCAGTGTCTCCTTCGGAGGTGCTCCAGTCAGTTTTTGTATGTAAGTTTTTTGGCTTAATTTAGATGGAAAATCTAAGCTATTCAGCAAGTATTCACAACCCCAGCTTTTAGTTTGTGCTGTGTTGTAAAAAGCACGCTGCCAACACTATTTAAAAGATCACCAGTTTAAATGAAGTTGCTCAGTTGAAAATGATTTAGTTACAGGAACTTTTGGTCTGGTCCTCTGAAGACTTAATTCATACTTTACACTTCTGAGCCCTCCCTCTTTCCTTTACTCCTCCCTCCTCCACTTTCTTCTCATTGCACTTATACAATTAACAAGCAGATGCAAATGTAAATTTTACTTCTGTTTTTACTAAAATAACCAATCAACTCGAACAAAATATAAAATCCTGTAAATATCAAGCATAAAACGTTCAGGAAACAATTTGAGTTTCTGATCATTTCAATTCACATTTTAAGGTGTGTTTAATCTCCCTGAAGTGTGATGGTCAAAATTAAGGGTATGGATGAACTGAAATAACTTAGGGTGAGAAATATGCATTATGTTCTGCTCAACTCTTCTCCTCTAGTGCAGGAGTTTATCATTTTGCTGCCCTGAATCCTCTGTGCAAAGAAAAGAATGCTGCTCAGCTCCTTAGTGATGAATGCTATTCTCAGTGGGACAAACTGCAGGTTAACTGGCAACTAACGCATTTGTTTAGAAAGAAATGCACATTTTTATTCATGCCCATGAGACAATCGATGGCAGAAGCTGAGAAGAAGGTTAATGTATATGCTACTATGTGGATTATAGGCACACCCTCACCCAGACGCAAAGCCTGTGCAAGCTGCAGTAAGAACAACAGGAAATGGCCGGGGGTATTTATAGCATTATTATGTTTATCCTGAAGTGATGTTCTGCACAAATTATTATGAAGTTTTTCATGGGAGAAGATATACAGCTTGTGTCAGCTGGAGATTTGCATGCACTTCATCCAGCACGCTCTGTGTTAAACTCACACACTGTCCCCCCCACCTTTCTCTGCAGAGGTTTGCTGTATATGAGGGCTTCTGTGCAGCTGACTCAACGAGGCCCCCCTGCAGTGCAAACAGGAACCCTGGTAACCAGCACGTTTGGCCTAAACCTCTGTGCTTCACCAGATTTACAAATCCACAATGAGATGTCATGAAAACAACAACTCACATGTCAGTGGTATTGAATTTCTGAAAAATGCAGTCCATGCTACACCCAGCCTGTGCGGTTGGGGATCTGTTAACAAAGAAAATGATGACTCGAAAACCCTGAAGTCAGAACCCAGAGCTCTTTCCTTGGACAGATCAGTTTGCTCCTGAGCACTGTGAAGAGATTTTTTGTTCTAATTTATTCTTATCTTCTAAATTTGGAATTCATAGAAACAAATAAACAAACAAACATGAGATGAAATAGGTAACAACTCTGAATGGTAAAAATACTCCCACCTACTCACAAACCTATGCAAACATACAGTCATCTATGAAGACCATTATCTCAGTGAGAGATACAGAATAAGAGTAAAATCCATCAAATGGCATTTAGGCCATTTACAGCCAGTGACAGTTATTAGCAAATGCTAACCTATCCTTTGAGAAACTGAAGGAAATTCTGCTTTAATTTAAGCTTTCAACCATCATCACCTCTCTATCTCTAGACTACATCAGAACTTCTTCACGATCCATTGTTTGCAAATATAATAAGTCCTGGCACGGGCTGTTTGAAAAACAAGCAGCAACAGAAAAGCATCAGGAAGTCCCTGTGAATGGGAGCAATGCTGCATTTCTGTATGTACCGTATTAATTAATGCAATTGAGACAATATCCGAGCAAAGCTTGTTCCTATGAATACTATTCAAATCATTATCAGTTCTATTAGTGCTTCATTATGGCTGTGCTGATGAAGACTAGATTTGCTGGGCTAATTTGCATCATATTCTGACAGGTGCTGGTCCAGGTGTCCTATTGTCATTCTGAAGCATGAATTAATAAACAAAACTCAGCCCCCACTTCCTTTTCTCATCTGTGTGAAGAAGGAATAATAGAAATGAAATGGGGCTGCAGGGCACACCAACTTATCTGATTTCATCTCCCAGCAAGGCCTTTCCCAAAACTGCATCCCTGACACCAAGGCACACTGCATTTCTTTTTCTCTTTTAGAGACGACGATCATTAGGAGCCTGCATACAGCAAGCTTTGGTTTGCAGCCACATTATCTGCAGTTATGCCACCCCAACTTTCCAGCTCCAGCCTGCAAGCTGCACAGTCCCTGTTTATGCAGTTATTCTGCTTCTGATCAGCCCTAGCACCATTGTCTCTGCATCTGCTGTATGTTTTTCTGGTTCAGAACCAACTCAGAGTTGGTCTGCCCATGCAGTATGTGCCCAGGATCTTTAAGCTGAATGTAATCTTCATCAGAAGCCTGCTCACATTTATAACTTGGTTTTTAATCTTTGCGGGACTTAATTTCTAGTTCTTTCCCTCAGTCGTAAGAAATTCACTTCTAATAAAGAAATGCAGAAATTCTAATAGAATTACAATGCAATTTGGGCTTTCCAAATGAGCACCAAATACCACAAGAGCTGGCAATAGCATGGCCGTGTCATCTAGCACTTCTTTCAGTCCTCCTACAGAAGTCAATTCACCCCACGCTGCCCTGCTTCTCGCTTCTCTTGCATGCTATTATTTCTCAAAGCTCCTCTGGCCATGTGGTATCCAGAACTGAATGTCTTCTGAGTCGTGCACTTGTATCACACAGGGCGTTTATTGGGAGCCCAGCTTGGTGACACGAGGTCTGAACGCGGAGGCGGCGCACAGCTGCGCCGTCCCTTTGTGCTGTTCTCACCTGCCTGATCTCAGCTGAATTCACCTCACATTGCTCAGGTCTTTTTTGACAAAGAGGAAACACATTTAAGCATAATGCCAGCAATGACCTTTTAGCCATTGCGTGAGTGCTAAAGCTTCCCCCTCTCACTTTCTGCAGGGATATCTCACTTGTTCCTCTGTGTCACTCAAGGCACGTAACTCTACCCCTGCATGTAGTTTACCTTGGAGCTCTGCTCTCCGTTGCTTAACTTATCTGCAGTGTAACGTGCCCATCTAGAAGTACAAGAGGCAAAAAGCTGCCTTTCTTCATCACCTTCAGTAAGATGCATTTAAAACAGTTGAAGATCCAGCTGTCTATATTCAGAAATATATCTGAATTTCTCACATGTTCAACCACATTTGTGAGTTCCATGAAATGAGAGTAGGCTGCTCAAAAGACAAAACTCATTTTAAGTGCACGCTTTCTCCTCTTTGTTGTTTGAGAATCAGCTTGCAACAAATGGCACTTGCTAAATGACTGTCTAACAAGACAAAATGGTGCAAAGCTCCCGCTTTCCCCCTGCCAACTGGAAAGCACTTGTCCTTAGCAGCCCAGGCGCTGTGCCTCGCACACAGGCACGGTCAGGTGCACATAGAAGAGGCTCCCAGTTCTATAGAGCATTGAGAGACAAGAGCTGTTTCTTGTTGTCGCAGCCTCTAATGAAAATTTGCCTGCCACGTATCCAAGTGTGATCTGGAAGCAGATTTGCACCTGTCTCAGCAGGCCAGAATGAAACAATAACAGCACTGAGGGCTGCTGGTTAGCGAGCAGCAGGGGCTGGGCGTGCGGCTGAGCCCCCTGTGTGCACTTCTGTGCTGCTCATCAGGTTCTTTTCATCAGATCATCAGAGCAAGGATCTTCTGTGCTTGATGGGCACACACTACGTACCTTTCTGCTCAAGAAAAGCAACCCGCACTCAGTGTGACCTTTCCATCTTTGATTATCAGGGCTAGAATGAAAAAAGTATCCCTGAGAGCGTGTAGTACTGAGCACATGATGGCTGCTGCTCTCCTTCAGGAACGCAGGGCTGGGTGCAGCTACCACCCCTGGTGCTGAGGGCGTGCAGCCATACCAGCTCCCAGCTCACTGCAGCACGTGCTGCACAGGATTTCTGCTAGTGCTGCTCTAAGATGAGACTGTTTCTGTGTTTCATAAGCGACTAGAACTTTTTAGGTCCTATAAATAGTGTCTTTCCTTTCCTAGCTGCAAGCAAGCTATCTCGCACACCCAGATACTTTGAGCTTTGTTTCAGAGTGGTTTTTCTGTTGACATGCTGGGCAGCTTTAGCATTCTTTATCCTGGACTTACAAAGCTCTTTGTGGTGATTTGTCAGTTTTCTTCTCTCTGAAGAGCATAAGCTATTATTATTTTACAGTTAGGAAAATTAAGGAACAGAAAGCTCTGACAATTTGCTCAGGGTTAAGAAAGAGGAATAAATCCCAGGAAACTTCACTTGCAGGCTTCTGTAATTACTGAACAGCATTCTTCATGAAGTCTGTCTGTTTGGAAAGAAGGGCATGTGAGTTTTTATCTGCTGAGCAGAGTAGATACCCAATGAGAGATCAATCTTCCTTATCTTTTTACTATATAATAGATGACTGATAAACAGCTGAGATGCTGGTTACAAATAGCTACAACAGCTGAGAAAACTTGGTTACAAATAATTTCAGGTTTCTGAACATGTTTCTCTTTAGAAGTATCCCTACTTACATAACCCATTAAGTTAGTCATAACAAAGAGCAAATAACTAAATGCACATCTTGGACACAGTTCCTGGTGAAATTTCCCACTGCCTGACTCAGAATGAATAAACCTCAAGCTGCCACTGTGAAGCACTGGGCAAACACAGCCCAGAGGATGGCTTGTGCTCCAGAGGGTGCATGGTCTGGCTGGTAGGAGAGTGACAGGGAATGATGAGCCCTGCCTGACAGCTCAGTACCTTGCTGGGCTTGTACAGAAAGAGTCTGGCAGAGTCAGCAGTTCCAGTGTCCTTAAGAAGAATCTCCTGTTGGAAGCACACAGGAGCTTTTTTCTAACAGTTGTTACTCTTATAGCAAAACCACCTTTAAGAGCTCCTCTGTAGGATTCCCCCAGGGTGTGGGAGCTGACTGTCCTGTCCCCTTCAATGCTTTACCAGCTCCAGACAGAGGAACCTGTACATAAGCAGGTAGGTAGCTGCATGAATCCATACTCTAGTACTGGGTTTAGAGGGATTCAGATGAAAGATTAGAATCAAGGACTTCTGCAAAATGACTTTCAAAGCATTTCATCTGGGCAGTGCTACGGAAATCAACAGTGATAGTCATCTAGACCTGCTTGTCCCACTGACCCTAGTTTGAATCTGGGTCAGTTTTGATGAGGTCAATGGAATAGCAAGGGCATATTATATTGCATACATATAAATTTAGTGTTGTTTAATCCATCTTTCAGCCATTTGCTCTGCCAGTTTAACCTGCAACTTAATTGGAGAAAAGCAGAACTACAATCCTTTTATGCACTGCAGCTGATAATACCCAAAAGAAATTTGTTTACTTTATATGTTATGCATTCACTGAGCCTTGCATCAATAAGCACCATAATAAAGTCCTGAGTAAACAAAAATGTGGGCAGCATTAAAGATAGCAAGTCAGAAGTCAGAGGGATTCCTTTTTGCAGCCTTCTCCTTGCTGCACAGGCCTCAGCCATGCACATCTCATGGCTCTGCTGCCACACAAAGCTGCCACGTTACCCATTTCCAAACATGTTTGGATGGCATGTCAGCTACCTCCTGCCCCTCCTCGTTTTTCAGGTTGGCACAGAACAGTGTTTGGTGAGAAAAGTGCTACTCGCAAAATAAGGTTTCTGTGGTTTAGAGCTATTTTGATTAATTAATTAATTTTTTTTTTTGTAAGTCTGCAGCTGCTAGTTTTGAAACAGCCAATACTAAAGTTGCCAAAGTATGAAGGAGAGGGGAAGAAATCAATGGAAGAAATAGACAATTAGAGCAGGGTCCTGACCATGGAGCCATAAAAGTATTTTGAAAGCCATAAAAGTTTGGCTTATGCAAGAAACCATCTGGTATTTAGGCCTAGTTGAAATTTTGGCTGTGTGTGCACTGTGTGAGTACCAGTGGAGCAGCTTCACAGCTGTGTGCACGTACTCTGCTGGACTCCTTCACCAGGCAGGGCAGGGCATTGCTGAAAAAATCTGGAAAACCTATTGGGCTTCACACCCTCCTTACTCCTGGACAGCTCGTGATGGCCTTTGATCTGAGAGAAAACATGCCTGCTTGCCACTGCTGTAATGCTACAAACCCTCATTACAAATCGGTGCATGACCCAAAAAGAAGTTAGCGATGCATATCTCAGGAACATTGCAAGAACCGTGTGGTTTCTTCCTGCTCACTACATTGCTGCACGTGAACAGAACTGAAGTCAGTCCCACCTTCTAAGAGCGTCTACCCCAAATAAACCAGGCAAGGTAGAGAGGGAAGGGAGCATTTGCTTACTTCAGCAGATGAAAAACTGAGGTACAGGAGATGAAGTGAAAGCTTCAACTTGTACAGGAAACCTGTGGCAGAGCAACTGACTGAAGCACGTTGGGCGCTGCTGAGGACAAAGACTGGAGTGAATTAACAGCTCTCAGACTTTTCTGACTCACCAGGAGGAAAAAAAATAAAAGTATTACAAAAAGGCAGTATTGCATCAGGGAGGGTTCTTCCAGAGTGTGCTAATGCCAGGCACAAGGAACAGTGTGTGCTGCTCCTGTGAGTAATGCTGAAAAAAAGACAAGTTCAAATGGGAACAGGTGCAGCTGAGGGCACCCACAACCAGGACAAAGGGGGCTGATGAAAAAGATTAGAAAATTTTTTGTTTATCTCAAGAGAGTTGTGTGAGTGAGCAATAATCACACCGGGGGCAGAATATCAGCAAAGGGAGCGTGCTGGTTAAGCTAGCAGGCAGTGCTGCCTTAGGAGAAAACAGGTACAAGTCACTCATGAGCAAATACTTCAAAACCAGAAGTTTTTAAGCATCAGAATGTGGAAGGTACAGAAGTCCTTTCCAGTTGGGGAGTGGTGGCAGTGGAAAGAATATATACACAGAAACCTGGAGGAGCTTGTGAGAGGAACTGCAGAGCACTGGCAGAGTGGACTCAGCTCAAGAATTGCTTCCACTATGGAGTTCAAACTAAGTGCCTCGACTTTCCTTCACTTCTAAGGAATTTAGAAGAATAATCTCTTGTTACATACAGTGCTTAGCACAGTTCTGGTTTCCAGGCCCTATGGTAGCACAAATAATTCATAACGCTAATGATCAACCATAATTACATCCTTCCTGAAGCAGAGATGACACATGAGAACACCAAAAATGAAAAGCAGAGAACTAGCTGCAAGCTTATTTCAGTCACTCATGACCTCCCCATGTTCTGTGAGAATGAGAAAATGTCTCCTCTCGGATACTGCAGTGTAAATCCAGAGGAATTCAAAACACATCATCGCAAGGAAGCTTGAACTTCAGTGGCATGCTTTCTTTTTCTAAAGGGGATGAACCCAATCCGTTTGTTAAAAACTTTGCCCACAACTCTGGAAGTGCTGTAAAGGCAGAGGATTCCTATAAACACAAGTCTGGGTTTGGGAAGCCCTGCGAAAGCCAACAAAGTGGGCAGACACCAACCTCATCTTCAACAACAACACACAGAAATCGCATGTCCTGGGCAGGAATTCATCGGTGCTCGGAGTGAAAGTGGACACAACCTTTTCCCACCAACATGTTTCATGTTGTGATGCATTTTTACACAGTCTTCCCCACAGCAGTACTCAAAATCCAGAGGGTCTGATATCACTGCCCAGAGCAGGACTGGAGCATAGAGTTGCTTTCTGGAAGAGCAAGACTGGAAGGGAGCCCGGCAGAGCCCTGCTCCACACCTTCCTATGTGAAAATTCTGGGTAGGTAAAAAGTAACACTTTTCAGTCTGGATCTGGCTGTGCTCCTTCTTCCATTTCATGCAATGCAGAGGGAAGTTTGCAGCAGAGAAAAAGAGCACTGTGAGATTCTGCACTGACGCTCTGAGTGCAGCAGGACTGCGAGGAGCTGCAGCTTGGGCTGTGTGCCATTGGAGTGGTAGCAGTTTCCCTTCGGCTTACTAAAGACATCTCAGATTTCAAGTACAATCTTAGTGCCACCAGGGGATTCACCATCACTCAGATAAAATGTAGCACACAAAATCTGCATGCACACTGGTCTGGAAGGTTCCTAAGAAATAGGGTCAATTAAAACCACCTCAAATCCTGAGAAACACACTGTTGTGTTTTTTTTCTTTGTGTCTGTTGCACACTTAAAGTAAAATTATTCTTTCTCTTGTCAGAGTGGAGTCTTTACAAACAGCACTGGTAGTATTTGCAGTATGGTGCTGAGAATTCCTGCCTTCAGCTAGCAAATCTCTTCAGCACATGTTTATTTTAAAGCCTGGTTAGTTCTAATGAAGTCAAGTTTACGCCTTTCAGAAATATCACTTCCATGTTATATTTGTGCTGTTGGAGGATAGATGTGTCCACAGGAGATCTAATGAAGGACACTGCCATACATGTCAGAGGAATTTTACCAGCAACTTCGTACTGACAGTGTCATGATTAGCAAAATCCACCCTTGCTGCACACACCATCTCTGAAGGACCAGGAGTCACACAGCCTGTACTCCATGTTCTCAGCATGCCTCAAAAAACCCCACAGCAACAATAGCAGCTACTTGAAGTAACTTTTACTCTTTCGGGATCAGTTGATAAGCGATGATCTGTCTGGCTTTTAAGCCTATACCAATAAGTTCTGGCTCTAGCAGTTTTTCTGGGTATCAGAGGTAAGACTGACTGCTCTTTCAAAGCCTGTGTGAGAACATTCAAGATCCACTCTCTTCCACGAATCACACAGCAATTCTAAAGCCTGGGATGTGAATGCCATCCCTGATGCTGACTTGCTGAGTAACAGTTTTTTTCCTCCATTTAATTTTCTAGGGGTTTTTTTGCTTTGCCTGTTTAGGCTATGGGCTCTTATTCCATCTATGTGCCGTGCTTCATCTTGGAGGGATCCTCTGGGGACAGCTTCCATAATACCAGGAATTAATCATACGAGTCACAACTTCTGGTTCTAATCAGGAGTCTGTCCTAGAGGCTGATCTGCAACACGACACTCATGGACAAATCCTCAGAATTTAATAGGGATTAAATCAGTGGAGTTCTTATAGAAATCGAATTACACTGTATAGAAACTGTTCCATAAACAGAATGCAGCAGAAAAGGCTAAACTTCCTTGGTTTTCCACTGGATTTTACAGAAGGGATGTAATTTTCAGTCACCTTTCCCCATATATATTCCAAAACTGTTTGATGTAAAATGACATTTTGCAACGTAAATGCATAGGATTTTGTTATCACATAAGAAAGCCTCCAGTCTATGCTCTGAAAGCTGCGGAAAGGCAATTCTGTAGGAAAGCAATGATGTTTATTCTTTTCCTTGCTTAAAGAAATGCAGGCCCCTCTCCTCTGTTCAGCTTGGGCTCCCTGACAGCTCTGCCTTCTTAGCTCAAGAGCTGCTGGAATTCTCTGCTGTGTTGGCCTGTCCTAACCACAGCCTATCTCCGACCGTGCTTTTAAGTGTATACCTTACACATGGAGACACACACAAACAGCAGGCCAGGCTCAGCATTTTTGTCTTGCTGTTCCTGAATTTTGATGATTTGGATAAATGAACCCTGAGTCTACGCACTTTGGATATAAGTTACCTATTCTGCAGGGGCTGAATTGGCAAATTCACTTTGCCCCACATGCAGATGGGCAGTGAGCAGTGCAGCTTGCAGTTTTCCCCCCTCTCTCTAAGCCCACTGAACTCTGGTGTTTTAGATAAATGGATAAACTGTGAACATGAACTAATTGCACCAATTTCAGGGGGAATTTGAAGTATTTTGTATTTCTCAGAATTGGGCCAATATTTGCACTTAGCTCTCTGCTAATGTACAACTCCATACTTTTCTAGCTGCCCTTAGTTGCATTAGAAAGCTTTTTTATAGGCATCTGCTCAGCCCTGATCTGAGATAACATTACTCTTGAGCAAGACAAGTTACTGTACAACAGGCACGAGATCGGGTGTCTCTACTAACGCCTAAGATTTCAATCACCATGAACTTGTGATTCTTATAACAAATGAGCATCAGCTCTAACATGAGAAGATCATGAAGGCACGATGCATCTCAGCAGGGCAGCACACTTGTCATCTGGGTGGGGTGCAGTAGTGGAAAAGTAGTGCTTTCCCAAGGCACAGACTCTTCATTGCATGAAATAATTTGGATTTTGCACTGAATCCTCCATATCAATAGAATATTCCCAATATTAGTAGGATTGAAAGACAAGCGCAGCCCTGTAACAGTGAAGGGGAGAAGCATTGTGCAGAGAGAGCAACTATTTACTGCTGTAGTTATTTAAAATACTAATTCCTGTTAAAATACATTAGGCTGCCTGTTACAGTATGTACCAGGAAAATACTATGTGTACTGTACATGTGTATCCCTTTTGGGAAGCATTTCTGCCAGTGGTTCATGTACTTCAGGACACAGAATTCCAATCCCAAATTCAAATACCAAATACATTCACACATACAAGCCTGTGTAGCTCAGTGAGATCTCAACACCTGATTATTCGCTGTATGAGAATGTTACAAACCCTGTATGTCTGCTACAATGCAAGATTTTTGGCCAAGCTTTTCCTTCTTTTTGGTTTTGTTAGACTGAGGCATGGCTGCTGCCCACTGCTCTGGATGTGGCTTAATTTTGGCAACAATACAGCTCTTGCCCCTCTGCATTTGGCAATGCAAAACTGAGTTAGATATGAAGAGGGCATTATCACTCTAGGCAGCCTGACTCAGAGACTGGGCAGAAAAAAGAGCAGACAAATGTTTGGTACTAACACTCTATGAAGTCCCAAGGAGATTTGGAACAGGAGCAGTGGAGGAGTTACAGTTTCCTTTGTTCTGTTAAAAGGAAAAAGGAAACACATCAGGAAACCAGACTGTGGAGCACAGGAAGTCTCACTTTGGCTGATAAAAAGGAACTGATGTGAGGTTGGTTCAGATGCAGTTATAAGTCAATCAAGCTTGGAACAACAAGAAGAGCTATTCAGAAGAAACCAGAGAGCCAAACTCCACATTTAGCTGTAGAAATGGTCTTTTAACCTCTTCTAATCTCTTCCTTATCTTCTTCTTTAAAAGAAAGCTGCTATAAAAATGTTGAAATAAGAATTTTCTCATCATACAGAACTCGGTTTCCTGAACTCACCACACCCTCCAGTGACCCCAGCATACCTTACTCCAGTTTCTTTTTTTCACTCATCAACCAACTAAAAAACTGTACTCTTGCTGATTTATCTCCTTCCCTCAGATCTAAACCAGCATTAGTGAAGAAGAGCAGGTTTTTTGCTGAGTGAGAAATCAGCAAATGACTAATTAAATGCTTTCCTTCTTGTTATTTTCAGCCCCTCTGCAAGATTGACAAGCACGAGCCGAGACGCTAACGTTCAGTTCCTGGATGTGTAGCTTCGTCAGCTTGCAGAGGGAGATGTTACCTTCTTTTCTTCTAATTGTCTCTTGCTCCTTTTCAGCACTACTGTTAATCCGGGTTACTCTGAGTTAATCTATGCTTGAAGAACACATGGGAATACATCAGTAAACTTTTCTATATCCATGGCGTTCACTATAGGAGCCTCTACCGAGCGACAGAAGATCCAAGGTCATTTTTTACAGCATCTGACCAACACTGAGAAGCAAAGGCAAGAAGCTTGTGGGATTTAGCCTTACTTCTCCCATCTATTTCCAATGAGAGCTGTGAGTTCAATGCTCCTTATCCAGCTCTGTGAATTTGAATCAACAACATATTTACATGTAGAATCAAAATACTTCATTAACCACTGAGGAGGCAGCATGGTTTTCAGGGGCAGAGTTACCTTCAAAAGCTGATGACAATTGGGCTGTCAATACAAATCAAACTAGATGCTCAGTTAACCAAACATGCTCTCACGTGCCTCTTTTTAGGGCTCTGGCTTCAAAGCATAGAAGCAAAACAGAATTAGCTGCATTACAGTTTTTCTGGTACTGATGATCACTTTCACGTCATTATTTTCAAGCTTTACCTCTGGCACCGTTGTGCATCGATAAGAAAGTTTATTGGGACATACATGGATGTCTTCAGCAGTAGCTACAGTAACGTGGATCCTTTTGTTTAGGTCTTACAGCTAAAGGAAAATCTTTTGGTAGCGGAGGTGGGGGAGGAGGGAGGTAACGTTTGCGGCTTTACTACAAGAGACGGGTTTCTAGATCAATATTACTAGCTGTGTAGATATGCATCAGTAATAATATGGCCTGGGTAATGAGAGAAAGAGAGGAAATAAGCAGTAGATACACTCACAGTTTGAAGAGTTTGATATTTGGAACTCAGTAGAATAGATTGTCCTGTGCATACATTGCTGTTTCTACCAGCACAGTTCAGGTTGGTGCTGCTACCCGAGCTGCAGCCTGGTGCAGCAGGTTAGCAATGATGCACCACCAAGCAAAAAGAGGCTGAAAACCCCATTTGTATGAGGATGCTTTAGTTCTTATTTTCATAAATAGCTATAAATATGCACTTATAGTCCTAAAAAATAATAATAGTTAAATTGTTCATTCAGCAGTTGTTCTTAGGCACCACTCCTGGAACCGATAGGACTCCATAAGCCATGAAGTGCATCCAGCCCTGTTTACACACTGGTGCACACACCAGTGCTCTCATGTTCACACATGCATGAAAGCAGGAGAGGCACAGACACTGGAAAGGGATCCCATTCAGAACAAAAGGTCTGAAAGAGAATTTTGCATTTGAGATAAAAAGCTGGTTTCAACCTAAGTTGTAGAGCTAAGCTTAAGATGCTAGAGCCATCTCTTCTAGGCAAGCCATGCACACATCCATGTTTGCTCGAGTATTAATATCATGCTCCTGTGACTGCAGGTGTCCAGCAAACCCACAAATGCCTGCAAATCTGAAGTTAATGCTCCTTTGGCTCCTTTTATTTTCCTGCTGGTGCACGTTTGCTCTGAGATGAGATACAGGTTCTTTCAATAAGCAGTTGAGTAAACTCAAGGAGAATGAGAAGGTTGCATTTTTCAAGGGCAAAAGATGGGGTGCTGTGGAAGAATTTCATGTTCTGATGTTTTATGATGAGAAAAAGTATGGAAGATGCTCCATGTCACGAGGTTGTATGTTTATCATAAATTCTAGGCCTGATCTTTCTGAGATGTGAACTGAAATTAAGAGAAAAGCATTCTGGAAAGGCAGAAGAGACCCAAAGAGAATAGCCTCTGCAAGAATTGCTATAAACGTCCTTCCCCCAGTGTGCCTCATTTTATCAGCATGTCATCTCAGGTCTTACTTTAGTGAGGTGTGAAGTGTGACCTTAGTCACTGCTCCTTTTAATTTCTGTCCTTTGCTCATAGCATTCTAATGAAGACTTGTACTCTTACACACTGACTGCAGCAAAATTCTGCCCAGAAGAATGCTGCAAGGAGTCATAAAAGCTGGGCCTCCCTCCATCTTACAGCAGGATTGTCATAAAATTAAAACAAATAAGTAAAATAAAAGCATGAAATCCTCAAGACACGCATGCTACTACTCAAAGTGGCCACATCCTGTTAGGGTAAAATCCACAGTGGTGCAGAGAAACTATACAATGCTCTCAGCACCTCTTTAAAGCCTCAGAGTGAAACCCCAAGTGCCTAAAATCTAAGCAGAGCAGTTGTGCTGTTTTGGTGTGTGTTTGGTTTGTTTTGGGCTAATCTTCCTTCCCAAAGCAGGAGCAGTTCTAATACATCTCAGCTGCTCCATTTACAGAGTCTGGAAAGGCATCCCCCATGTTTTACTGGTGTGGTGAACAGGAGGCACATGTTCACCCAGCTGAGCCACAAAGGTAAGTGCACAGAGAGGCTGAAGGTGTGCACCAGCACACAGGTCAGTCAATGAGAGAAAGTAAAGCATCACCACCAAGCAACACTATGAAAATACGGCAATTACAAAACATTTCCAACAGGTTTTTGCTGCTGTATATTAGAAAGCCATTCTGCAATACGCCATTCAAACAGCTACTGGGGTATCAGCAAACAAAGAATGTAAGCCTTGGAAATTTCAGAAGGCTTTGTTCAAAACTGCTTTTGTGGGGCTCGTGAAAATGTGAGCAAACATCTGTGCAGGGTGTTTTTGTACTGGAGAGTAAGATTCTTGTCCTACGAGTCAATGCCTTCTTGCCAGGAAAGGCCATCTCTAAAAGGCCAAAGCAAGGGCAATTTAAAAATGGCAAAACAGACATTTAAAAATGGCTCAAAAAGGAAACATGTTCTTAGTTTGAGATCTTGATGGCCAAGTTTCAGGATGAGAGTGAATGAGCGAACGCCTACAGTTCACAAATGACAAGAAACAGTGATTGCAGTAAGAAATCCTACCCCGCCCTTTGCTATAGCAACACCAGCATACAAGTTGTCTTCTCGTGGAAGGAAAAAGAGACAAGTATGGTTGTCATCTACTTGGTAATGCAATGTTTTCATTGAATGTCCCTCACATGGTCTCTCTTTTATGTCCAGAGCGTGAGCATGAAGATATTTTCACAGAATGAAAGCAGCAGTTACATAAACTGTGCTTTTTTTAATTAACAGTCAGGCCTTGGCAAGTGTAGTTATTTTAATTAATTATAGTCCACATGTAAATTCGAACTGAAATGATTAAACCAGTTTGAAACCACACTATTTGTTATTGTGAGGAAGTCCACGCATGGGCATCTTGTTGACATTAGATGTACCATTTTGGGTTTAATTTGAGGCAATAAAAGCCAAAATTCCCAAAACACGACATAAATTAAGCCAAAGCAAGATGTTAACCCGAAGAAGATGTGGGCTGTAATATCTGCAGGCATTCAATACAAATATTATAGATTATTTAAAATTAATCCAAACACAGACTGTCATCGGTTTCTTTGGCTCCTAATCATCTTCTGCAAGTGTTGTTCACAGAACACGGAGCAATGTCATTATGAAGATGCATTAATAATGATTCAGATATGCTGTACTTCTTTCTGCATAGAAGGCCCCAAAGCATCACTGCAAAGGTCACTTTTCAAACCAGCCACTCCAACTCACATGTCAGATATTGAACAGATTACTCAAAGAATGCAGAAAAAAATTGCCTCTCACCACCAAGGCCCGTGATCTGTAATTCCCCTCTCAGTAAATCATTATTTATGAAGAAATAAAGGTGCACTCCACACCTGGTGCAGATACCAGTGATATTACATTTGACAGCTGACAGTGGGTGACAAGGAAAGATGACCTACAGTCCTGAGCTCATCCCAAGTATCTCTGTGTTTGTGTGGCATTCCCTAAGCTTTGGGTTAAAGAATACCAACAGCTTCAATTCACACTTCCACACACATCCACAGAGGACATAAATACAGACCAGGATGGTCCAGACCACATTTACTCTTTGACTTGCTGTTTCCCCAGGAGCATGCAGTTCTGAACATGGAAGAGCTATCCATGTATTACAAAGTTAGCCTGTAGCAGGGTGGATTTAGGGTTAAATTATTCTGTGTATGAAGAACCAGCTACCAGAAGGTCTGTTTTCAAGGCTTTTCCTAAATGGCATGAAAAGATTAAGAGCAAAGTACAGGCCCAGCACTGGGGTTGCAGGGTGAAGGGGAAGGTTTTATAGTACTAGGCTCAGACTCCTACCCTGGTCAACCATGCAGTTAAAAGTCTTTGACTCAATTAAAGCAATTAGTCCACGGAATAGTTTGACTTGATGCTGAAAAAGCTTTTTCACTTGTCTTGTTTACAGTGTTCAAGAATACACCTGGAACGTGCACCCCTCTAACATTTCTGATCTGAGCTGCCTGCTACAGTCAGGTATCATTCAGTGTTTATGGAGCAAAGTGCTTCTTAACCACGCTTCTTAACCACACATTTCACCCAGTCCCTCACTGTGCTCTAAATAATGAACAAACTTTTTCTTCTCTTTTTCTCGCCAGTCGTCTACCTGCTTCTTTTCTGACATATTATTTCCCAACCCAAATGCATGGATTTGGGACAAAGCAATGCATGCATCCTTCAGGACAGCAAACCTAAGGGTCTGATTGCTTTTAAAGTGCTTTCTCCTGGATGCAGCACAGGTTTGCTTTACTATGTCCTAGAATTTAGAAGATCTACCCCAAAGTGCAGGTTATATATAGAGCTCAGCATATTAAAAACATGTAAGTATCTCAAGCCACATCCTCTCTCATTGCCCTTCACCTGAGACAAGTCATGCAGGGTGGCCTAACCCCTTCCTTTCACAGCAAATCTGCCAGTGCATGGCTCCGATTCTCCTTGGGAACCCATTCAATTCTCTACAGCAAGCAAATTTGCAAGAAATCTCCAATAGCCCTGAGGACACTACAGGAGCTTTCAATCACTTGTGTAAGTGCCCCATACAAAGAAGGGATCAGTTACAGGAGGAGGTCAGCAGGAGACACGGATCTGCAGCAAGTTGCTGATGATCTTAGAATTGCTCAGTAAGAGGAACCCAGCTGAGATTTTGCTGTACCTGTATCCTGTGCCTCTCAGCTCAGCCAAGTTCTTTCTGGACTACAAGTGAAGCAGGAAAATAGAACACAGGGCTGCAAAGCAGATGCAGGAGCTGGGGCAGTGACCCAGGACATGGCTGAGTTCCTCCTTTTGCCACAGCGTGACCGTGGGCCAAGCTGCTAAGAGTCACAGTTCCTCATCCCCAAAGCTGGGACAAGGGGTGACAGCAACAAGGTTGCAGCATAGAGGGACGGGGAGAAGAGGAGATCCTAGGAGGCACCACGGGCTGTGTGGGCCAGGGGAATCCTTCAGCGCCTTTCAGAGGATGGTGCTGAGGGTCACGGTCTGTGGAGAAAAGCAAGTCCATGTGTGCACTGGAGCAAAGGTACAGATGGGAAATTTCTGCACTTTCGCTGTACAATATTTAGGGCTCCACAAATCAAAGAAGGTTGTGGTGCACTGAATGTATCCTGAATGAGGCCCAGGTTACTTTTGCTACAGACCTGAAGAGGTGGTAGGGGAGATGTGTCTTATTCCTGCCATAACTCCCAAATTTTGTGCTTTCAGCGCTCCTGCTTTCTCTCTTCCTTTCTGACATCTCCCCTTCTGTCCCCTCTGTCTTTCCTCTTTCCATTTTCTCTTCCTGCCCATCTCCTTCCCTCCTTACTTCTCTCGAGACCCTTCCAAACAGTGCACTTGTCACAAGCTGCAATGCGAGGGAGAAAGTTTCAGTTCCTGCCAGTATGCAGCTTCTTTCTCCCCAGGTCAGCAGAAAAAAAAAAGAAAAAAAAAAGAAAAAAAAAGAAAAAGAAAAAGAAAAAAAAATAAGAGGGAAAAAAAAAAAAAAAAGAAAGAAAAAAAGAGGCTTTTAAGAAGAGATCAACACCCCACCCAGGCGATAGGCATCTTTCGAAATCCTCCAACTCAAACACACCCACAGCGTCTCTCGCTTCAAGGTTGCTGTTTGAGCTACTTGTGTGCTGCAGTGCTCCCTCAAGAAGAGCCCGTAAGCATTGCACAAAGGTCCCCCAAAGCATGAAAGCAAATCTGCTGCTGCCTGGCCCTGGAGAAACAGCATAAGGCACTTGAAGGGACTCAGAAGGCTTGGTTTATCTTTGCAGAAGCTGAAGTTTTGGTGAGGGTAAAGGAGGGGGAACCATTCTCTAAGCCCCAGCAGTGTTCTCTCTTGCTCAAGGCCACCAGAGGTTGGTTATGTTCGTGGTTTTTTTGCCACACTCTTTGCTTCCCCTTCCCCTTGCCTCTCCCCAAACTAGGGTGATGTTTCTCCTCCAAACCACCCAGTTCCCTGCTCCCTCCAGAATTACTAGAGGAAACGCCCGGACGACCAGCAGAACCAGCAACGCATTTCAGACAGGACTAGGCGAGGAAATCAGAGCCGGCTGACACTTAGATGCCAGCGGCACACATCTGGGGCCAGCCCGGAGCCCCGCTGTCCCCAACCAGCCCCCTTCCCGGCGGCCCCGAGCGGTGCGGAGCGACGGGCCGGGAGCTGTCACTGCCTTTCCGCCGCGGCCCCGAGCCGGCACGTCCCCGGGGCTCACCTCGGCCCCTCCGCCCCGCCGCGGGGGCAGGAAGGCGGCCGGCCCCGCACCGCCCCCGCCTGCGGAGCCCCGAGTCCCGGGAGGCGGCGGGAGAAGCGGGGCAGCCCGGCCAAGGAGCCCTCCGTGCCGCGCCGCTCTGCCGGGGGTCCCCGTCCCCTCCCGCCCCTTACCTTAATAGTGCCGTCCATCTAGAATAACTTCCAGCCGGTACCAGCAATATTCCACACATTGACCCGGTTTAGCCTGCAGCTGAAGCCTCCCGAAGTTTTTATCCGTCTCTCTTTCACTTTTCCTTCTGTCTTTCCAGGGATTTGGCTTTCCTCCGCTTATCCCCTCGCCTTCTCTCTCCCTCTCCCTCCCTCGCTCTCTCTGCCGCTCTTTTTTTAACTTTGGTTGTTGCAGCAGAGCGAAAAAGAGACAGTTAACCGGATGAAACGTTTTTTTCTGCTAATTTTGGGAAGTGAAGTCACTCGAGGAGGAAACTTTCGTCTCTCCACTGGTCCTGCCTTCTTGATCAAAATATATATTTTTTACATACAGGATATTTGCTCCATTTAGATAAGAAGGGGCAGAACAATAGCTACCTCTGTCAGCTCTTGTTTGTCGTGGTGCAGCGAGTCCAACGAAGACCTTGCCTTGCACCCCAGACCGTATTAGCGAGCACTGTGTGTCATCCCACAGTTTAGTTTAACATGTTTTTTGCCTTTCTTTTTTTTTTTCTTTTGGCTGGAGCAGCTTCTGCCTGACTCACTGAATTTCCGTCTCTTCCCACAGATTTTTTTATTAATGCGTTTTCCAGTCATAGGCAAAACAGGGGAGAAAACCGTAAATACAACACAGTTGGAGCGTGCAGGGAGAGAGAGGGAAAAAGAAAAAAGCATGAGAGAAAGAGGGAAAGGGAGAAAGGGAGAAAAAAGAGAGAGAAAGAGAGAGAGAGAAGGAAGAAAAGAAGGAAAGAAGGAAAGAAGGAAAGAAGGAAAGAAGGAAAGAAGGAAAGAAGGAAAGAAGGAAAGAAGGAAAGAAGGAAAGAGAGAAAGAAAGAGAAAGAAAGAGAGAAAGGGAGGGAGGGAGGGAGGGAGGGAGGGAGGGAGGGAGGGAGGGAGGGAGGGAGGGAGGGAGGGAGGGAGGGAGGGAAGGAAGGAAGGAAGGAAGGAAGGAAGGAAGGAAGGAAGGAAGGAAGGAAGGAAGGAAGGAAGGAAGGAAGGAAGGAAGGAAGGAAGGAAGGAAGGAAGGAAGGAAGGAAGGAAGGAAGGAAGGAAGGAAGGAAGGAAGGAAGGAAGGAAGGAAGGAAGGAAGGAAGGAAGGAAGGAAGGAAGGAAGGAAGGAAGGAAGGAAGGAAGGAAGGAAGGAAGGAAGGAAGGAAGGAAGGAAGGAAGGAAGGAAGGAAGGAAGGAAGGAAGGAAGGAAGGAAGGAAGGAAGGAAGGAAGGAAGGAAGGAAGGAAGGAAGGAAGGAAGGAAGGAAGGAAGGAAGGAAGGAAGGAAGGAAGGAAGGAAGGAAGGAAGGAAGGAAGGAAGGAAGGAAGAGTAAAGCCTGATGATCAGAACGTATCTAAAACATTCTGTGGCCCCGCTCCATGCCTGTCCCAGGCAGGATTCCCAGCAAGGAGTGTGAGATGGGGTCCGGTCCTTGCCAGAAGGCAGCACTGAGTGAAATAATGCAGGGCAGACAAACGGCTCCAGTAATTAAACGATCTGGAAATGAGGCTGCGGGAAAGTGGAAACTCTTTTTCCTCTTTCACCCCTATCTCCTTTACTCCCAGTCGTTTCGAGGGCTGAGACATTGGGCTCCCAAGTACAGGTCCTAAGATCAATGGCAACCCATCCATTACACTCCGGGGGCTGGGAGCACCTTTCCCAGCCTCCTTTCCCTGCACAACCTTCTTGCTAAGCTGTTAAAATCCCACTCAGATGGAAAAAAAACATACATACAGACTAAAAAGAAAAGACAGAAAAAAAGACAAAAATTTACAGTAATTGACAGATCAGCTGAAGTTTCGTGTCAGTACAAGCACTGCAGTGAGACCAAATCAGAACACCAGCCTTTAAATCACGCTTTCGGCTGGTGAGCTCCTGACATGCAGCTCTGCCTTTCATTCAAACGGGAGCGATCGCTCCAAAAGAAACGCGTTTTCCTTTTCCCGGGCAAGGCTGAAAGCCTCCGAAGGAGCCGAGGGAAGGAGACAATACGCGCCTGTCCAGCTCCACTTCCCACCCCTCCCCTTGCAGAAGTAACAGGCAGCCACCAGCGGAACACATCATGCAACGCTTTGGGCGCCCTGTGCTCCCCACTTCTGCAAACTGCTGCAGCCCGAGAAGAGCCAAGAAAGAAAGTGACAAGGCAGGAGGACGCTCCTGAACGTCAGATCTCTCGGTGGAGGGCATTACCTTATCCAGTGCCAGCTGGGTCCAGTCTTTTTGTTTCCCCTGTCCTTAGTCCAACCACGGGGAGCAGGGGGGATCAAAATATATCCAAAGTTATTCTGCACCCGCCCTTTCCAAACGAGAAATGCAATAATGCCACTAGTGTTTCTACTCGGCTGTTGCAGAGATGCCTTATTAATACTTTATTTCTCCGAGCCCGAAGCTGGCAGGAGAGAGCTGTAGATTCCTCTTGCCCCTCCCTCCCCTCCCTCCCCCCTCCTCTGAAATTAGTCTCATCAATTCAGCTACAATTTGGGAGTTCAGATGCAGACACGGAGCTGAACGTGACCAGACCTGAAGCTTTGCTTGCCGCTTGCCGGCGACTGAGGCCGCCTGCAAGCAGGAGGTGAAGGCGGAGGGGCAGAGGGGACAGCCCGGCCGCCCCCCACCCCCGTCCTCCCCTGTCTGCTTTACAATCCAGGGGGCTGCGCTGGGGTCCCCGGAGAGCAGCACATCTGGATGCTGCTAGCGGGGTCAGGTCCCCCCTTGCCTAGGGCCACAAGAACTGGAGTTCAATTAAAAGAAATCGCTGTTAACCCTTTGCTTGCCTCATTACTCTTTTTGTCTTTCCCTTCCTCCCTTCTACCCCTTCAGCTACACTTTTCTCTGCTCCCCCTTTAGCCTGACCGCGTGGCTGCTGCAACCAGAAAAACCAGAGGTTAAAAGGAAGAGTGAAACGCATCCTTTCAAAACCCGAATGGTTTCCTCTCTAGACAAACTCTCCACCAGCCCCGAAAAACAGCAGAGCTAGGGGGTGAGAAAAGAAGGGGGGAAATACCGTGGAAGGAGCCTCTCATCCACGGACCTCACGGAGCTCGAGGCTTCACCGAGAAATCACCTGAAAACGGGGCCAGAGTGTTGGAGGGGAGTCCTACATGTCCATAACGCCGGGCTGCTGAGGTAAACCAGCCCAGCCCTCGCAGCATCTCCCCAGCGCTCCCAAAGACAGGCAGATGTCAAGCATCTCCGGCCGTCCCACCTAGAGATAATTTAGGAGCACGACTCTGCATTTTATTGCCAGAAGGGCACCGTGACACTCAGGGCTTATTTTGCATGTCTGAGGGCGATTCAAAATGCGTCACGTTCGGGTCACCCAGGTTGGACCCATCAGATAAGATAACGAGCGAAGTTGCTAACCATTGTAACGGACAAGCTGAACAATCTACACCTTTCCTCCCAAACAGCGTAACGATCTGCTTCATCTCGGGGTTATCTCAGACTTTAGGAACAGGCTGGAATATCCACCGGCTCCGTGCGCCGGGCTTTGCTCGCTAGGTGAGCGGTGCGCTGGCTGCGCCGCTCCGCTCTCGGATATACGTATGTATATCCAGTAAAGGAATGATGATCCGTTTAATGTGGTTACCAGCAGACATCTGGAAAATCATTTGATCTTGGCAACCGCGGAAGATTGCAAATGCTTGCACTGGGACAGGCTGGTAGAAATCAGTTGCTCCTCGATTATTATTTTTTAACTGCGCTTATGAATAAAACGAAACTCTCGTCCGATGGTTTTAATTGTTTCAATATTGACCTCGAGTGCTTGGCGTGTCCCCACCTCCTCCGTTCGTCCTCGCAGTTGAGCTACAGGCTGAAGCCACACGCGGAGGTACAAATGCCGGTTTGGTGTATGAGGACACACTGGGGACAGACCGAGATTATCTCACATCCAGTACGAAAAGAGTAACCTCACGTGTAGCCCAACGCCAGTCCTTAGCGGGAGAACGTAGCCTCAAAGATACGGCTCCCTAATTCACGCGAGATTAGTGCTCATCACCGAATAATTAAAACCATCTAGTTATTCCACAGGCGGAATAAACATAAAGAAAATCTTCCCGGGCCTCAGGTTGGAAACGCTCTTTTCGGATGACGAAAGGGGATTGGTTCCTTCCAGCCCCTCGTGTCCAGCAGCATCAGCTGAGCTGTGCCCATCCCGCAGCCCGGCGCTGTGATCAGGCGCGGGGACGCGGCCGCCGTTCGGACCCCGTCACGCAAAGCGGCCCGCGACCACCTCTGGTTCTTAACTAACTTTGTGTGTACACGTGGCTGCCTTCCCTGCGCTGGATATATTGAATACATACCAAACTTTCTAAATATACCGTCCTCTAGAAAAGCATTTAAGATGTTTACCGTCCTCCTTTGCCCGGGGCTGCATTCGCAGAAGGCCAGCGCTCCTTCTGCCGCAGTCCTTGCCGGAGGGAAAGGCTCCACCGGCTTCAGCCAGTGTTTGAAATTTCCTGCTCTCGGTTCCCTCTGGCTTCATCGCAGAATGAAAACGCAACGTGTTTTGTCTGTTTTCTAAACACACATTCTTACAAGCAAAAAGCCCCAACTACAGCCCTGGGATTTGATCCCTAGAAACGAATCCCGCTTTAAACTAATTGGGCAAACCTCTGCCTTTCAGCAAAAGCAATAAAGAAGGTGCAGTAGGGTTTTCTAGCTGTAGCACATGGATCGGGTCCCTCCGGTCCACAGGAACAGCCCATGGGATTTGGGAACTTGAACCCAGAAAGTTACTCACTGCTAATCAGCGCTATGTAAAACATAATGTCTTAAAAGCAGCGTGGAGAAGACGCAGTGGCTTTGAAGCTGCATTGCAATTACGCGGAGAGTGGGCAAGCAGCGTCCTGGCTGGTTTTATTTGAGCTCCATGTCCCAATAAAACAGCCCCCGCCCTCCCTTCCTCCCCCATCCCGCAATTATTGAAAAGCTGAGCACAAAAAACAAAAATACCGAAGGCCAAAAAAACAGACGGCAGCGCACCAGCTCCAAAGGTCTGGCCCCTCGCTTGAGGCCATAATTAATTTGAGATTTATTTTTATTGGAGAACCCAGTCTCGTCTGACCTTAGCCAAACAAGACTCCAGCTAGACCCTTGATGCGCTTGAATGGAACAGAATATTTCTCTCTAACTTCTCTTCAGGCATCTGTGCCTGCTTTGAATTTGTTCCTCAGACTTCATATATTTGGAGATTTGCAGGAAAGATTTTAAGCATTTTCCCCCTTCAGCATTCACTTTTTCTTCCCGTTTTGCTCCCCTTTCTCGCCACATAGGGCTGGAAACGCATATGGAAGGCTGGAATACAAAACCCACTGGTTCCAACATATTGGTGGGGGTCGTTTTTCTGCAAATCGTGAAAAAAAACGGAGCCATTAGAAGGTCGCAGAGCTGAGGAGAGATTCGGCTGCTTAAATGCCGGTATTCGGAGGGGACGGAGTCACCGAGTGTAAAACCTTGTCCCCTGTGCCCGAGTGTGGTTCATTTTAGAAAGTCTCAGCGTGCCACATTTCCAGGAGAAACGACGTTTCTCCTCCAATTTCTACTGAAATCCAAATAATATCATCAAAGTAAAGAGGGAAAGAAGCAATGCCAGCCTTTCCCCACGCAGCGCTTGCCTTCAGCACGGGTGAAAAACAAGCAGGGTTTGTTGGGCACCAGGAAATGGAAGGGGATTTTGTCTCTTTAAAACAGAGAAGCGGCTGCAAACGAGAGCTAAACCCTTAAGCAGCAGGCTGTCGGGATGCACTGCTGAAGTCTAACAAGGCGTCGCTGCCTCAAAATGAGAACGATTCGGTGCACACATAGATCAACCATCACTCCGCGTGAGAATGACGTAGGAACTGATGGAAGCCGCAACTGCCCACCCTGCCCTGCCGGCAGAGCTGCTGCAGCCTCCCGTTCTCTGGGGTCCTGATGGGGTCCTCCCACCAGATGCCAGGACCAGAAATTCTGCTGGACGCCGTGAATTGCAGAGGAGGAGAGGAAAAAAAAAAAAAAAAGAAAGAAAAAAGAAAGAAGAAAGGCAGAACTGGGCAAGGATAGCCTCGGTAGGAGCAACATTGCTTGAACTACGAGAAAAAAAAGTCCATGAAGTCTGATTTTCCCCTTGTCTGCGGGGCGCAGCTTCTCCAGCTGCCCTTCAGTGCGTGCCGCAGGTTTCTGCCCGCTCTCCGCAGCCGCGTTTCCAGCATCCGTGTGTCCATGAGAGCCTGTGGGATGCAGCCAGGCTAACAATCCCTCGGTTGGTCCCTTAGCTGTCCTTTCTGCCGCAAGATATCTGTTGATAATAATAATAATCATAATAATAAATACTAGGATATTCTTTCCACACAACCTGTGCCCGGAGCAGCCCCTGGCTGCTGTTGTTTCTGTAGGAGAAAGAGTGTCCGTGCCAGGTTTGTCGGTAGGCTTTGCATTGCCTTCTCCAAAGAAAATCCCACTGTTTTGTCCTTCAAGAGAAAAAAAAAAAATTAAAAAAAAAAATCTCTTCGGGGCTTCTGTAAACTTTCCAGGCAGAGGGAAAGCAAGAACAAACCAAATATTGTTTCCAGCCACCCAGACTATTTTGCCTCCATGAATATGCTTCTTTGTACGGTACCACAAACATTATGGCTGCATGAAATCCATTTTTAAAGCGAGAGGTCCTGCGCTTGCACGATGGGTCCTTCTTCCCATCTCAGGGAGCTGAGCTGGTCTGGAGACCTGCACAAGTCAGCCCAGGGGAATCCTGTGTCTTAAGGTTGGGCACCTCAGGGAAAATCATCCGCAGTGAGTTTCTCCTTGGAAGGGGAAGGCAGGAATCCTCAGTGCGGCTGGAAAGCAGAACGTCAGCCGGTGAAGCGGTGGTGGTGTGGCTCTCTAGACGAAGGGGTCTTCCGAGGCTGAAAGGGCGAGAAGTGCGATCTCCCCACTGCAGCAACACTTCACAGATACTTAAGATTGGAAGAGACCATTAACGCCCTCTTCTTGCACTTCGCTTTCAAACTCTCGCCTCCGCTGCTGGTACCCGAAGCGGCCTAAGGAGCGCAGCTCGGCTGGATGTAGGGCTGAAGAAAAGAATCACGGAATCGTGGGGGTTGGAAGGAACCCTTGGAGGCCATCTAGTCCAAACCCCCGCTAAAGCAGCCTGCTACAGTAGATTGCAGCATCGCGACATTAGCTCCTGCGTTGCCTTTACACTCACATCCGAGCACAGAGTGGAGATACAGAGTGGGAGTGAGGATTGCTTTGGCCCATAGCAGCCTGTGGCAGTGGTAATAATTAGAAATTCAGCATGCAAAGGTCATGTTGCTCTGCTTATAGTCCTAATGCTTTCCACATCCTCGCAGTCCGGGTTCCAGTGCTGTCTTTTAACATCTAATTTCCCAATTATATTACATGTTTCATTCTCAAAGTCGAATACTCATGTTTAGATGAGATTAGCACCCCCTGATACACAGTAAATTGTTAACTATTAACTCCTTGCTGATCAATAAGTATCATGATGGTATTCAGAATAGAAATATTTTATCAAGAACACAGAAGAAACGAGTAAGGATCATAAATATCTTGTAATACTTAGGAATTTCTACTCCACTGTTGCATTAAGGCTCAGACAAGAAGGATGCACAAGAGAGAATGTGTGCCATCATGAAGTTAAATAGGATCTTATAACTGTGCTCTGGGTGCAGATCCATATGTTGTATGATGTAAATCAAGGTTACAACATTGGCAAGTAAGTGTGACTCAACATAAACCACCTCTGTTAAAACAAACCATTTTAAAATTGAAAACCTCTACTTCCTCCCTCTCCAGTCCCCTGCCCCATGCTTTTGCATTTAGGAAGCTGTGTGGCCTGAGGGTGATCACAGGTTGCTCTGTACATCAGGGGTATGGCACCAAACTTGTTCCTCCTAAACTTCCCTGCTTGTAAATCCTTTCATTTACAACTATTAGAGATGAGCTGCTCTTCTGAAGAAGGCAAAGAAAAAACGCAGTGCTTCTATACTTATATATACCATGCATTCGTTGAAGAGAACTTTCTGAACTTTGACACTGATCCCAATCTTGCTTTTCTTCTGTGTGATGGAGGCACTGTGCCAGTCATCAGATGGAATTCCATGAAGGTCATAAGAAAAAAAAACAGAGTTCATCTTTCCCATAATTTAAACAGATGAAACTTGTAAAGAAGGAATGACATGAAGGGGGAAAAAAAAAAGGAAAAAAGAGAAAAGGAAGAAAGATGTGGCTAGAGGGAAAGAATTGGAATTTAACTTCTTGCTTTTTAAATGCCTCACCACAACTTGGTAAGTCCTCAAAGATGAGTGTGGAGAAGCAGCAATGAGAAAGCAAGTGTTATCTAAAGCTGAACAGTGCTTCCTTCTTGCACAGCACTTTCATCCACACTTTAAAGATGGAGAAATTGAAACAGAGTTGAAGTGCCTTGCTCAGGAAAACCAACGCCAGAAAGGATGGGGTCAGTGTGCAGGTTTCCTGACTCTCTGCCTGGATCCTGAGCCAATGCCAGTTCTACAATAACCCAGACTCAGTCAGCATCACCGTGTGGGCCCTGAGTGCATTGAAGTCAGTGGAAACTGTCATCAAACTCAGGAGCCAGAGACTGACTTAACCTGTGTGTTTAAGGCTCAGATTCTTTGGCATTTAATCATATTCTTACTTCTAAGAGCAACTTTGTTGACCTCCAGGAGATACAAAGGTACTTTTTTGCATCACTGTACTGAACTGTTCAACTGAAAGCTTAACAGCTCCATAGGAGATGTCTCCTTTGCCTTCAAAAGAACTTCAGATCAGTCCTAAGAGCTTCCTTTCAAAACTCTGCTGAGTTTTTAAGCACAGGAACAAATTATTTCCCCAGTGACACTGGCGTGAATGAAGCTTTACAGACAAAATACCAAAGACAGAATGATGGCAGCTGAGGATGAAGGGCTGTAAGAAGAGTTCAGCATCATGCAGCCCACCCGTCCCAGCACTGCTGAGACACTGAGTGAACGCCCAGCTGTGTGAGTTCTTCCTGGTGGATAAAACACACCTATCTGCAGAGCTTTGTCCAAGTGTGTTGCCTGCAGGATCATACAAACCAAGAGGGCTATGCTGACACAGTTACGGGTTGACTCACTCAACCTGGTTGGAATATGAAGTTATTTAGGCCTGGATCTTGGTTCCACTTAATTCAAAAGGAGTCTTGCTACTAACTGCAGCAGCAGCTGGATCTTGCCTCGCAATAAAAGGCAATGATGCCATAATACAGGATGTCAAAGGGCCTTCATCTCTTCGCTGTGAACGGAACACTAAGATCATTTCCAACACATAGGAACACCAAAGAGAAGTCAGTCCTAAAGCTGGGGCCAGACTGCATCATTTATTTCTTTACTTGAACGTTTACTGAATCCCCTTTCTTGAGACTTTAATTTCATTTGTAATGCACGGAGTTTATATTCTTCCAGAATCTGGTCCAAAGTCATGTGAATCTAATAAGCAAAATTAAAACATCAGCATTCCCTGAAACACTGGGTTGTGACTGTGATCTTAGGGGGATATGAACCCAATCTGGAATCTTCACCATTCCTGGTACAATTCTCTCTAGAACCCTTGTCCAGAAAGATGCACAGGTTCATCCAACCAGGGAATGCAAGTAATTCTATGTGAGCTGGGATCCTTCCCACCATTTCCAATATCAATACCTCTAAAAAACTGCTGGGAAAATGATCTGTGGCCTAGGGATTCTACACAGAAATCATTCAGTGAGCCAATTCCAATGAAGTGCATGCACATGAAAATCACAACTGACACATGGATCACCGACTAAGGGGGAAAAAAAAGAGACAGAGAAAATTCCTGTAATAAATTATTCATTACAAATCACCCACCCAGCTCTTATTAACACCCTTCTGCAGTTCTTCAGCCTGGGAGAGAAGACATTTGTGTTTTAGATTTTCCCTAAGTGCTGTTGCATGCAGGGTTTGCCTTAAACGTGTAACCCAGATGTCCCAGGCTTGGTTTATTTACATTCTTGGGAACTGTTGTGGTAAAAAAACTATATGATGTCAAATATAATATAGTGCTCAATAGAGTTATAAAGGGACAAGGCTGTGCCAGCTCTTCTTTGGAATTTGTTTTAATCTTATGAAAGAGCCAGAAGTGGCACATTGAAATACATTCTCAGATTCACATTTTAATGAAAAAAAAAAATACATATATTATCAAGGATTAGAATGTGAGTTCGAGCAGTCTGTGGCAGTATCCATTACCAGTAACACCAATTGAAGTCAATTTTCCTACTGAATTGATTGAGGAAAGCTATAAGTGATGCTGTGAAAGAAATGCCAGTTTTACAAAGCATTGCCTGCTGTGACAATCCATTTCTTCAGCAACTGAAAGAGATGTTTTGCTTTAACCCATGCTACTCTTTTCCCCTCCCGAATCTGTTTAGAAACATACCATTCAAAGCCAGAACTTTTCATTTCATCTTCGTATTGAGTTCAGTGGTGGCAGAGAAGTAGAGTTACACTAAATGAAGTTTAGCCTTAGACCAATACTAAATGGTACCTAGGAAATCAATCAGTTGGAAGCCAGTTGAAGAAACTGCTGTGATAGCAGTAGCACACCACCACCATCACACCCACTGCAGAGGAACAAGGCGCGACCATCGTGTGATGAAGGACACCTCACTTAATAGTGGTTACAGCATCACCCACAAAGCCGAGCACCGGTGCATTGTGCAGGACAAGAGCACCTCGACGTCTTGTTACATCTCTTACGAGTCAGCTTTGGACTCAGCACTGCCTACTCCCAGAACCAGAACTGCAACAATAACCCCTCTCCCACCGAAGGTTCTTTTTCTTCCCAGCTAAGTTCAGTGGGAATGGGAATGAGACTTTCAATCAATACAAACAATTGCAAATTTTTGAAGGATTGTAACTTTGGACATTACCTGTTTAAAGATGCTGTCATGTCTTACCTTGACGTAAGACGAAGTGTCTGGTACAGTCTGAAACATCCTTACGTGTTTAACAGAGATTTTTAAAGGTCCTAAAATTGATCTGAAATTAAAATAGAAAAGAAAGTCTTATCTATCTGTATGGGAAAGTAAAGAAACAAAGCACGTTTACAAAGTAAGGCTAATACTACTACTTAAAGAGAAGTCATCGAGCATTTAAGTGCACACAGATGAGCTTCCACCGCAGTAACTAAATGTCAACTATTAGGCTTCAGAACTTCACAAAGTAGGGCTTTGTTTCCATGTTCAACAACAGTTTGTTTGTTTTTGCATTTGGATTTTTCGCCCCCTCAGGAAAAGTGCCTTCTTCACTTCTGGCCAGAGCAGAGGGAAACGTCTGACGTTTGATTAACTGAATTTCTTAGCCAACAATTAAAAGCCATCTGAAATACTCATGTTCTCATGTCGAGACTAGTTAACCCTATTGACTTGTATCCGAGGGTTTCACTTGGCTGAACGAAGGGCAGTTGCCTTTGGTGGCTCATTGAAACCATGCCGAGCCATTAGCCTGCCGGCCTCTATTGATTTAAAGAACCTTTCTCACCAACAATAATTAAACAATAAATTTTAAGTATAGCCAACGGAAATATCGTTCCGCACAGCACTAAAAACCCAGAGATGTCATTCCCAGTCTTTCCATTTCGGAGAGTGCCGTTTCTCAAACACGGCGCTGCTTTATCTCAGCCTTACATCAGCGCAGTGCATCTGTCTGCTGTGTGTCTGTATACGCTGTATTTCTAAGACTTGTTCTCCCGACGAGCAGGTTTTTGCCTCTCCCCCTTACCCCCCCGGTCATCATTGCAGAGATTAACTACGGCCGTGGAAAACGAAAAGCTATGCGGGAAAATGAATCTGTAGTCGCTGCAAGGTCTGACAACTTTTTCTACTCAGGGTCTGCAGCTCCCTTTGAACGCGCCAGAGAACGATTAGCTTGCAGTAATTAGTGCGTCGTTAAGAGCACGAACCCCCCTCTTAGCGTGCAGCTCTCAGCGCTGCCGCTTTTTCCGTGGGGTCGGTCGGTGCGGCCAGGGTTTACCGAGGAAAAACTACAGGACGACAAACGGGCGCAGAGCGCTGCGGATGGGCGCGCAGTGCGGTGCGCCCTTGCCGGTGCCGGCGCTCCCTGCGGAGCGGCTGCTGCTTTGGGGAGAAGCAGAGAAAGGCGGAAAAAGGCAAAGAGCCCAACAGCTCTGGAAAATAACAGCTCTCTATCTGCACGCCGCCCCCCTTTTATTGATTTCTTAAAGCATTTATTACGCGGCCAGCTGGCACAGAAGGGCAACTGATTATAAAATCGGCAATGTGTTTCTGATAAGTACAATCCTTTTTTTTCCTGTCGTCCTCTCTCCTAACACATTCCAGTTTCTTTTGCTTCTGAACTTGCAAGGGGGGTGGGGGGTAGACAGAGTCGAGGGACAAGGCAATTTTCCTTAGCCAGTAAATTTTCTAGGGTCAAGGATTCCCGTCTCGGTTTCCCCTGCTCCCCTCTTTACCCCTCGTCGGCGCTCCCCCACCCCCGCTCACCTCCCTCGTACAATTACGCGTGTTCGTATAAATAAATACATCTGCATATTTGGAACCAGCCTTAAGAAGTCTGCTGTGGATTATTTATCAATCGCGTTACCCTGCCAGCATCGGTAGAAACATAAAAGGGCCTCTTAAACTACTTTTAGATCCACCTCTCGCTTAGCCTTATTACTATTATTTAAATGACTCACCTTTGATACCCTTTCCCCTCAACCAGTGGCAGACCAGTTTGTAAAGATCCAGGTTGAGACCAAAACCAAAACTCCCCACCAGCTGTGGGTTACTACCCTGCCGCTGCAGTTTTGCAAAGGAGAGATTAAACTTGTTAGATCCAAAGCAGCGCTGGAGTCAGAATTCCCAGCCCATCCAGACAGGCTGCATCAACCAGGCATTTCCTCAGGGGGCTTCTGCAGCGCTCGCAGCTCCAGTACGTGCTTCCCTTTCCCTCTCTTCTGTGCCCTCTACTTTTCATTTGATTTCCGTTTTCCCCCTTATCAATATTTCAGCTGCTCCCCCAGGTTAATCACGGCTATGTGACATCTTCGCCCACTGAGCCTGCCTGGAGCTACTTGCGACTATAAAGAAGGAGAAAAAAAAAAAAGAAAAAATTCACAACTTTCTTAAAAAAATATTGCTGAGGAGTCAAGCCGAAAAGAGACGCTGAGTGGAGCTCAAGTGCTACTTTAAATCCCCCTTTTAAATAAGGAAGTTTCAAATATCCGTTTTAAAATCATCGTTCCTTACTTTGCGCTTTTCCCCCTGACTCTTACCTTGAGAGCAGTTAACCCGTTTCCCTCTGAAGCAAAACTGCAAAGAGCACGGGCTGCATTCAGCGGGCTGTGCAGCCCCACACGACTGGAGAAGCGAGAAGGAACCATCTCCAGCCTATTCTGCACCACAGCAATAATTTCTCTCTGCAAGCCAAGACCTCCAGACCCTCTGAGCTACTTAATAATCCCCATCAAAGAGAAACAATCTTAGGGAGAAAAAGAAAAAAACATCTTCAGGTCAGGGATGTGTTTTCCCAGCGGTGAAAACGCTCCTGGTCCACACTGCCATGTCGGAAGGGCTGGTGTGCAATATTTTGCACTAACCTGGGGGAGAAACTTCCCAGGATTTTCGTACGGTATCGATGTTCAATGTAACCCCAGAAGGGTTACCAAAACTATTTGGAAAATGTCCTTCCACTCTCTATTCTCTTTCTCTCCTTCCCGTCTTTGCCCCAAATTCCAACATATTGAAACATTTTTCTCCTTAATAAGAGGAACATATAAAGTGAAGGGGTGAAAGGGCAACTTGGGAGCCGTGCCTAGAGCTCCGCACACAATTTACTCTCTGCTAGACGAGCCGTTTAGCATTCCTCCCAATTTCCAAGGAAAACAGACTCAGACCCGTACCTAGTGGCCAGGGACCTCGCCAGAGCCATTTTTTAATATCGAAATTCTTCGGATTCTTTGTTGTTATTGTTGTTGTTGTTTTTGTTACGCGGGAGAGTTTCCTAGGCACGGTAAGGTAAGCACCTGGGATTTTAGGAGGAAGAAAACATCCGAGGGAAGGGAAAATCAACGCGGCGGGGGGAGCGGCGAGGTGTGCGGGGGGGGGGGGGGGGGAAGCAGCTCCTGCGGGCATCCACACAACACCGGCGTTGTCTTTTTTTTTTGGTGGCTTTAAAGAAATCACACGCATCGGGTTAAAAACGAGCCTTAATCTCATTATTCGGCGGGGACGCGAACACCTCTTTGTGCGCCCTCACAGGCGAGCCAGCTCGCGACCGAATCAGATCACATTTCAAAGTCATTTTTCAGTCTTTTCTCACGTTTCCGCGTGTGAATTACAAAAACCACGTCGCTGAAGAGGAACCCCGAGGGCGTAGCGCTGTGCCAACAAACCCCTCTTCCCAGTGCTTTTATCGAGGGGCAGCTAACGGGCGCCCGTATCTCTCCCCGTGCTCTTTCCCCTCTAATTTCCCCCATTTTTAAGCAAACGCGCTCAAAATCGCAGCCTACTTCCGACAGAGAGAAATACACGGGACCACTGGGCGCAGCACCTATTAAACTGCAGCGAAATAAACTTTAAAGGCCGGTGTTAACAAAAAAGTCGGGATGTAAAGAACCTAAAAGTTGAGGGGAAATGCTTCCAGTGAACCCCGAGCTGTTTTTGCCGCTCCTTGTAATCAAACCCCGCAGCCCAGCCGAGAAACCCGTGTGCCTCGTTGTAGTCATCTTGGGAGCTTTACTAGCCCAGAAGAAAATTGCTGGCAAATTGGAAACAGCTGCAGCATGGGACAGCAATCCCCCCCCGAGCAGAGAAAGTTACAGCAGTTTTGTTTACTCAAATAGCTTCAATGCAGACACGACATCTCAAGTTTTCATCAACAAACCCTAGGTGACTTGTATGTAAGCAACATTTCAACATTCATCACCGGCAGTGATTTTTAAAGACGCCTATGAAATCTCTCCCTCTCGCACATCCGCGCTTCCACCTCACTTCTGTGGCAGCTGCTCCTGCCGGCGCGATGCCCCTTTAACGGGGTGCTAGCAACACAAACAGTGACTTGAAACCCACAAAGAATTCTATCCAAGGGGGGGAAAGCTGACAAGTGCTCGATTCTCATAAGCCTGTTGGACAATTGCTAGAACAAATGAAACGGTGGAAAAGCTCAGAGCCCTGCAAAATGTGCTCTTTTCATGTTTTCTATTTATTAGATATGTTAAGAGAAAACAGACTCATATGAGTCCCAAATGTAGGCAGAGTATTAAAAGAGGCATGTGTATGCTCCAGCAATTACAGCTGAATTTGATTAAAAACGTCATGAGGACTGCAAAAGCAGGAGTTACCTGATACACTAACCCTGAGGTTGCTTTAGGATGAATTATAACACAATTCATTTTATTTTAATAGGTCACTATAAGATTAACTGTTTAAGGATGGAGCTGTGCTATAAATGTTTACATCAAACCAGAAATAAGCAAGCTTTGCTTTCTGGTTGTTTGGAAATAATGTTTATTACATTTTAAAATTCCTCAACATGTTAATTAGAAATAAGGGGAAAGTATGTGAAGTCAAAAGGAGTTCCACTGCTTGACATATAACCACACACACACTTCAGTGCTTCAGTTTCTCTTTCCTAAGAGGAAAATGTGGTGATTTTTAACTGGCCGTCATCATTTCCACATGCTATGAGTAAATAATGGCAACAACTTTTTTTTCCCCTTATTCTTCTCATGGTCTTGCTCCAAAATCCAAAGGCCTTTAGCAGCATGGGCCCAAGGTGTGCAGATGAACCAAAGCCTGCTGTGGTTCTCTCCTAATAGTCCAGTGAAATCAGCTACCAGAAAAGCCTGTGTTTGGGTTGGAGAGATCTTAAAGACCCACCTGAGACCAAGAGGCAAAATTACACACGTGTGACAAACTTCAACACATCTTCCCACTTTCTATTCCCGTATCAATGAGTGTTGCTCTGAACTTGCTTTTGCTGCTACAAAGGCATCTCACTGTTAGGTCCAAGAGACCAAACCAAGGTAGCTGCACAAATTTGCTCTTCAAGAAAGAAAGGCTGAAACAGAGAACTGCCATGGAGAGATGCTCATCTGATTTTTCATCCGGTGTATTGCTGGGAAGTGTTTGGATGAGATGAGAACCCCTCTGTACTGCAAATGTGTGCGTATGTGTGTTTGGTATCTTTAGGCAACCTGTGACAAAACAGGTATTTGTGCATGGTTGGAACTCTGAGGAGCAGTCATAATCAGTGGCCATATTAAGACCATTGCTGAAATCAAAATATTAATTCTACAGGCAATTCCTACCTGCCAGTATTTATTTTCACCTACAGTCAACAGGCAGGTCAACTCCAGAAGTTTGGTGTGAGAAGAAACTTCTGTGAGATTTAAGAGAAAGGAAGCGATCACCTCAGAACAGTTTCAGAGAAATCAGCAAGAGCCATTGCAGTGAAGACAGGCTCTTTCATTGGAAACAGCCAATGCAACTAAAAGCACTTGGATAAATTCCACTGGAAATCATCACAATTGCTATAAATATTTGGGGGAAAACATTTCAGCTTTGCTAAATCATTTTCTAGCAGGAAAAACACATTTTTGTAAAAAAAAAATGGTGTTTCACTCAGGTCCTGTATTAACGATGGTTGTCATTATCAATACATTAAAGTAAATAATCATAACTGATAAAATCATGATCACAGCAACAAGTAGGTTCTAGTTACAGAGTTAGAACGAGGGGTTAGGAAAGAAGGAATTGGCATAATTGTTAGATTACGTATTTTTCTTGAAAAAGGAATGTTGGGTGAAAGTTCACGTGTCTCCCAGGAGTTCAACATTCTGCTCAGTGGGAACAAGAGCCTCTCACTTGCTGAGCTGTCTTGGTTTGAGCGGTGTTACTCATTGGGCTGTGTGACTGATGTTCCTTAGGAAGCCAGAAGAAAGAGTGGTCTTGCTTTCTGGCTTTAAAAGCACAGTCATTTCTAAAAACAATTGAATGTTCACCTATCATTTGTAAATATTTTGGAGAAATTATCTACAATCTGTTGGTAACTTTCCTGTTGTGAATGGACTTGTATGTTCCTTAGTTAAACTGTATGGTTTTATTTTGATTTTCTTACTGGACCTGAGAGCTACTTTCCTGCAGGTTAAGGGGTATATAAATGTTATAGCAAAAGGCATTTCCTGACCTCAATACAGTGTAATAGACAAAAGGACAGGAAGGAAAGTTTAAGAACAAGATGGTATGACCTCAAGACACAGGAAAGCATCTTGGTGTCAGAAAGTGGGACAGAGATCTTTGCAAACCTGTTATGCCATGCAGGCTCTGATCGTCCTGGCTGGTCCCCAGCAGCACTCGTGTGGATCCTCGGCTCTGCTGAGACTTCGTAACTGCAGATGTGAGCCCTGTGATGTTTTTATTGCTGGAATTTTTGTGTTCAGGTCCATCTGGGTTCATGCAGTGACCAAACACCAGCTGGCCAAAGCCGCCTCTGCAGACCTGAGCAAGCTGTGAGGGGCTGCCATCTATCCTACACCTAACACAAGGTCCTCAGATACAGACTGGTCATAGTGAGGTCACTTTTGAGGCAGGAACTTCTGAGGCGAATGCTGCAGGTATATCTGAGGTAAAAGCCTCAACGTCGGGTGATGTCTGGAGCCTCTTCTTTTTCTCACATCTGGAATGTCTCCAAAGTTGCTAAGGGACAAGGAGACCAGCTGGGGAGAGCTGTGACCCTTGAGAGGACAGAGGTCTGTGCTGCAAGGTCCCTGTGACCCCTGGGGGATGAGGGGAGAGTGAGCGGGAGCATGACGGGGGGCCCTGCGGCCATCACTGCATCGCACAAAATGGCGGCACAGATGTGGGGAGTCTTCCCGCCTTGGGCGGTGGCGCACGTGATTGGCTGTTCTCCACCAGAGGGTGGGCCCAGGCCACGAGCAGCCAATAGGAAGTGCAAGGCTCCTCGCGCCTATCAGAACATGGCTGCCACGCGACCATGGAAGTGCCATGCTGCTTTTCCATAATTTCCCACTTCCCACCCCAACCCCTCTGCTCCCACCTTGTCTGTTTCACTCTCCTATCTTGCTTCCTATCAAGCTCTTAAAGCTTGCACAGGGCTAGTGGGATCCTGCAGCTCCCTGAGAACCTCCCCAGTTAATTTTGGCCACAGCTCCTGGAGTAGCTGCTGCACAGGAGGGACCAGGCAGCTGTGAGGACACATGTGGAGGTCTAAAGGGCCTCCGTCTGCTCTGGTGTCTGCAGAAAAACAAACAAACATGCAGATGGGTCAGTTCTTTCTTCTCTGAGCTTGATTTCTTAAAACATCTCACCTCGTATTTGTACCAGTGGGGATGGTAAAAGAGGGGAGCAGGAGGGAAGAAAGCAAGGAGCAGTCAGCTCCACCAAAAAGCAATGCAAACAGCTGAATGCATGAAAAAAAAAAGGAAAAAAAAAATGGAATTAAAGAAAAATAAATGGCTAAAACAGGAGCTTGACTTGATTCCAAATGTTTTTACATGGAGGCATGTTTCCCATTCCACTTCTCTACAGAGAAGGTTTCTCTTCGAATTAGATGAACCATAAAATAAAAAGGAAATTTAGAACAACACAGTAAAATGGTGTTTTACAGCCCTTTCCACAAAAGGCTTTCCCTTGAAGAGTTCTTATACCTTAGGCCTTGTCTACGCACTATCATCAGACAGCTTGAAGTACACCAGTCAAATTAAAGCATTGCAGTGCCCGCTCCTTCCGAGCATGGCTGCAGCTCTTTCGGTATAAAGGTGCTTTATGTGAAAATAACTATTCCCATATGGAAAGCAGTGATGATTTGGGAAATCTCTGGTTAATATTATGAAGTGCTTGCTGTGAGCATTTGCTGTGTGTCGTGAAATGGCTCAAAGTCAGTGCATATCCCCATTTGCTGGGGAGGCTCCAGGACATCCTTACCAGAACAAAGACAGTGGAAAGTGTTGAGCTCAATAGGCTTTGGTTTGATCTGAGGTTTCTGGGGCAGAGATTGTCTCAGGCAGGAAGAAAGTAATGTTCTTCCCTGCTCAAGGAAAGGAAATGGAAGGAAAGCAAATTTGCCCCAGATTATAACAGTGTGGAAGGGATGCAACAGGGATTTGAAGGAGATTCACAGGGGAAGGTGTGCAGGTGAAAAAGGAGTCAGGTTTTTTTGTACCTGGTGACTGTCAAAAATCCATGTCACTGTAGTCTCCAAAAGTCAAAGGAAATGAATTATTGCAAAAGAACTCACAGCTCTTATATAGGTGAGATTAGTCTCAGCTATAGTCTTTTGAATCCAAAGCCAGCTCATTGGAATTACTTTGGATGTACACTGGTGTCCCTGAGATCAGATTCAGACACATTTTGGAGGAAATACAGAGTAAATAAGTAGAGAAATGGCCTTCTGTGTACTACTCTGACAAGGTTTTTCTTTATGCCACATCCTGTGCTGCTGTCCTGGCACCAAATTCTTGTTTATGCAGCTTATCGTGGACCTGGCCTGACCATTCTGGGGGGCAGCAATGGTTAGATTTGTTTCCTGTGTTGGGCAGTTGGTGTGAGTTACTTAGAAGTACATTGTAACAACAGAGAGAAACATTTCCTGAGCGTTTACTTCTGTTCCATAGGAACATCAGCTGGTGTTTCCCACTCAGTAGCTAAGACATGAAAAGTATGTAATAAATTACAGATTTTAAGGTTAAAAAAAGCCATCTCTCCTGAAGGACATGGTTTGCAATATTTTTCCAGCTTACAAATAACCTTCAGAGCATGGAGACATCTTCTACTCAGGCTTTGAGGGGAAGAGTGTACAGCTTCACGTTTTTTCTTTTTTTCTTAACAGCCATACTTGGAAACAGTTTTTTGAGCTGTCTAGAACAATGTGAATTACTATTCTCTGATAAAACTAACCCAGATATTTTTGTCTTTGAAATGCATTGCAGATGAAGCCTACACGCTTTTCCAGTTACTGTCACAAACCTTGTCCACATGGGGATAAAAGGTGATTACAAAAATATCCTATCGACCATGTGAACAGCTACTGCCTCGTTCTGTTGGTACCAATCCACATTTCTCTAGGTGGCATATGAATAAAGACCAGATGATGCTCCAAGTCTAGAGAGCTTCTAGATTTACCCAACACTTTATAAAACCTTGCAGTATGATAGAGTGACCCATGAGCTGCTGTTGAAACCAGCATGTGCTCCGCATCCATGAAAACCAAACGGTTATATTAGAAGCCAAGCTATGGATCGAGGAGCTTAAATTTGGGCTCCCAATTGGAAAATATCCTGAGCCTATAAAGAGATCAAGTTGCTTCCCTTCTTCACCCCAGCCATGAAGCCCCTGAACAACTACAAATGAATCTCCTTTAAGTGCTCCTGTTTGCTGCGGGAACTGAAATCGTGACACTGAGTCACGCATCCTTGGGTCTTTAGAGGTGTCCGGTTGCTCACTCAACTTGTTGATTCTGCTCCAGTCACCAGCACTATTTCCTGGACTTATCTCATCGACCAGATTTCCCTCCTCTCTCCCTCCTGTGGCTCATAAACACTTGAAATCTACTGTAAACCCAATCTGGACTCGCAGCTTGTTGTGAGTACAAGCAGCAGCAGATAGCAGGAGATAAGAAGTAAGGCCACATTGTCTTTTTTCAGCCTGCACTGAGAATTCACTTTTAAATCTGAAAATTGTTTGCTTAAGGAAAAGGAAATGTGCATGTGTGTGCTGGGGAGCAATGAGAGAGGGGAGGGAAAAAGAGGAAGGGAGCTGTTTTGGAGACCAAATTGGGTTGTATGAGAGGGAGGATTGATGGAGATTGATGAAGAAAGTTCAGTGGAGGTCCCAGTGCAACAGGCACTCGTAAACCATGTGCTCCTGTTATCCTGCCTGCTCCTAAACATTGGACCATTCCCAAAGGGAAGGTGGTGTTTCCACAGCAGAGTGCTTGGATGACCATCTCCTTCCAGGCACACTGAGGCCAAGTTTTGCTGGAGTGACACCCAGAGGAAAGTTGCTGAAGCCATGGGAAGGTTTCTAGGTTTTGTCCACAAGAGAGAAGCTCTGCTGAGCTACCTTGATACTGGAGTGACTTGCTCACCAAACTGATAACAATCCCACTCATACTCAGTGCTCAAAACGGAACAGCAAAACGGCAGGAAAACTTTGTTTTCCCTCACCTGCATGCATGAAAAGTGTTACATGTATCCCAGCAGCACCAGATGACATATTGTCACTTGTCCATAGCAGCCACTGCTCACATCAGCAGATCTAACTTATTTCACTTCCCAGATGAAGATGAGGCAAGGTCTAATGGCAGATGTTGCTAAGCACAGTGCTGCTGATACCTGTGAAGCAGTGCAAATCCTGCCCAGCAGAGCTCAGCTGACAGAATAACACTGCTGTGATGATTATTGGGAAAAATGTACAATTACAGGTGCAGCTGACCTTGCTCATGTTGTGCTTGTATTGCACAACACTGTGTGTTGTATTGTGCTTGTACTGCATAGCGGAGCAGCTCTGTGCTGGGGGTGCTGGGGGTTACCTGAATACACCTGTGCTGATAAAATGCTTGAGGGAAAACTCTGCAGTGATGTGGCTATAAACACTTTTATACAACTGTTCCTATAGGAGGCAGGGATGGTTTCTTTGACTGGATCGCTGCGGTTAATGCACAAAACTTTCTTGCATAGATTTTGGTCCTGGTGACAAAGCTCCTACTGGCTCCTACATGAAGAGAAATCTGCTCACAGTAAGCACATCCAGCAGCCCCAAAATGCTTCTCTCTGAACCGTGCAAAATTTCCTTTTGATCTTCAAGGTACCAAAGATATCCCGACTTCCACGGATCAGATAATGACTGCGGGTCCGTGGCAGCCAGGGCCTGAAGGGAATGATAAAGAGTTGTGATCCCTGCATGGAAAGCACTATGTAAATTTATGATGGTGCTGAAGTCAATAAAACTTGCTGCTGACTCCACTGGGTGCAAGATTCAGAGCCTTTTTTTGTGATAAAGTCGGAGTCTCTGGCACACATTCCTCAAGAAGCTGGGCTGCAGCAGGGGTACAACCAATGCAGGGAAGTGTGAGGGGCTGATCCTGCACCCTGCACACAGCTGGAAGGTGCATGTGCAGGAAACACCCACGTTTTTACAGCATCTTGCAGACCAGCTGCCTCTGCAGAAGTTGTATTTGGGAACAGCCAGAAGCAGAGAGAAATTGTCAGGCATAAGAAGAAAGAAGTTGAGCTGCCCATTGACGCCTTCTTTATCAGTGGCCCAGGCATGCCTCAGTTGGAAAACTCAACTCATTTCCTGTGATCAGAGAGTCTCTAATGAAGCATTAGGATCCGAGGGAGGAGGATGAGCTGCTGATTCCTCTGATGACCAATTGCTCCATGAAGGCAGCTGCTTGACTTGCAACAAGGCAAATATAAAAGTGTCTGTACTTTTTGAGGTTCTAGAAGGGCTTACAAAACTCTGTCCCGAGGAAAGGCACTGGAATTAAGTACTAATGCGCTTTGCCATAAGCACTTTAAGAATCCATGTACTTTGCAGTCCTGTCCTTCATTTTTGCTGTATTTTGGTTCCCCATCTGCAAAATAGAGATAATAGCAGTGCTCCATTACATAGAGTCATTGTGGAGATAAGTATGCTCAGATGCTATGGCAACAAGGGCTGTGTAATATTGAAGATAGAGAAGGATGTGAAGGCAGAGAGCTGGCTTGTGTCAAGCCTGGCCTTCTGCTGGAAAAGGCTGAAGCAAGTCAGCAGAGCCGAACTGCACTGGTCCTTTCCCACAGAAACCACACAGGTCTGACATGCAGGGGTTGGCTGAAGGATCACATGAGTTTATTTTAGGGGAGAAGAAAGTGGAAGTTTTTCTCCTATTTGTTGAGCAAACTCGTGCAAATTCTTCATTCCATCACACCCTCTCAACTCCACACGATGCTGTCTTTGACCTCAGTTTTAATCCTTAATCTCCTTTATGTTTATACGCTGCCAAAAAAGTTGCAATGAAAGCAGATGGCAGCTGCAAACGCCCAGCTTTTATGGTTAATCTCTCAAAAACCAGAAAATACGTGGCAAAAATCTTTAATCTTGGAAGCTGCCAAAACACCACCCATGTCCTGGGTGAAGGCAGGGAAGGCCTTTCAGGGCTCTACCTTGCCTACACCCTTAATGGTAGAGTGGTTTCAGCTCCTGTTCTCCATCCTGGCCTATTTCCTGGCTCCTGCTGCGACACTTTGATTCATAGGGCCCAACCACCCGTAACCAGTCAGGGAAATGGAAGCTAAGCCAGGCAGCCACACTCATTCGTTTTCCCCTCAGGGAGAGGAAGAGAGGCCAAAGATAAGATCGCTTCATTT